>NC_057861.1:153678088-153996270 GCF_019393635.1 Dromiciops gliroides
CTCCCTCAAAGGCAGCTAGGAAACACTGAGGTTCTGAAAATGAATGCAAAACGTGCACACCAAACCTCTGTGATAATTTAACAAATACCACGACAGTCAAAAATGTTCTAAATATATTCTGACTAATAGCTCTTCTGCAGAGAAGGCCGATTAAAATAATTAAAAATGAAGACTGAATGATTTAGCAGCAAAGTAATAGAAATTTCATCGTGGCATTGACATTAAAAAATAGAGATCTTTCCTAAGAGGGTGTCAAGTCTGTAAGCTTTTAACTTGTGCCATTGCGCAATATGTGAAAACCTAATGTTACTTCCTGACAAAAGGTTTATGATTTCCTCTTGATCCAGGTCAGTGCTTCTTCTTCTTCTTGTTTTTGTTGAGTCATTTTAGTTGTGTCCAACTCTTCATGACCCCATTTCAGGGTTTTCTTGGCAAAGATTGCCATTTCCTTGTCTAGCTCACTTTACAGATGAGGAAACTGAGGCAAACAGGGTTAAGTGACTTACCCAGTGTCACACAGTCTGAGGTCAGATTTGAACTCAGGAAGATGAGTCTTCCTGGTTCTAGACCTAATAATCTATCCACTGTGCCACCTCTACATATATACCAAGCTATAGCCATATACATGTATGTATGTATACATATATACACACATCTATATTGTATATATGTGCATGTATATATACAAAGATATATAGGTGTAGATATATATGTAGAGCTGGAGGTAGAGGTGGAGAGAGACAGAGAGACAGAGAAAGATGTGTGCATAACTTGAAGATAGGCAACCTATGCTCAGCACATCCCATGTCAGACCTATGGAAGAATCTAGTACACAACTCCAGCATTACAACTTCCATATTAAAGAATGGCCCACCATCTTTTTTTAATATATTTTTAAATTTTTAGTTTATGAAATAACACAAACATTCACATAACATAGTAGAATAAGATTGCACAAGAAACTGAAAATCTATTATGTACAACTTGCTATTCCTTTCAATATATAATAGTTATTCTGTAAGGTTTTTTTCCTTTTTTTTCTTCCTTCTCTGCTATCTTTTAATTTATTTAAATAAGGACATATTAAGTATCTACTATGTGCCAGGCACTATTCTAGGTTTGGGGTATGAAGGAAAAGTACTAAATAGATCCTTACTTCAAGGAGCTTATATTCCATGAGATGAAACCATGTATATTTTTAAATTTTAATATGAATTATCTACAAAGTAATTTCTGGCAGAATTGAACTAGCAACTGGATGCAGAGGCTTACTGTAAAAGGTGACTCTTGGACTGAGATTTGAAAGAAGCTAAGGACACCATGAGGTGGAGAGAAGAGAGTACATTCCAAGAAAGGGGGCAGCCTATTTTAAAGGTCCAGAGAGGGGAGAGGGAATGTCTTATAGAAATAACAATAGCAAGCAGGTAAATTTGGCTAGAACATAGAGTGTGTTAAAGAAACCAATGTGCAGTAAGCCTAAGAAGGTGAATTTGAAGCCAAGACTGTGAAGAACTTTTTCAAAAATGCCAAATATCAGAGTTTGTGTTTTATTTCAAAGGCAAAAGGAAGCCACTAGAATTTTTGAGCAGGTGAGTGATATTATGAAACCTAGACTTTGGGATATGATTTTTGGTAACTCTGTGGAAAAGCTATTTGAAGGTTGAGAGAATGGAGGCAGGAGGACCAATTGGGTAGCTAGA
This sequence comes from Dromiciops gliroides, assembly GCF_019393635.1. Taxonomy (NCBI): domain Eukaryota; kingdom Metazoa; phylum Chordata; class Mammalia; order Microbiotheria; family Microbiotheriidae; genus Dromiciops; species Dromiciops gliroides. Next base: position 153,679,789 of record NC_057861.1, read on the forward strand.
TAACACAGTGGACAGAGTGCTGAGTCAGGAAGGCCTGAGTTCAAATCCAGCCTCAGATACTTACTAGTTGTGTGAATTTGAGCAAGTCACTTAACTTCTGTCTGCCTTAGTTTCCTCAACAATAAAATGGGAATAATAATGGCACCTACTTCCCAATATTGTGAAGATAAAATAACATAATATTTGTAGAGCACTTAGCATAGTACCTGACACATAGTAGGTATTTAATAAATGCATATTCCCTACTCTTCCCCATTGTTATAATAGTCCAACTGAGAATTGGCCTAATCTGGGATGGTAGTTATGTGAGTAGATATAAGGAAGTGTAGTTTTGTGAGTGGAGATAAGGAAAGAAGGTATATTGTGGAGGTGGTATCAATAAAACTTGGCAACTGTTTGGATGTGAGAGGGCAGAGAAAAGGAAGAGTCAAGGATTGCTGGAAAGATGATGGTGTCCTTGACAGAAGTGGGAAATTTAAGAAAAATAGAAGGAATTGTGGGAAACAAAAGGAAGGAAACATTTAAGTGCTTACTATGTGAAGAACATTGTGCTAAGCAATGAGAAAAAAAAATAAACGTCAAAAGAAAGGCATTCCTCCCCTCAAGTTGCTGACATTGTAATGGGGAAAGACAAAATATAAATGGGAGCTTAAAGGCAAGAAGATGGGAGAAATGTGGGATCCTATAATGGGGCATAGTTTTGAATTCTAGATGTGAATAATAGGGCCTGGAGGACCCAAGAGGGACTTACCGTAAAAGTGGCTTACTGTAAAAGGAAAGGGGGACAGGGTTTGTAGGGGGAGATTTCAGATTGAAAAGGCAACATACATGGTTTCAAGGAGAAGAGATCCCAGGTTCTGGAGAATTTCTAGGATGAGATAGTAGCAGAAGCATGGTTTAAAAATCCATAAGTAAGGAACAAGGCCAGGAAAAGAATGAAGCCTTGCTTGGACCCAGCAACAAAATGGAGGTCCCAGGAAAAACTCATCAATGGGGAAATGGGACATGTTTTCTTCTGATCAAGTTAGGTTTGAGATGCCCAAGCAATATCCAGGTACAGATCTCCAATAGGCAGTTGGAGATGCAGAAATGGAGTTCAAAAGAGAGACTGTGTAGAGGTGATAGTTGAATCCATATGAGCTGTTGAGATTACTCAGAGGGAAGAAGGTCTACGACAAAGCTCAGAGGTATACCCACGCATAGGGATATAGACAAAAATGATGGCCAAACAAAAGAGATTGAAGACTGGTCCAAAGAGGGTCCAAAGGGTGGGAGGAGAACAAGGAGAGAGTAATGTAGTAAGAGGAGAAGTAGAGGAATGGGGGACATTCATCATCATCAAATACCACAGAATCGAAAAGTATTAGCTCATCAGATTTGGCAACTAATATATTATTGGTAATATTGGAAAGAACAGTTCAAGTTGAGTGATGAAATCAGAAGTCAAATTGCAAGAGTCTGAGGAGTCATGAAGGACAATGAGCAACAAAAAAGTAGAACAGACTGTCTATGATATAATGGAAAAAGTACCCGATTTGGAATCAAAGGCACTGGGCACAGATTCTGGCTTTGCCACCTACTATCTGTATGGTCTTAAGCAAATCACTGAACCTCTCCAAGCCTCAGCCTAAATCTGCTAAATGACAGGGCTGGATTAAATGACCTCTGAGATCCCTTTCAACTCAATATCCAAGGTTCCATAACTCAACAAGAGTTATGAAATTCTATGTTCTTTCCTTGGAAGCTCCAAAGTCAAGGCCTCTAGACATGATTTAAACAGAAGAGAGAAGAACCATCTGGCTCTACCCTTCAGTTAAGAGACCCAACTTCTTCCTTTACAGAAATACCCAGAGAAACAAGTTGATTAAATGCTCAGGGACTTTTCATTAGGGAACTCAAAATAATTTCAACAATCCCCCCAACCCACCCAGGAGAGGTGAAATCTCTTCTGTATTTCAAAGATAAGAGAACTGAAGGCCCTAAGGAAGAAGGGACTGTCTGGACTCATTTTCTAAGATGGAGATAATCACATTAGTACAATCATAAAAGTCTATTAAATACAAATGACCCTTTTTATACATGTAGATAAGGGATAAGATGATGCTTATTACTAAAATAATCACAATGATTATTTATGAGATAACCTATCTAAAATCCTTTCCAAACCTTCAAGTATTACATAAATGCTGGCTATTATCATCCTATTGCAATGCACTTAAAAGGCATTCAATGATTTTCTTGGGTCACCATGGTCATTTCCTCTGTACTTTCTTTTTATTAAAATGTTCTTAGAATCATAGAATGTCAAATCTGGAAGAGGCCTTAGATGTAATTTAGTTCAACCAATATGACATTCAGTAAATGTGAGTTTTCTTTCTATTTTTTAGAAGATTTAATTTTAATGATTATATGGCAATACTAATTATCATAAGCTGCCTTACACATTTAACATACACATTTCAATGAGCCCAAAAGACAAGAGACTTGGCAATTTTGTTTAAGGAATTAGAGGAGACAAACTTGGAGTCAAGAAGATCTGGTCAAATCCTACCTCTGACATTTAATTAATTGTATGACCATGTATGTGATCAAGCAAGTCACTTAACCTTGCTGGACCTACAAAATGGGGATATATAAAATCTGCCCTACTTGTTGTCATAAGACTCGAGATGATGTATGAACAATGCTTTAGAAACTCTAAAGTTGTACACAAATGTCACAATTATTGTGATTATTGTTAAGCAGTCCTTAGTGTTGTTATTGAATAAATGACATGTACAAAGAAACACATTTGTCCAATATCAAATTTACTATCTCCACTGGGAACAGATAATATCACAATTCTTTTCAATCCAGTTGAGTCAATCAAGCTACTTCAATGCCATTCATGAATGTATTAGTATGATTACATCAATGCATTTCTTCTTGCCCATCCTTTTACTGTCCAAGAGTCATCCCTTATACCAAAGAATAAAAAGGAAGGGGGAAAAAGTTCATCAAAATTAACCAACACAAAAGTCTGCTAGTATCTGGAGTGTCCCATACTTATAGTCCCCCATCTCTCCAAAGAAGAAGAGGTATTTTCTCATATCTTTTGGAGGCAAAATGTGACCATGATAATTTCATAGCATTCCATTTCAGTTTTGTGGTTGTTCTTTACATTCACATTGTTGAAGTCATTATGTATGTTGTTTTCCTGGTTTTGCTTATTTCATTTAGTATCAATGAAAATGTCTTCCCATGTTTCTCTATACTGATTTACATGATTTCTTAGAGCTCAGTAATATTTCATTATATTCATGTAATACAAGCTGTTTAACCATTCTTTAACTGATGGGCATCTGCTTTGTTTCTAGTTTTTGACTAAGAGTTTTGCTATAAATATTGTGTTATATATTGGACTTTTCTTTTTATGCTGACATTCTTGGGGTATGTGCCTAGCATTGGGTTCTCTGTGTCAAAGAGTTTAGACATAATTTCAAATTGATTTCCATAGTTGTTGGACTAATTTACACCTTTACCAACTAGTGTATCTATCCTCCTATAATTCCGCCAACATCAAATATTCTCATCCTCTGCCAGATTTCTCAGTTTGCCAGTCGTGATATGAAACCTCAGAGTTATTTGGATTTTCATTGATCTTATTGTTGGTTATTGGGAGCAGTCTTTCCTATGGTTTTTAATAATAAGCAATTACAGGTCTTTTACCTGTTTGTTCATATCCTTTCAACATTTATCTATAGATAATTTGCCTAAATATCTTAGGTATCAGATCCTTATGAGAGATAATTGGTTCAAATTTTTTTCTCAGTCGACCTCCTTAACCCAGTTCCACTCATTTTCTTGCCATAACCCTTTCTAGTCATCTCCTTCTTGTCTAGAACAGTGATTTCCAAAGTGTGGACTGTAGCCCCTCAGGGGGCCATCGCTTGACCCCAAATAATATGTTATAAAACAGTCAAACGGTAGAAAGATAGATCATATATCACCATTTCCCCCTTTATCGAATCATGGGTTTGTCTCCAATATAATGATATAACCCCACTTCAATACCCATCCACTTTGCCTTCTCCTATTGCTGGCCTTCCATGGCTATATTGGGCTCAGGCTCCTTAAGACAGTCATATCCTAACTTGGCACCTGCAGTAACTGTGCAAGCAAATTTCCACCACCCATGCCCCACAGCATCCACATTCCATGTGCACCAGATCATTATAGTATCAGGTTCTTTGCTTAAGGAAATAGCCATTGAGCAATCCCTCCCAAAAAGCATACATATACACACTCACATACATATACTCCATAAACATTTTGGGTTTTTGGTGGGAAAGAGTAACATAGAATGAACAGTCATGAATGTGTTGCATTATAATATCAGATTATATTATTTTCCCTAAATTCAACTCCTCTTCTAAATATCCCTGTTTCTGCAGAAGGTATCATCATGCTTACAGTAGTCCAGATTCTCACCTTCCTCCTTTAGCCTTGACTCCTCATTTAACTGAAGCTGTTCTCTTCAAAATGACTAAAGATCTATTAATTACCAGAACTGGGGCAGCTAGGTGGTGCAGTGGATAGAACACTGGCCCTGGACTCAGGAGGACCTGAGTTCAAAATCTGGCCTCAGACACTTGACACTTACTAGCTGTGTGACCCTGGGCAAGTCACTTAACCCTAATTGCCTCACCAAAAAAAAAGGAAAAGGAAAACAAATTACCAGAACTGATTGTCTTTTCTCCATCTTGATCCTACTTGACCTCTCTGCAGCATTTTATATTGCTGACCAGCTAAATGATCTCTCCTCTCTGGATTGTCATGACACACTTTGTTCTCCTTTTACCTACCCAATCACCCCTTGTCAGTCTTCTTTGCTGGATAATCATCTACATCATGACATATAACTGTGGGTTCTCCAAAAATTCCCTTGGTTTTTTTTCATTATACTTTCTCACTTGATGATTTAATCAGTCCTCATAGTTTTAATTATTATCCCTATAAAAATAACTCCCAAATCTATATATACATCCTCAATCTCTGTCCTGAGTTCTATCCAACCTCACAAGCTGCCTATTAGACACTTCAACTAGATTGTCTCACAGGCAAATAAATTCAGCATGTCCAAAATAGGACCTTTGTCCCCAAACCAACTCCTTTCCTGAAATTCCTTACTCCTATTGAGAAATCAACATTCTTCAAGTCAACTGTGTTCTTAACTTTGGCATTATCCCAGATTCCTCACTTTCCTTCACCCCACATATCCAGTCAGTTGATAAATCTTGTCATTTCACCTCTATAATATCTCTCTCTGATGTGTCCCTTTCTTCTTATGCAAACAGCCATCACCCTAGTTCAGGGCTTCACCTTTCACCTGAACTATTGCAATACCCTACTAATTGATCTCCCTTCTTGAAGTTTCTCTCCACTCCATTATACCCTTTCCTCATTTGCCAAAGTGATTTTCCTAAAGCACAGGTCTGACCATGACCTCTCCCCTAAATGATAAACTCCATTTGCTCCTATTGATTCTACAATTAAATATTATTTCATATTTATTTCATACTTTTTCATTTTCATTTTTTTATAATGTACAAAATTATTAGTATAGGAGTATATGTACATTGTATATGTATATATACACAATGTTTACATAGTGTGTATCTATGTGTGTATATATATTGTGTATATATGTGTTTATATACACATACAGATACATATTGAAGCTTCATGCACACACAAAAAATTATTAAGAGCACATGATCAAAAAGTTTTGACAACATTATTCTAGAGACTCAGGAAAATGGATCCCCCAATTCTCTCACCACACTTCCCTATAAAACAGAAGAAAATGTATTTGGAGAACTATAAAAAGAGTAATAGAGACATATTTTTTAAAGCGTACTTAGTAGAACATGATAACTTCCTTCAAATATTTGAGGAGGTATCATCTGGAAGAGGGAGTTGACATTTTCTGCAGCTCCAGAAGGCATAATCACTGCAGAGTTGATGACAAAGTATAGGAAGGCAGATCTAGGATTCATGTAAGGAATGATTTTCTAACAGTTTTATCTAAAAAGAACATGGAAAACCTTGTGAAAAAGTTATTTGTCTGTCCCTAGAAGGGCTTAAACAGAGAGTGGATGATGTCGTGAAAAATTTCTAAGTCTAACAAAGAAAAAGAAACAGCAAAGTCACCAAGTCATAGAAAATAGGTTTATTGAGAGAGTAATACTGTCTCACAATAAAGCCGGTCTCATGTCTAGGACCAAAAGACCCCAAGCAGTGCCAGGAGATGGTATTTATACCCAAATCAGGGCTCAAAAGTATTTATACATACTATTTTTAGACAGACCCCCTCCCAGAAACACCATTTATACTACACAATTCAAGTGATATATGTACAACAAATCCTCATTGAATATTGGAAACTGATCTTATGCAAAATTATGTAATCCAACTAGTGGATCCACCATAGTGCAAAAGTATTAACTGCTTAATTCCCCTATAATTTCTTTTGATCACAGCCATTGGAAACTACTAACTTCCACTTGAAGATGGCTTTTCTCAAGTTCGGATTGGTCCAGAGTAACTATTTTTAGCATTTGACCTTTAAGCTGATTGGTGAATATCGAACCACAATGGATTAAGCTAATGGTTTCAATTATGTGTTTTCTGCATCAGTCTACCATATAGCATATACATAAACTCTACTAATGTGTCTTACTTATTCTATTATCATTTGCTTAAGCTACTACAAAATACCACTAAAGAATACCTAAACATATTAAATCACAGTTTGTAGTCCTAAATACTAATTATTATCATAGTTAAATCACTTATCTCCAAGGGTTGGAGAAAATCTCATTCACAATGACCACCTTTCAAGTTGGTTCAAACAGTTATCAAGCACCTACTATGTGCCAAGCACCAGGAATATAAAGATAAAAATGAAAACAGCCAGTTAGGGAGTTTGCACTCTATTGAAAGAAATGGTGCATGCATAATAAACTAAACGCAAAACAGATACAAAGTAAATAGCTAATAATTTTAGGAATGAGCCTTTAAAAATTGAGGGGATCAGGATGGGCCTTGGGTAGAAGGTGGCACTTGAAATGAGCCTTGAATAGACAGAGGTATTACAAGAGATAGACATGAGGAGGGAGAATGTTCCAGAGATAGGGGCTGGTTTGTGAAAGGCATTGAGACAAAATGTCTCATATGGAGAATAGTGGGTAGACCAGTAGAGCAGGAAGGTAGTGTGCCCAAATAGGCATAAGATTGACCAGGCTTATTCCTTAGGCCATGTATTGAATTATCTGAGATCTGGCTCTTTTAAGGATGAAAATCAGTTACAGCCTCTTTTCATTGGTAAGTCAAATTATGGTGTGAAATGGAGTAAGTTAATAGGTCCAGGATCTGTGATCTCAGCAGTGGGAGAACTCAGTTCACCACTTGAAACCAGAGGACCACTATATCTTAATAGATATATCCTATGGAATTGTTCGAGGATCAGACTTGCCCAATGTCACTCAGCTAATAAATGTCACAGGTCTTTCTGACTCTGAGTCTAGCACTCTATGCTGCCACTCTGAAACTGAAATGAGTTGTTTTATGTAAAATTAGAGTACTTTTATTTAATAAGCAAAAAGCTAATTTGGTCTTGTTAGTAACTACCTCACACTGCCAGTTTAAAATCAACAATTCAATATATCCAAGTTTAATTGGAGAAAATAAATATGAAAGATACCTGAGTCAAGTTCTGGGCCCATGAGTTTGCTATGATCAACAAATGTGTTTCTGCATTAAGTCACCACAAGTTATATTAATTAAAGAAATCATAAGAGCAAGGCCTATATTGATGAAATACAGAAATCACAAATGATGAAAGTACTTTAAAAATTATACAGTGTGGGGCAGCTAGGTGGCACAGTGGATAGAGCGCTGGCCCGGGAGTCAGGAGGACCTAAGTTCAAATCTGGCCTCAGACACTTAACACTTACTAGCTGCGTAACTCTGGGCAAGTCACTTAACTCCAATTGCCTCCCCCCCAAAAAAAAGTATAAAGTGCTATGCAAACATGAGATCTTCTTTTAATTAAAGATCTTCCAATCAGTGCAGTTCTGAGCCTACCTCACATAGAGATCAGAAATTGTAATGGTAAATTCTATATCATCATTCCCAGAAATCTCAAACTCGAATATTGTATTCACCAGGCACATTTTTGGAATTATTTTCCAAAATGTTGGGGAAAAGTTCAAACTGAATCGTTCCAAGTTGGTATTTAAGTAATTCAACAAGGACATAATAAATTTATGACTGTGTGAGTATTGAAATAATTACTTGTATAATTATTCATTAGAAAATGAGTCCTATGTGGTTTTATGTGAACATCTAATCAATACATAACATTTCCCTGTACTGAAAGAGCCTACCTCCTCCTCATTAAGGACCCTATTATTCACCCATTCTCTCAATCAGTCCAACACCATCATACAAATACACACCTACACACACAAACACATAAAATTGTGCATTGCTTTCTCTGAATCACTGGCTTTCAGACAGAGCGACCTCTATTTTTGTTCTCTCTAGAAATTAAGGGGGCAGCTAGGTGGCACAGTGGATAGAGCACCAGCTCTGGAGTCAGGAGGACCTGAGTTCAAATCCGGCCTCATACACTTGACACTTACTAGCTGTGTGACCCTGGGCAAGTCAATTAACCCCAATTGCCTCACTAAAAAAAAGAAAGAAAGAAAAAGAAATTAAGTACTAAAGTGTTAATGCAGGCATAAAGGAAAATTATCCTAGGGAATCAATGGTGACAGTGTGGGGAATGAGTTAAGACAATAAAAGTTATTTAGCCCTTCCCATTAATTCTATGCTCAAACACTGAACCAAAGAAAGAATCCTTCCAATCTGAGAAACTCCTCAGTGATTTGGTAAGATAAATTACTGTCAGTCAGTCAGTCAACAATCATTTCTTAAGCATTTACTGTGATAATAGTAGCAAGCATTAATACAGCTCTTAAAATTTATAGTTTTGTTTTCTCATTTAACCCTCACAACAATCCTATGAAGTAAGTGCTATTTTCATCCCCATTTTACAGATGAGGAAAATGAAGCACAGAGATTTTAACCAACTTGCCCGTTAGCTAATGAGGGAGGATTTCAGAATAACCCACAGTATTTTTTTTAATTGGTGGGGCAATGAAGGTTGACTTGCCCAGACAGAGTCATACAGCTAGTGTCAAGAGTCTGAGGCTGGATTTGAACTCGGGTCCTCCTGAATCCAGGACCAGTGCTTTATCCACTATGCCATCTAGCTGCCCCCCATACACACACACACACACACACACACAGAGTAAATTTTTGATGTACAATCTGAATCCAGGTCTTCCTGACTTCAAGTCAAGCATTCACTGTACTGAGTACTGGGAATACAAAGGAAGGCAAAAATAGCCTCCACATAGAAATAAGTAGGTACATATGGTATAAACACAGTAGAGAGTGAAGGCAATCTCCAAGGAGAAGGAACTTGTAGACTGGGGAGTGGGGACTAGGAAAGACCTTTCATAGCAGGTAGGATTTAAGCTGAGTCTTGAAGGAAATCAAAGGTAGAGGTGAGGAGAGAGAGTATTCAGAGTATTCCAGGCATGGAGGACACCCAGTACATGTGCAAGAAATAGCAAATAGACCGGTGTAGCTTGATCAAAGAGTGTGTGGAGGGGAGTAAATTGGAAAGACACTGGAAAATTAGGAAAGGCTTAAGTTGTAAAGAGCTTTAAATGCCTATTGAATCCTAGTGGGAATGTAGAGCCTCTAAAGTTTAAGTAGGAGAGTCAGTTGGTCAGACAAACATTTTAGTAAAGTGCTTTTTGTCAGCTTAATGGACATAGTTTTAACTTCTTTAATTAATTAAATTTATATTAAAATTTAACACTGATCTTCAATGCTGAACTTGCTTTGTAAATAGTTACATTTAATTTAATTCATAATAACATAAAGTATCATTATAATTTATTAGTCATTTCCTCTTAGGTCCCATTAGAATTCTTTGTCCATTCATTCTTATTCATTTCCTTATATATGGCTGTAATTAGTAAAGACTTCATTCCAGTGTGGGCTTGGTTTTGGTTTGTTTTTTGCTTCACATTATTTCAAAAAGGTCCCCCACATATTTCGCTGTATTCTTCACACTTGTCAGTCTTAACTGCATTATGTTTAATGCATCATAATGCTTTAGCCATGCCCTTAGTGGACACTTTAGTTATTCTATCGTTTTTGTAATTATGTTCAATGCTGCTATGAAAATATTTGAACATGCCAGACCTTTTATGGTTTTTCTTTATAATATTTCCAGGGTATATTCCAACCATGGAACTGTTAGCCAAAGGGTATGACTGTTTTTTGTAACTTTTACTTCATACTGTCATATTACTCTACCAAAAGATTCTACAATTTGACAATTCACACAGAAATGAATGAATATACCCATTTGTTGACAATACTGCCGGTACTGAATTTCATTCTTTTAATTATTTTTGCCAATTTAAAGCAGTTATATCTTGATTGATGTAATAAGCATGCCAAAAAAACCCTAGTCTTAGATACTTGGGTACTAAGATAGGTATTTGTACTCCCTTATCTGGCCTTGCTATTTCTCCCACCTTCCCTTTGGAAGGAAAGTCTTCCCTGTTCCTTCAAGACCAATGCTGCATGTGCCATTTGGCCATCACATTAGTTCAGGCCCTCATTACTCCTCTCCTAGACTATTGCAATTTTTAAAAATAGGATCTCAACTTCTTCTCCTCACCAATCCATTATCCACACAGCTGTCATAATAATTTTCCTAAAATAAGGGTCCATTCATATTCCTCCCCAGGTCTAGAACCTCTCCTCTTGCCTCTATGGCAAAATGCAAACACCTCAGTTCTCATTTAAAGAACTTCATAGTATGATGCCAATCTGCCTTCTTTATTTATTTCATATTATTCAACTTAATTCAATCTATTTTCTAGCCAAATTTGCACACTTACTAGCTGTTCTCCATATTCAGCATTCCATCTCTTAGTCTTAGAGCTTTTTCTCTGTGACTGGAATGTCCTCCTTCATCACCTCCACCTCTTAGAGTTCTTAGCTTCATTCAAGAATCAGTTCAGGGGGGCAGCTAGGTGGCACAGTGGATAAGGCACCAGCCCTGGATTCAGGAGGACCTGAGTTCAAATCCAGCTTCAGACACTTGATACTTGCTAGCTGTGTGACCCTGGGCAAGTCACTTAACCCTCATTGCCCTAAAAAAAAAAAAAAGAAAGAATCAGTTCAGGTGCCATGTCCTCCAGGAAGCCTTTCCTGATCCCCCTGATTCATAGTGATCTTTCTTTCCCCAAATTATCTTATATTCATTTATATGTATGTGTATATATGTGTGTGTATGTGTAGTACCTCTCCAAATAGAAAGCAAACTCCTTAAGAGAAAGGATCAGGGGCGGCTAGGTGGCGCAGTGGATAAAGCACTGGCCCTGGATTCAGGAGTACCTGAGTTCAAATCTGGCCTCAGACACTTGACACTTACTAGCTGTGTGACCCTGGGCAAGTCACTTAACCCCCATTGCCCCGCAAAAAAAAAAAAATAGAGAGAAAGGATCATTTTTCATTTTTCCTTTGTATCACTAGCTAGCATATAGCAGTTAAGATGCCTAATAGCACAATGCACATAGTAGCTGTTATATATATATATTTGTTGAATTCAATTCAATTCACCATTGGCTCTGAAGGAATTTAAGAGTTTAGTAAAGGGATAAGACTAAATACAGATAACTAATAATATCCAATGTTTCTCATTCAGTCAGTAAACAAAGATTTAATATGTGCTTGCTGTATAATATACATTTGAGAATTATAAAACAAAGTATTATGACATGTTGAAGAGGAAATATGGCTTCCTTCACAGTGATCGATGCAAACTTCCTTTCAGGTGGCATTTGAGTAAGGCTTTAAATGGTGGGAATTCAACAAGTTAAAAGAAAAAAGATTTCAGACCTAGGGAACAACTGAAGCAAAGTCACAGAGGAATGAGTGCGCAGCTCACAGAGAATAGAATAATTGTTCAGTTCAGATGAACTATAGAGTATGTGAAGAGGAGACTGAAGTTTGAAAGATTAGAGTAATAATAGTTTGTGTATAGCCTTAAATGTCAAGCAAAGGACTTAAAAGTTTACTGCAGAGGTAATAGGGAGTCATGGACAATTTTTGAGCAGAAATGATATCCTGAATTGACATTTATATCTCCTTCTAGTGACAAAACCCATCTGTGTGTTTTTTTTATTACCTACACATACTTTTCCTTCTCCCTTCTCCCCCATGACCCATTTTTAGGGCTTTGGGATTTCTTTGTTATTTCTCCTTTATTTCTCCTAACTTAATGAACTCTTCCTATAACAGTGAGAAACTGGGCCAAGAATATATTTACTGGTATGTGAATACTCCTTTCCACAGTAAAAATCACAATATATCCTTGTTTTCCCAAAGTACACAACTTTTGTCTGTGTTCTCACCTAAATCCTTCATAGAGTGTTTCATCCACCATTCTGTGTGCTTTTCTCCAGATCTCTTGATCTCATTGGTATTGATACCAATGGAATGGAATGTCTCTCCTTTTCACTATATGATCATACTGCCTCTATTTGCATCACACAGTTCTCTAATGAAATATTTTATGCTGCTTCAGCTACACCATTATTCATTAGCAATCCAGCCTTCTCATACCCACCATGCATCTCTGCACTGCCCTTTGGGTGACACTCAACCTTAATTCTTCAAACACTGAGGTGATAAAATTGTGTCACCTCTAATATGATCAGGGAGGTACTGGAGACAGGGAAAAGTCTCTTTAATGAGATATTTTGGGTAAAACTATTAAAAGACTAGCAGTCACACAATATTACCAGAAGAATTCTGATGTCAAAAAGATAAGCCTTTCTTTTAAGAACCTCAGGATTATTAAGAGCACTGAACAAATATCCAAAGACAATCCAGCCTTCTGTTCATTTCTGGACCCGACTAATTTTCTGTCTGTTCATTTTCCTAGCCTATATCTTGAATGATAAACTTTTTTGGGGGGTGGGTTAATGAGGGTTAAGTGACTTTCCCAGGGTCACACAGCTAGTGTCAAGTGTCTGAGGCAAGATTTGAACTCAGGTCCTCCTGAATCCAGGGCCGGTGCTTTATCCACTGCGTCACCTAACTGCCCCTGCCACCTAGCTGCCCCTCTTAATTTTTATTCATTTTTCCACTGACATTTTTTTAATATGTTCTAGCAAGTCACGTGGCATACTGGTGACTGATTTGGAAATGACTGTTACCTAGGTAAATGGTCATTTCTGGCCTATTAAAGTACAATCGATTTCTTTTTTTTTCCTGGTGCCATTTGGTGTTTGCCATATTCAATAACTTTTAACTCTCTTGAAGAAAGTATTCATTACCTTTATAGGTATGGTGCTTTGGTCTCTCATATTCATAAAGGAAAATTATTTCATTGTGTTTCACTTTTCCTCTTGACTTGTCATGAACAAGAGTGCATGGCCCAGATTGTATTGGGGATGGAAAAGAAAGAGGGAGGATGATGTTGGCAGTATGATTCTTTTACCACAAAGGGTATAGAACTTCTCTTATGGGACCTATTGGTTTGTATATCAGATAATTATCAAGAAAAATATATCAAGGTAGAAGGTTTCTCTCTCCAAACTCTCTATCTCTGTCTCTTTCTGTCTCTTCTTTCCCACCCTACCCCCACCGTAATTTAAAAGAATAAGGAGAAAGCGTAATAGTATGTGTGGTTAGGCAGAAAAAAAAATTTTTTTTTGTATAGGCTACTTTTAAGGCATTGAAAAGAAAAGTTTTGGAATAAATTGCTAATGATATGGGAAAACATTTCAAATATCAATAATATTCCTAGAGCAACACACTAGAAAAGACATAGCTATTCATAGTTTTTTTCATCTCTTATATTTCTAGCTAGTAAGATTAATTCTTTAAAGAAAAGTTTCAAGCATATTGAAGAGAATATTTAACCTTATAAAAGGTGCCTTGGTCACAATACTGACTTTGAACTGCTTTAGCTCTGTATATGACAGGGAAGTTTCCAAATCTGTAAAACAGGAATGGTGTTTGCATCACCTACCTTACAAGTTGCTATGAGAGCATGCTTTGCACATCTTACAATGCCATATAGGTACAAGTTATTATTCTAGCAACTCAAACAAGAGTGTTACTCTCAAGTTTCTCCTAACAACCATAATCTCCTTTCTTATCTTTTACAGCTGGCCCATGTATTACCAACAGAAGAGAACTTCCTGCTTCTCTTTAGATGTCAGCAGCTGAAGTCATGTGAGGAATTCATGCAGGTACTGAGAGGCAGGAAAAGTCCCATAAATGTGCTGTCTTTGAGGGAAGTTGCCAAGATCAAGAATCTATAAACATTTTAGCACCTACTATACGCCAGGGTGCTAAGTACAGGCAATTTCTGCTTCATATATTTCCTGTGGGACCTTAGGGAAGTCACTCAACCTCTCTGAATCTGTAAAATAAGAGTTTTAAGGTCTCTCCCACCTCTAAAACTAAATGATCCAATGATTGTTTGTTCTAAGGAACAAAGGAAATGACATATGAAAAAGGCACTTTGTAAATTGTAAAGCATGATATAAATGTCAAGTATTATGATTATAATTATTTTACTCAAATGGTTGTAAATCATTGTTTTCAGACATGGAGAAAGTATGACACTGATCATAGTGGCTTCATAGAAACTGAGGAACTGAAGGTAAGTGAATGAAAATGTCAACTAGTTTTCCTTACTAACATAATTCTGAAAGGCTAAGCACCTAATTTGGGGTGGAGCTAAAGGAATGCTTATATAAACTACTGTTCATCAATGGTGCGTTTTCCTCCCCAGGGATTCCTAGCCTGGGAACTTGTTTTTGAAAAACTATTTATAACTGGTTTTACTTGAAATCCTACACACTTTACCTTATGGATTTAAAAACATTACTCTGAGAAAAAGTCCGTAGGCTTCACCAGACTGACAGAGATCAATAACACCTCATTTTAACCCATCCTTTCACATCTGCAATAAGTGCCTGAATAGAAATGAAAGTCTTTTCCTGAAGTCCCCCTTTTCCCTATCCGTGATGATGAAAACTGGCATTTTAGGGTATTTGTTTATCAAACTAACTTAAGGACTATAAGAATTGAATGCCTTGCACAGGTATTGTAGACAGAGTAGCAATACATCTGAATCATATGTGACACACTAGGCCACACTAATTAGTGTGGTATCTGTAACCTGGAACATACATACTTACGTTATTATATACTTAATATTTTTTCTAGAAATATTTCCCCCTCCTCCAAAAAGAAATTTCTAAAATTTGGGCCAAATTTTAGGAAATTTGCAACTTTGAATAAATTTATTAACACAGATTTTATAGTTATACAGAATATAGTCATTTGCTAGTAATTGTAAAGTATGGAAGAACTGTTCTTTTGAATGGTTATATAGATATTGAGTCATCAGTCTAGACGATTTTGTTTTCTTTATCATTTGAATAAGAAAAAATAAGAAAATCTTCAAGAATCCTTAATGATGGGCCATTTCTAATGCTGGGGAGGGGGAAAGGAGGAGGGGACTACGATCATCCAATATTATTTTCTTCTAATTTTACCATGGTTTAGGAACCTGAGTCATAAAAATTCTAATTAACACAATGACCAACCAGGATTCCAGTGACTGATGGTGAACTATTCTAACTGCCTCCTGACACAAAGGTCACAGATTCAAGATGCAAAATAAGGCGTATATTTCTGTACATAGCTAATGGGGGAATTTATTTTGCTTGAATCTCTCAATTTGTTACAAGGGTTTTGTATTTCTTTTCTTTTCATGTGGTGTGTGAGGGGAGGAAAGGAGTTGGGGTGAGAAAGAGAGAAGATAAATTCTTGTTATTAAACATTAAAATAATTTAAAAAAAAAAGGAATCAGTCAGAAAGGGACTTCTCATCTGAAAAGTGGTGATAATATAGTAATTTTTTATTATTGTGTAGAAATGTAGTAAGGAAGCTTTTTTTATTCTAAATCATCTAAGATAAATTGGTTTTTTGCTTTCTGCCCTATATAGATTGAAAGATTTTCCAAGGGAAAATTGGAAGGGAAATTGGAAGTAGGATCCACCTCCCACCTCTTTGTCTTTGTATAGACACCTCATGCCTGGAATGCAGTCCTTATATCATCCTCTTAGAAGCACAAGATTCCTTTAAGGTTTAGCTCATGCCACCTCCTTCAAGAAACTTTTTCTGATCTCCTATTGCTTAGAGTCTTTTCTTCCCACTCCCCAAGGCATATATATATATATATATATGTATATGTATATGTATATGTATATGTATATATGTATATATATGTATATGTATATGTATATATATATGTGTGTATATATACATATATACTATACATTAATTTATTTAACTGTGTGCATATTCTCCCCTCACACCAGTGGAATTCAAGCTCCATGAGGGTAGGGACTGGTTTTGTTTTGGCTGTTGTATCCTTAGCATCCAGCACAGGTCCCAGTATATTATAGGCACTTAACCAGTGCTTGTAGGATTATAGATTTTGAGCTAGAAGGGACTTCAAAGGCCTTCTAGTTCAGTCCCCTCATATCAAAGATAAGGAAACTGGGGCTCAGAGAGGGCCACATAGCAAGTAAATATCAGGAGATTCAAACCCAGCTCTTCCTGACTCCCAGGTCTAGTGCCCTATCCACCCCATTATGTTGTCTTTTCTTGAACAAATAGATCTCCTCATTTGACAGGCAATGAATTCAAAGCCAGTGAAGGTTCCATGTTAAAAAAAAAACTGGTAGGTCACAAGGCCATAGGCCTAAGGAAATAGTATATCCCATTTTCTACCTTTCTTTCTACTGGGTCCCAAAATTGTGTATTCAAGTTTATTCTTAACTCATATCCATTCCTTACTTTGTATTTATTCTAAAAATCTGTTATGGGCAGCTAGGTGGCACAGTGGATAGAGCACCAGGCCTAGAATCAGGAAGACCTGAGTTCAAATCTGTGTACAACCCTGAGTAAGTCACTTTACCCTGTTTGCCTCAGTTTCCTCATCTGTAAAATGAGCTTGGGAAGGAAACAAACAATTCCAATATATCTGCCAAGAAAATATCAGATGGGATCATGAAGAGTCAGACACCACTGAACATCAACAAAAACAAAAAAGATCTGTTTTCTTAAGTCTTATCCTTAGAAAAAGATGCTAAATAAGAGTTTTCTTCACTAGAGAATATGGGTTGGACTACATAAATATTACCACCTCTTCAATCTCTAAGTATCTATGACATTCAAGGAAAGATGAAAAGAGAGAGAAAGAGAGAGAGAGAGGGAGGGAGAGAGAGAGAGAGGAAATCTTCAGAAAGTTCACTTTAAGCTCCGCAATTGACAGGACTTTTATCTATTTCTATCTTTTGTAAGATATTGCAGGGTCCCAAGTTTTTTTCCCAGGCTATTCTTGGGACAACTATATTAGTTCTTATGAGCCTTCTTAACCCAATTAATCTTGCACCACAGCTCCACTGAGCAAAATACAAATTTATTTTCAGCAGACACCTTTGAGCTTTACATTCCTCAGTCGGTTTCTGAAGTGGAATTTAAAGATAAGAATAAACTTCTGAAACTAGGTGAAGTGGCTTTCTCCCTGACAGGATAAAATCAAAATAACCAACAAAGTCAATAGGTTTTGGAGGGCAATAAATAATTCCATAAATGCATAAGATGAGTGGAACACTTATCTACATATGCAACAAATGTTCAGTTCACCTATATTTGTCATTGGTTCATTTGTTTTTAAGAAATAAAGTTAAGATCCTGGGAATAAACATCATTAAAGGGAATGTAAGCTTATTATCTTTAAATACTTGCCCTGTCATGACCAATGGCGAGCTTCAATAAAGTCTTCATATTCCACTTTCAAAAAAATCGATACTCCCTCACTCCAACTGCCAATTTAATAAGCATGTTCTTTCATCTTTCCTACATTAATATCTATTTAATTGTGATTAATATGTCCCCCAAATATAAAGCTGCCTCATGTGTAGTGAATTCTATTGAACATTCTGCTCTGTGCTACTGCCAAGGAGGGGCTCATGTCACTCTAACCTGACATTATCTCTTGTGAAATTTGTCATTATCCTTGTAATTAAGTGACATAGTGAGCACAAGTTGATATTTGAGCAGAGGCAGCTCTTGGGTGAGGGCATTTGTGAATTGACTGGTGTGAATTCATGGTGAATTTTCCTTGCAACTCCAGGCCTCTGTGGGATTATCTAAGCATTGGCAAATCTAGCGGTGTTTGTGTATATCTGCTCTTCCTTTTAAGTATTAATAATTGTTCCCTCAGGCAAAAAAGGATATTCAGCTACGGCACTGAGCCACCCCCATGTCTCATTCGGAAGAGAAACAAATATTTATGGAGCTCTCACTATGTAGCACTACAGTTTATCATTAGACTAGTTCAAAAGATTTTCTCCCCTTAGACTTCCAAAATGTAATTTAAATTAAATATCTATTTAATTGAAATAATTATTTAGAGAAAATGGAAAAACACAAGAATATTAATTGTTCTAGATTTCATAGAATTATAGATATATAACTGGAAGGGTCCTATAAAGATATCTTCTCCATTTTATACATAAGGAAACTGAGGCCATGATAGAGTCATTTTCCAAGGTCACAGAGGTCGTGCCAAAGTAGGATTTGAACACATGTCCTCTAGCTCCGGAACCAATATTCTTTCCACTATTCCACACTAACTCCCATACTATAGCATAAGGCAAGCCTTGAACTCCATTCAGCTAGGAGAGTTTATACTGAAATATTAATAGAACACCAGAATGAGTTGGTCTCAAGCTACGAAATGGCCTCTCCTCCTCTGCTTCTCACCTGTTCTTCTACTCCTGTGCTAGGGCAGCTTCATCATGTTCACCTTTCAGAAATATTGACATGTAAGATGTTTGTTCCTGGTTTGCTTTACCTGGGTCTTTTTCTTAACAGAACTTTCTAAAGGACTTACTAGAGAAAGCAAACAAGACTTTTGATGACACGAAATTAGCGGAATATACAGACTTGATGGTAAGATGAACCTCCAAAATATTACATCCCACATGATGTGAAATCTCATTGGGTTTGCATTATTTGTTTTTGGTGAATTTACAGTCATATCCAAATCAATCAGCAATGCACACGTGGTGGCCCAGATGTTCAGTGAGTCTCTTCTTCCTCATTCGATTCCAAGCAAACCAGAGAAGTAGCAATGTTGCTACTAAAGCAGGAATTCTTATCCTGGCATATATGGACCCCCAAATATTTCATGAACTTAGATGGAAAAAATGTCATCTTTATTTCAATATAATTGGCTTCTCTAATTAACATTTTATTTTATGCATTTAAAAACATTCAGAGACAAGGGTCCATAAGCTTTAATCAGATAGCTAGAAAGGTCCATGATCCCCCTTAAAGGTATAAAAAGTCCTGCTTTAAAAGAACTTTCTCTTTCAAAAGACTAAAAAGTCAATTGATACTTTTAAATCATTATAACCATTTCAGCAAAATTATGTGATTATTTAAGAGTTTCCTGATCAGATTTTGGCTTAGGAATACTAGAATTTTAGAGTCAGGAGAGGCATTCTAGGTACCACTTTTTAAAAATTATATGAAGCTGCATATGCTCTCTATCTTTCCTTCTCCCTCATTCTATACTATTAACCTTGCATGGATATGCAGTGATTCTGAAGAGTTAGCTAGAAATGGTTTTCAGTTTTGGGTAAAGAGATCCAAAGATAAATTCACCCAGGTGAGTAGCCCATGGAAGATCTATTAACTCTTCTATTAAACAGTACATTGTTTGGACCTCTGAAAAATGCAATTTGCTAGTAGGCACTTGATGCAGAAGATAATTCAATTCACTGTAAAAGACAGTTCACTAGCCTTGACTTCTCTATATACTTTGAATCTTGTGTATTTGATGGATATTATAATTTACATCTTCCCTTTTTCTCCCTACCCCATCTCCAGTAAAATGTAAGCTCCTGAACCCAGAGGAAAAAAAAATGTCTTTTTCTACCTTCATTAAATGTGACCCACTCAAATTCAAATACGGAGAATTATTTTTTTGTGTGTCATTATCGATAAATTTACTCTGTGGATAACTCAGCTAATATTAAGTACCTAAAATTATTAATTTCCCATTTTGTTCCAGTTTTAAATGAATTCTATTTAAAGTAAGGACTCCTTGCCAGGTAGAATCTGAGCTTGGCCTTTAAAAAAAGAATCATCCAAATGGGATTTTTTTCCCTGCTGTAATGGCCTGACATATCTTATTTAGTGTCATAAACCAGTTCAGATTCAGTAAGCAAAATTAATCAAGAACTAATTAAAATAAATGCATATTTTGGGAAATATTTCCCTATGGAAACAAACTCTGATCTACTTGTCCAATGTAGGAGACTGTGACCGTTATTAAAAATCTTTCAGGGAGCTGTAAAAAATAGAAGCTAAAAAAAAAAAGTCTAACATTCATTCCGAGGCTGGCCTACATTTTATGCTCTGTTCACATCCATATATCCTAACCAAATCAGACTAGAGGGCTTGTCTTTTCCTATTTCTGTGGCTTTGTCAAGAATGGTCTTCTTCTACATCTCCACCTGTTGAAATCCTTCCTTCCTTCAAGGACAAATTCAAGAATAATCTCTTCCTTCTCAGATTCCCCCTGCAATAACTTATCTTCCCTTCCTCACATCTCCCAAGGCAATTCTTATACTTATATTTAGCATATTATAACTTGTCTAAACTTTTCCTCCTACTAGATTGTATGCTCCTAATAGGCAGGCCCCATGTCTATATAGTTTCATTTTTGCATCTCAGGCACCAAGCATAGCATACTGTAAGTAGGATACATTTAATAAATGTGAACTGAAGCTTTTAAAAAAAAGTTCTTAAAAATCAGGTATTAATTACAAGGAGTTCTTAACCTGAGGTCCATGAAATATTTTTAATGTATTTTGATATTATTTCAATTCAAATGGTTTCCTCTATGATCCCATGTATTTTATTTTATGTATTTAAAACCATCATTCTCAGAAAGGGGCAATATTCTCAGAAAGGTTCACCAGATTTCCAAAGGGATCCATGACACCAAAAAAATGGTTAAGATAGCCTGCTATCAAGAATCTGTTCATTACACTTACAAATACCCCAGCTTAATTATAATTTGTCCTTTCTTCTGTCCCTAAAATGTGGTGACAGGCTGATTATCTCAGTCCAATCCTAATTATTTCCCTTCCCTTAAAAACAAATAAAGTAATACCTTTTGCACAATCTTCCAAACTATAAATATATTTATACATATTCGTAATTCATGTTGCTCCTCTTACTGTTATCCTCATTCCTCTTCATGAAAGGGCAAATCAATATTTACTGACATACCATTATTTGGGAAAACCCTGGGGGACAAATATCTAACTCTTCCCTCCTTTTCCTCTTCTTCCTCCTTCTCCCCACCCAAAAAAAAAAAAAAAACCCAAACTTCACACACATCAAAACAGCAAGAATACTAAACAGCAAATTTATGTTTAGATCTGTAAGGGACTTTAAAAAGTACCTGTCACAAAAGTTTTTAACCTGGATGTGGAAGGAGGGAAGGGATTAACTTGTGTAGGGGGAAAAAGCATTATATTTTCATTAAACTCCAAATGAAATTTACCATTTCCTTCAATTATGCATGAAGGCAACAAAACATTATTCTGAGAAGGGATCCATAAGCTCTACCAGACTGCCAAAGATTAAATCTCTGACCTAAACTAGTCTCCTCATTATACAGGAAGATAGGTTCAGGGGGGGAAAGGTGACTTGTATAAGGTCAAATAGGTTTAAAAAAAGAAAAAAGTAGTCAAACTGAAGCTGGAATCCAGGCTTCTGGGTTCTAATCTCAGAGCCAGGGCACTCTCTTTATATGATACTATGCTATTTATTTGATTAGTCTCTTTCATTTAGCCATGTGTCTGAAATGTGTTTGTATATGAAGATTTCAGAAATGCTGATTTCTAGAACTTTGCAGCTGATAAAATGCCTGCAATTCAGCTTTTACCCTACTTTGAATTTTCTTTTTCTCAATGCAACAAATGTGCTTTAATAGCCATAATCATGACATTGTCTTTCAGCTGAAAATGTTTGACTCAAACAATGATGGAAAGCTGGAATTAACTGAAATGGCCAGGTAAGTTTAAGAACTCTGCAAATATAGTTTCATATTGTCTGTCACTTTAAAAAAAACCTAACACTACAATTTTTTTAACCCAAAGGTTGCTACCAGTACAAGAGAATTTCCTGCTTAAATTCCAGGTATATCATTTTTTAAATTGTTTTTGTCTTGTTATAGGTGAAATTTGTAGAGTTTTCAAATAAAAGATATTAACATGCCCAGCAGTAGTACAATAATCTCTAGCATTTCACTGTAATCCTTAATCTAACATTTTCCTTCTTTTCTAGGGAGTCAAAATGTGTGGGAAAGAGTTCAATAAAGCTTTTGAGTTATATGATCAGGTAACTTGTCTTTACTATTTCTTTGATTGTTGAAAAACATTTTGAAAACGTCTGTTAGGAAACAATCAGTGGTTCACAGATTAAAAGGTATAATATAAAGAATAGACAGGCCACCACCTATTCTTCATTAATCACGGGTTTCTTATTCTAGTCCTTTGTTGTTTTTCACATTTCCTTCCTTCCCCTTTGTCAATACTCTCTGGGTCTTGTAGGGCTAGCTCTTCCACTAGCACTTCAGAATTGACATTCTGAACAAATCACTTAAATGCACCTGTCAGTTTTATATTTGTTCTACCTCCCATACTGACCTCATGGGGCTATAGATTTCAATCGTCTTGGTAAACCTTAGCTAATTTTATTGTGGGTAATCTGAAGTTGACTGTATTTTTGCTTCTCCCCCCCTCTTTTAGGATGGCAACGGATACATAGATGAACATGAATTAGATGCTTTACTGAAAGATCTCTGTGAAAAGAATAAGCAGGTAATTTATCCACTAATTAGTCTGGCTCATTAAAGAGACTTCTTCAAGTCCGCTCAGTTAAAATAAAGCACCAAGATGCAATTGCTAGATAAACCTTATTACTAGAAATATATTTACAAATTTGGAGATGAGTCCCCAAAGTACATTTCTATTCTAATGTATTGAACTGTTGCTCTAAACCAAATGAGTTCATTAATAGTTTACTACAGTGGTCTTCCAAGAACCCGTCCTCAGTGTCTGTTATCCCAGAGACCCTTTCAGAGGGTCTACAAAGTCAAAACTATATTCAACTAATATGATAATTATAGATAGATATAACCTAAAAAGCAAAAGCTCAATAACTGAAGCCTCAATAATTTTTTTTAATGTTGAGAAATAAGTTGAAAAAGTTTGAGAATGACTGATTTGGGGAAATAGTTCTTGTTATTTCTATTTATAGAAGGATGGAGTATAATTTCTTTTCAAAAGGACTGGTGTTAAGGAAAAAAAATAAAAGGTTGGCTTCACTTTTCTTTAACTTCCTGGGTTTGGGGGATTATGTGGATTGATAAAGAAGTATGTGTTCCCTGAACAGGATCTGGATGTTAACAACATTTCAACATACAAAAAAAGCATCATGGCTCTGTCGGATGGTGGCAAGCTGTACCGAACAGACCTGGCTCTCATCCTCTGTGCTGGTGATAACTAGAGACCCACAATTATATCCACTCACTAGTGATACATTGTATCTATACAATAACTGTGCACTATAAGGGAGTAGGCTGTACTTTCTTTTATATCTGTAAATTTACCTGCATATAGATGATTATCCAGGATGTGTGGCACATTCTTTTCAGTTTGTTTCTATACTGTTTGTAATGTACAGTTTTTGTAACTCTATGATCAATCGATAAGAAGAATGTCTCTGTCTAGGTCAGTCTGTAAATTCAATAAAGAACCACCTAAAATTGATCTTGCTTTCTGAAATATAGCTGGACAAGATTTCAAAAAGGAAAAAATGCTGCTTAGGGCTCTTCTGTGAAAATTATCCTCTGTCATTTCAATCCATGTTACTCCCCAATTAGAAGCATTGCATACAATGGAGCAGGCAGCCTTATTTTAGGAGGGATCATAGGTCTGACACCCAAAGCATTTATGTGCCATGAACACAGTCACAGGGAGAAGGATGCTCATTCACTGAAACATAAATATCTAGAAAAATGAATTACTTACATCTCTGTGCAGCCATAGTGAGGAAGGAGTTAATCACATCTATTCTGTGGAATAGAATCCATAACAACACTACATTTATTAAATACAATTAGCAATGAAAATCAATAAAACAAATCAATCAACCAGTAAATATTTATTAAGTACCTACTATGTGCCAGACACTGCTAAGTGCTAGAGATACAAAAAGAGGCAAAAGACAGTCACTGCCCTCCAGGAGTTCGTTGTCTACTGGTGGTGGGGGGAGCTCAGGCACTATTAGGAACTAGTGATTAGAAATTCAAAATGGGGGGCAGCTAGATGGTGCAGTAGATAAAGCACCGGCCTTGGATTCAGGAGGACCTGAGTTCAAATTCGACCTCAAACACTTGACACTTACTAGCTGTGTGAACCTGGGCAAATCACTTAATCCTCATTGCCCCATAAAAAAAAATGCAAAATTAAAATGGTCCCTCCCACAAGGAGTTTTCCATCTACCAGAATGTATACTCTATTTACCTTGTTCTGGAATACTCGCCAATATAAAGCTTTTTTCATCAAACTCTTGGTCCCAGTTAATTTGGTAGTGAGGTAAGAAAAGTTGGCACTTGGGTAGAAACATGGATTTGTCTCATTCTGTAAATGTAATTTCTCACCAAGCCTGCCATCAAAGATGATGAACTTAATCCATTTTCTATACTATTTTCACATGTTGCAGATTATAATTATTCTAGTAAACTGCTGTTTTTACATCATAGTCTGTGTAACTTGTAATTAAATTTAATATACTATACCTTGGTGTCTAGTTTTCCATACTTCCTGTATTTTCTTCACCTAAAGGTGGTATCATCTTCAACAAATGTCTCTGCTGCCTCTGAAAATATTTCCTAGCTCTAACAATTATTTTACCAAGTAATCAAATTTTAATTAAAGAGTCATGTTTAAAAAAATGGTTAAATGTTAGCTTGTCAATATTCTGGTTTATGCCATGGGCTCTATATTCCATCTTGTGAAATCAGCATTCAAAATAGTCTGAGTTCTATTTGTATATTGTGCTTAAAAAGAGTTTTAAAATACTGTTATCTGAGGGGAAGATTTATTTCCTTTCAATTACCTTATTAAAAAGATGAACGTTACTGGCAGTCTTTTACCCAGAACTGGTTTACAATATCATGTAACACTAACTGGACCAATCTCTGGTGGTTATTGTTGGACCCTAACAGCATCTGCCTTTTGATTGTCTAATCATGAGACAGATCTAAGGAAAGGATAAAGAGAGCTATTTATAGAGAAAACATAAAGGTGTGCATGCATAGAAGACAGTAAATGAAGGCTCTGGATTTCATACATCTCAGCTGATTTTTTCTTCCCTTTATCTAAATGAGGCAAAATGGGTGTGCTGTAACTCAGTGAAAGAAAGGTAGAGATCTACCAAGAGATATCATTCACCCAATTGTTTAAATGAATTGTAGATAAGCTTTGTTCTTAGTGTGTATGTGAACACACTAAATTTAGGCTGACTTTCATTATTAAGAGCAAATAAAGGGGGGAAATGGATGTACCTTGTAGTTTTTGTTCCTTCTATAAAGTGTCTGACTTTCTATGACCGATGCAGACTAAGATGTTTTACTACTCTAGCCCAAAAGATTTAAATGGACTAAAATCTCTACTATATGTTCATAGAGTAAATGGAGTGAAGATTTACATGAAAGAAATTTCAACAATCTGAACTGGAAATGTCATTTCGAAACGATATATTAAAATAGTATCTTCTCCAGAATACCACAAATGGACTGTGTTTATTCCAGCTCTCAACAAAAAAAAACCTTTTGGTATTAAAAACCTCAGGTATTTCAATTGTTAAGAAAACTAGATTACTAATGTCTAATTAGTTCTCTAGGGATACCAGGTGGGACAATATAGTAAAGTGGAAAGAACAAGAGACCTGGGTTCAAATCCCACCCTGGCCACTTAGTACTTCTGTAATTACAGGCAAGTAAACAAGCATTTATTAAGCACCAACTGTGTACCAGGCACTGTGCTAAGGACTGGGGATAGAAAGGACAAAAATGGGCCCTGCCCATAAGGAGCTCACATTCTAATGGGGAAGACAACATGCAAATAACTATTTTCAAAGTAGATATAAAGTAACTAGTAACCTTATATACAGGATCAATTGAATATAATCTCAGAGGGAAGGCAGTGACATTAATGGGAACTGGGAAAGGCTTCTTGCAGAAGGTGGGATTTTATAGCAAGGTTAAATCAGCTTCACCCACTAGACTGGATGGCCTTCTGAGGTCCCCTGCAATTCTACTGCAATGATCCTATGGTATTTATCCATTATAACAGGGTTCTTTTTTTTTTTTGTGAGGCAATTGGGGTTAAGTGACTTGCCCAGGGTCACACAGCTAGTAAGTGTTAAGTGTCTGAGGTCAGATTTGAACTCAAGTCCTCCTGAATCCAGGGCCAGTGCTCTATCCACTGCGCCATCTAGCTGCCCCATAGCAGGGTTATTAACTTTTTCTGTTGTGGACCCTTTTGGCACTCCAGTGAAACCAATGGACTCTTCAGAGTAATGTTTATTACTCTATTTTTTTTCATTTCTATTTTTTTTTTAATTTCTAGTTGAAGTAAATGTTAAATTTCAGTTATAATTTAGTGAAAATAACGATGTCATATTTTTTCCCATCCAAGTTCACAAATCTTCTGAAATCTATATAGATACCCCTACCATGGGGTGGGGGGTTGGGGAGAAGGGGATGTTGATGGGCCCCAGATTAAGAACAGCTCTATCATAGACTACTCTATAGGAAATTCAAGCAATATTGTAAATTTTAAGTGATTCAGTATTCCAAATGGTCCAACACAGCAAGATGTGATGTCAACACCAACTACTTAATATAAGAGAATCATTTCTCTATTTATGAGCTTATCAACTCTGTGGATTGGCCATAATAACCTCCTCCCCTCCACTGCAAATTTGCATCCAGATTAATACTAGCACTAAATCTGAGGCTTTAGAAGTTAGGACAGACACAAAGGGAATTAATATCTGAGTATGTGTGCTCATGTCTCCATGTTGTCTCAATGCCTGCATACCTCTGACTTGTATTCTAAGAAATCAAATTTAAATGAATTTTTTAAAAATTCTACTACTCTTCTGTATTATTCAAAGCTCTGTCCCCATGATTAGCAGGGAAAATCAAAATGTAACTATATACCTAATATAAAAGATTGCCAGACATATGTGTGTGGATATGTGTACACACACACACACACACACACACACACACACACACACACACGGACAAACACATATAAACACACATACAATTGCTTTAGAGTGGCCTGAGATGAAACGAAATTTGTTGATTATAAATAATGTCCTAGTAACCTTATTTTTCTACCCATCACTTCCTTTAAAAAAAATTAAAACAACTACTAGTATATTTTAAAAAAACATGGGGGGGGCAGCTAGGTGGCACAGTGGATAAAGCACCAGCCCTGGATTCAGGAGGACCTGAGTTCAAATCCAGCCTCAGACACTTGACACTTACTAGCTGTGTGAACCTGAGCAAATCACTTAACCCTCATTGCCCAGCAAAAACAAAACAAAACAAAAAAAAAAAAAAAACAAACATGATGAGATCTGGATTTTCCTCACATTTATCTCCTATTCACATTAGGAAGATTCAATACTAACCAATCATAAGCAGAAATGAGCTAATGAACCTGTTGTTCACCACTACCTAGGAAGGAATGCCTAATAGATCTTCTTTCATCCAACAAAAACAAAAGTAATGAGACAATTAGATGTCTAGAAATGGAAGTATTTTTTCTATTTTAACCCCCAAAATGCTAAAATCTGCTGATATAATTTAAAAATTCAAGATAAAATCATTGGAGATTTACTTTTAAAGAGTAAAAATTAAAGTAAGTAGCCAATATTTTAAGATAACGGATTTTTAAAAAATTTCTCTGGATGGACCATATAGGGGTTTTGTCATCTACTATGAAGACTCATCATTTAGAATAGTTTTATGAAGACCAGAAATAATAAGAATGCAAGTTTCTCCTCCCTTTTGAAATAGCTACATGGTATCATTTTCTACCTATTCAAAGCTTACCTGTGAAATTCCTAAAGTTAGTTGATTGATAGGACTTAGTTCAGTAATTTTTTTTCAATCAGATCCAACTGTTCATAACCCCACTTGGGGTTTTCTTGGTAAAGATATTAAAGTGGTTTGCCATTTCCTTCTCCGGATCATTCTGCAAATGAGGAAACTGAGGCAAACAGAAGTAAGTAACTCGCTAAGTCACACAGCTAGTAAGTGTTTGAGGTCAGATTTGAACTCAGGTCTTCCTGATTCCAGGTCTGGTGCTCTATATACTGCACCACTTATCTAATATTATAAATCAGGAGAAATTGGCTTCTGGAATTACTTAAATAAATCACACAGCTGAATCATATGAATATACTCAGCCTATTTCTAAAGAATCCAAAGGCACACAAATAACAATAACACCTAGAAAGTACACTGAACAACCTTGTGCAAAAGAAATGTAGACAGGGAAGAGGCACTCTTTACATGTAAATGGAATTCTGGTATTAGGAAATAGACATAGCAGTGAGGAATGAAAGCTGTTGCTAGAATTCTCTCTCTCTCTCTCTCTCTCTGTATATATATATATATATATATATATATATATATATATGTGTGTGTGTGTGTGTGTGTGTGTGTGTATGTATGTTATATATATATATAAATACAGAGAGAGAGTATTCTCATGTATGTATCTACATATATATGCTTTATATTATATATATATATATAAAATATAAATCATATATAAAAATGACATGAGGAGCATCATTCCATTATGGAAAGAGAACTGACCACTAGATTCATGACAACACAGGTTCAGGTCTTCCCAGTCCTAACATCTCCTGGCCATGGGATCTTGAACAAGCCACTGAAGTTCTCAGGGCCCCAGGCAACTCTCTAAGAGAGGTGCTAGTGACATTTTTTTAGGTCATGAAGCCCTTTAGCAGAGTCTGATAAAGCCTATGGACTCTTTCTCAGAATAATTATTTCAAATTAATTTAAATAAATTAAAATAAAATACAGCAGATTTCAAAGGAAACCAATTATATTTTTTAAAGAGGATATAACTTTCTTCCTATTCAAGTCCATGACCTCCAAAAACTATCCATGGACTCCTTAGGGGTCTGTGAACTCCAGGTCAAGAATTTCTGCTCTAAACTAAGGTACAGAACATATGAAAATCTGCATTGGTAGAAAGGTAGTTTCTGCATCTGAGTGCTCCATATAATGATGAAATTTAAGAAGCAAGTGAAAAGGGGGTGGCTAGGTGGTGCAGTGGCTAAAGCACCGGCCCTGGATTCAGGAGTACCTGAGTTCAAATCCAGCCTCAGACACTTGACACTTACTAGCTGTGTGACCCTGGGCAAGTCACTTAACCCCCACTGCCCTGCAAAAAAAAAAAAAGAAAAGAAAAAAAAAAAGAAGCAAGTGAAAAAATTTAAATGGCAGGAGTCTGGCAAAGCTCCATGCTAGGAAGCATTTAGATCCCATCCTAACTGTGCATCCTATTTCTGTTGTCAATGAAGAAAGTGATTACTTTGAATATGGCACAACAGTCAAAGGTGCTAATGGGAAAGTTATGCATAGATATACATATACATAGATCAATAATTAACACCCATTTAATTGTATGCATGGTCTATCCTTACTTATCCCAAGATTCTAGTGACCCCCAAAGTCAAAGTAAAAATTCCATAAGATGAAAAGTTTGCTCACTAGTGATATAATGTCTATAGTTTAGAAAAACCATAAGATAATCCAGTAGACCAATGAAAAACTAAAAATATTATAGACCAAGATACCCATGAATAAACTGTACTAGTACTTATACCCACACACATACATAGTTATCAATTTCACATAGCATCAACAACAGATAGAAAGAATATATGTGTATATAGCTGTGTATAAGTACATATACATATATATATGTATACATACAAATGTATATAGGTGTGTGCTTGCATAGCACAATATCTATGGACCATTAAAAATGTTGTTGTTGTTGTTGTTGTTGTTGTTGTTGTTGTTGTTGTTGTTGTTTCAGTTGTGTCCAACTCTCCATGACCCAATTTGGGGTATTCTTGGCAATGTTACTAGAGTAGTTTGCTACTCCCTTTTCCGGCTCATTTTACAGATGAGGAAACTGAGGCAAATAGTGTTAAGTGACTTGTTCAGGGTCACACAGCTAGTAAGTGTCTTAGGCCAGATTTAAACTCAGCAGGATGAGTCTTCCTGACTTCAGGTTTCCTACTCGATCTACCCTGCCACTACCTGCCCTGTATGAATACAATATGAATACAAATGGTATATGTATGCATCACATTCTATGATAGTCAACAACATTACAGAGTTCACTGTAATAAATGCATTTTCAAGCCTCTGTTTGTTACTCATGGTAATAATACTCTAACATTAACATTGTTAAGGGTTAAAATTCTAGTTAAACTGTCTAAAATATCTAATGAGTGGTCGCCAATAAATTATAAGCTTTAGCAAGAGTTAGACTTTTAAGCATTTATTAAGGAGAATAAGAATTTGGTAAAGAGAGAGAAAAAGGCCTAAATTCCTAGCTATTAAAGGGAGAGCACATTTCTAGCTCCGCTCTCCACCAGAGTCCAAAGGAAAGAGCCCCGAGACTCCGCGCCAGTCTCTTCCTTCCTCCTCCCACTAGTCCGCGTCACTTCCTGATACCAAAGACAAGACTCCTGGTCTTGCCCTCAAAGACCTTCGCTTCATGGGCAGAACTCTTCTACAGTTAGTATCCAGCAGGTGGCGTTATTCCAATCGTTACAGTCCCCCCTGTTGTTCCTCAAGAAGCAAAATGTTTCCTTGACGGAACAGTAAAAAGAATATAATAACTATTGATAACTAATAATATGTGAACAACAATATAGAAAAGGAAGAGAGGAAAGTTTTGTCCAGAGGGGCGATTTTTTTTGTCCTCATGAACTGACGCTTTGACATTAGTCTTGCAAAGGGAGGGCCTCTGCAGAGAATACATATTACAGATGGTGTATATTATAACAGAAAGAGAAAAAAAAAAAACAAAAACAAAAACAACAAATCAAAACTGTTCATTTAAAGTCTCTGAAAGTCTTTTCTTAGATGTCCTCTAGGTGTAGTCGTGGAATGGAAGTCTTTTCAGGGGTTGATGTGTGGATACTGGTAATCAGCCAGGAAATTTCCTACAAAATTGAGCTTAACACAACTTTAAAATAGCTTTGTCAATAATCAAATCAAACAATGAAAGTTCTCAAAAACATGTCTAAGGGAATTCAGAATCTTAGTTGTTACACATGAAACATATAATAAAACAAAAATTGAAACATTCTTTAAAATTATAATATTACTATAGTCCCCCCCTTATGGAGGGTAATTGAGAAGACAATTGCTGCGATATTAATTATTAAAAATAATTTTTTATCTTTGTTTCATCACTTTTTGCATCATCTGCCTAATTATCCTCATGCCATTATGAGAAATTAAAAAATCTAATATAATTGGTAACAGATGTCAAGGCCAAATTCAACACTGTATTTATCATGACACCTGAGATAATTATGGGGGTTACCATAAAAGAACAGAGAAATGATGGGATATGAGCATTCCCACACTTGAGCAGTATGTACTGCCCATACAGTATGCCAGGCTTAAAAGAGGTGGATGGAATATATGTCCATGCCACCGAACATATTGGAAGAAACTGAGTCAGACTTAATCAGATGCATGGGATTGAGATGTCCATGGCATCAGGCATATAGGAGGGAGCATAGAAGCCAGGTGTAGAAGTGAGATGGGTGGGATCAATACTTCCAGCCATCTGTACAATATTGTGGGGAAAAATAAAATAAAATATTAAACCAAGAGAATCCAACCTCAACATTAGTCAAAAGCCGTTCCCTCGGCCATACCTTGACTTCATGCATGTCTCCCCTCATGTGACAGTTCAGTGTCTGCTCTTGCATGTATTCCTCTTGTGATTGGATGGCATCTTGGCCAACTGGCATCTGATAACTCAGAATAAAGGCAATTAGTGTCTTAAATGATAAGTTCCCATAATCCAAGTCTCATATGGATTTAAAAATTGAGGATAATAAATGATTGCAAAAAATGTGAATACATCTTGACTCAGAACACAATATATAATTATGCAACAATTTCAAATAATACCCCTTTTTTAAAAACTTAGTATACAATTACTTTTGTGAAAAATCTGAATATATTTAAATACAAGTTAAAGCATAACAGAATCTCAAAGAACTTTTTTTTTTTGAAAAAAGAAAACTTTTACAAATGTTCCCCTCTTTTTTTTTTTTTTTGGAATATGCTTATCAAAAATAATACTTCTAGAATCAATTTACACTTGCCATGGCAAACAATTTGCTAGGGAAATGCTTTAAAGAGTTTGATCAAATAATCAGTTGAGAAAAAATAACAAAAACAAACAACTCAGAATATGGGAGCACAATACTCCTAGAATTAACATTGTATTATGAAATCAAAACCATGTTTCAAAATTAGATAGATGAATGAATAGAAGAAGATACATGTGGAACAATAAAAGACAATGAAATTCAAACTAGGGAAATCTAAATGAATATGAACTTAATATCAATAAGAGTATTATAAAATATAAACTGGACCACATGACTATAAAAAGCTTTTACAAATATTCTCTTTGTTTTAGAAACTAAGTATAAAACACAATCTCAAATGCATGAAAACCTCTACGAAAATAAACCTATACCATTAATTTCAAAATGTACATATAATAGCATAGAAATCCTATGTAACCTCTGAACTGATACTATTACTCTGAGTGAATTCAGAACACTTTTGATTCCAATATCTAAAATCCCCAATACTCATATCAATACCTTGCTGCTTACTTCTACATTTCTGTAAAATATATACCCTTCCATGGCAAAAGAGGCAGAGTCTTGAACTATGTTGATTGTCATTCTTATTCAGCTTAAGTTTTTCTTCTTTAACCCCTCTATATTGTCTGTCAGTCTTTTCACCATACAAATGCTTTATAAGATTACTAATTAAAGACAAAAGCAGGTTAGCAAAATTATGAACAAAACGAGCATATCTGGAATTTAAAGAGTTTTCTAAGATTGTCTCAAAAGCACAGCCAGGCCGGGGAAGGGCTGAGCCTGAAGCTGCAAATGCAGGTAGAAAAAGTTGAGCATGCGCATCAGATCTCTGGACTTCCCAGGCAGGGGAAGCAATGGGCTTGGCCATAGGAGGAGTAGAGGGTGGGGTCTGGAGAGGAGGGGAGGGACCAGAGCAATTTGAATCAGACTTGATTTTGAACTCAGGCCTGGATTCCTCTTCCCCCACTTTGTCTCCAGGTGCTAGGGGATTAAAAGCTTCTAGAGGGTGGGTCATTGCCTCCAGGCATGCAAAATTAGAGCAACAATTAGTGTTAGAACTGGGAAAAGCTGCGGGAATCTCTTCAGGTTTCTCTGAAAAAGCATGGTTGGGAGAGGGAGAGATATTTCCTTGTGTGAGTAAGTTGCTGGCTCTTTTAACAAAAATAAAAAGAAAAATAGAAAATCCACAAAAACAAAGCATTAACATGATCTTATCTCCCATTTGTCTGGTTAAACAGACCAAAATCAAAAATAGGATAATTAGGGAGTTTAAAAGGTCCATTCGAAAAAATTCAAAGGAAAAACACAGCCAGTACACCAGTACTTAGCAGTTAAAGGGAGAGGGAGGGGAAATTTCTTACCCAACCAGCAGATCAGAAGAAGACTGAGGGTTAGCTTTCCTCTTCGTGGTCAGCCATCTGTTAAGGGTTAAAATTCTAGTTAAACTGTCTAAAATATCTAATGAGTGGTCGCCAATAAATTATAAGCTTTAGCAAGAGTTAGACTTTTAAGCATTTATTAAGGAGAATAAGAATTTGGTAAAGAGAGAGAAAAAGGCCTAAATTCCTAGCTATTAAAGGGAGAGCACATTTCTAGCTCCGCTCTCCACCAGAGTCCAAAGGAAAGAGCCCCGAGACTCCGCGCCAGTCTCTTCCTTCCTCCTCCCACTAGTCCGCGTCACTTCCTGATACCAAAGACAAGACTCCTGGTCTTGCCCTCAAAGACCTTCGCTTCATGGGCAGAACTCTTCTACAGTTAGTATCCAGCAGGTGGCGTTATTCCAATCGTTACAACATCATAGGAAATCTAATAACATAAACATTTCAATACTGTCAATATTTTACCAACATCCTTCCCTCCCCACCAACCCACTGTAATCTTCCCCAAAGCCTAGTTTATATGTATTGATCACAAAGACCTTGTTAAATCCTCATTGATCTACACCAGGAAATTAGGAAATTTTGCAACAAGCTACATAATAATAGAGAAGAAATTTGGCCTCTAATCCCAGTCTACCACTAATTAGTAAGGTATCCTTGCACAAGTCATTGAACTTCTCTGGGTCTATTGCCTTATCTCTGTAATAAAGGGCTTAGACAAGGAGTGTCCTGTTAACAGGAATTCCCACATTCATAAAACCCGAGTTTACTCTTTTAATTTAGTTAGAACCACACTATGAAAAGAAGTACCTTCTTAAAAAAAAAATCAGGGGGAAGCTAGGTGGCGCAGTGGATAGAACACTGGCCCTGGATTCAGGAGGACCTGAGTTCAAATCCGGCCTCAGACACTTAACACTTACTAGCTGTGTGACCCTGGGCAAGTCACTTAACCCCAATTGCCTCACCAAAAAAAGAAAAAGAAAAGAAAATCAGACCTGTGATTTTATTGGTATTGGGAACTCCTTGTGAGGAACCCCCTCCACTAATGCAGATCAATATAATTTATTACTTTAGAGATTTGCTATGGCTACTAAGTGCCTTTCCCAGGATCATAAAACCAGTATGTGTCCAAACAGGGACTTGAACCCAGGTCTTCCTAGGTCTTCTGACTCTAAGACCAGCTTTCAATACATTGTCATGATGCTTTTCTGTTAGTACTTTCCCAATGTAAATAAAAGTTATAAATAATAAATAATGAGGGCAAAGTTTTCAAGTCATCATAACCAAAATTGCTTCTAATTGTGATGCAGGCAGAATATTATTGGTGCTGATTTTTTTCTGCCATTTTCCAAGCTTTGTTTCCTAATCCAATCTTTAATACATGGTGATGAAGTAATTCCTGAGAGACTAAGTAAAACTGGAAAAAAGAAGATTTGGTGTCCAATTATGGAGGTTAGGAAACAAATTTTAGCAGCAAGTAATATCATTTGTTAGCTAGAGCAGGGCTTTTTAAACTTTTTCCACTCGCAACCCCTTTTCACCTGAGGATATGACCCCACGTATATAGGTATGTAAAATAGGTATACATAACCTTTTACTGTTGCCAAATTTTTCATGCCACCTACATTCAGTTACACAAGCCCATATAGTGTTGTAACCCACAGTTTAAGAAGCCAGGAGTTAGGGGCAGCTAGGTGGCGCAGTGGATAAAGCACCAGCCCTGGACTCAGGAGGACCTAAGTTCAAATCTGGCCTCAGACACTTGACACTTACTAGCTGTGTGACCCTGGGCTAGTCACTTAACCCCAATTGCCTCACAAAAAAAAAAAAAAAAAAGCCAGGAGTTAGAGACATCTATCTGTAGGTAGAGATAAATAGATGAAGAGGAGGAAAATGAGGCAAAGTATTTATAAACATTCAGATAATTGAACAAATAAAAATTGATTGCCTAAAAGGTGCAAGCAAAAGCTAATTGTACGCAAAAAAAAAAAAAGCCAATTGTTCCTATATCACAACTGTATCTATTCATGAATGTACTTCCATGTTAAAAATGCAACTTTGGTAGGCACTCTGGTGCATATAAATTTAAGGATGAAATATTTGCACCAGTGGCCAATCTACATACAACAGTGATAAAATGGAAAGCAGCATACTAACTGGCAAATATAGAAAATAGAAATCAAGTAAAAGCATTTCATCAGTATAAATATTTCATCAGCTTAGCAACTCACTCCACTGATACAGATTGCAACTCACCTATAGTTTATTAAGTTAGTAAATCTGGGTAATTTGGGCCCCAAGCCCTCCTTTAATTTCATGGATGTTTTCCCAAAAAGGAGGATTGTGCTCTCTACCTAAATTACCCAGAAAATTGAAACTACAATGCTTGGCTTTCCAGATACGCATATAAGACCATTCTCATTCTCAGGATAACGAGGACACATTATTCAAAAAGAACAGACTGAAATTAAACTTGACATTTAAACACCAATCTCTTGTGACAAGATTTTTTATTTGATGTGTTACATAAAATGATTAAAGAAAATAAAACTAAAGTTACTATTTGTTTTGCTCCAATATTTTCCGCAAGCAAAGGATTAAGATAAGGATAGCTTTAGGAACCTTTTGTTTTCCTGATCAGTTGTTCTAATAAGTCCCACTGCTGCTTGGTTACCTGGCATAAAAAGAAAAATACAAATATATATGATCCAGAAAAGATTTACCAAGATTTAGTAACATTGTGTATGAATATCAGATCTGGGAAACAACATTACCTTCACTAAGCTGTTTAATTCTCCTGCTAAAAACACATATTCCCCTCCATCAAATCTAATGACCTAGAAAAATAGGATGAAATAAAGTGAAAAGTCTTTTCCATTAGGCTTCAAAGATACTTGTCATTTCCTATTTTCTATCCTGTTTAGAAAACCCAAATGAGTCTACTAACTTGGAGCCTAAATTTTAAAGAGTTGTTTATTTTGAGTGGTGGTGGTAACAACAAAAAGAATATTAATAATAATTGATACTTTAAGGTCTGCAAAGCACTTCACATTATTTCAGTGATAATAATAATGATAATAAGGATGACATTCTACAGATGTTCTACTCTACAGCCTAACTGTGAAATGGAGGGGGCCCCAGGCACTTGAAGGCCATGTCACCAAATGCAGGCTCAACCTGGACCTATCAAGTTAGAAAGGCTTCAGGTTCATACCCTTTGACCCAGCAATACCACTATTAGGTCTTTATCCCAAAGAGATCATAGAAAAGGGAAAAGGACCTACATGTACAAAAATATTTATAGCTGCTCTTTTTATGGTGGCAAAGAATTGGAAATTGAGGGGATGCCCATTAATTGGGGAAGGGCTAAACAAGTTGTGGTATATAAATTTAATGAAATACTATTGTGCTGTAAGAAATGATGAGCAGGCAGATTTCAGAGAAACTTGGAAGGACTTGCATGAACTGATGCTGAGTGAGATCAGCAGAACCAGGAGAACATTGTACACAGTACCAACAACATTTTGTGCTGATCAGCTGTGATAGAATTAACTCTTAGCAATACAATGGCCCAAGATAATTCCAAAGGACTCAAGGTGGAAAAGGTTCTCCGAATCCAGAAAAAAAGGAACTGTGCAATCTAGATTGAACCATACTGTTTCTACATTTTTGTTTTGGTTTTTTTCTTTTTTGAGGTTTTTCCTTTTTGTTGGGATTCTTCTTTTACAACATGACTAATGCAGAAATATGTTTAATGTGATTGTACATATATAACCTATATCAAATTGCTTGTTGTCTTGGGGAGAGGGAGGGAAGTGAGGGAGAGAGGAAGAAAAATTTGGAACTAGATATCTTATAAAAACAAATGTTGAGGGGCAGCTAGGTGGCACAGTAGATAGAGCACCGGCCCTGGAGTCAGGAGTACCTGAGTTCAAATCCGGCCTCAGACACTTAACACTTACTAGCTGTGTGACCCTGGGCAAGTCACTTAACCCCAATTGCCTCACTAAAAAATAAAAAAAATTAAAAATTAAAAAAAAATGTTGAAAACTATCTCTACACATAACTAGAAAATAATAAAATACTTTTGTGGTTAAAAAAAAGAAAGGCTTCAGGTTCAAAAGCAGAGGGTATATATGTTGTTCAAAGACCAACTATAACTATGTTCAAACAGACTCATCACCAAAAGTTTGGCCACTGGATGAAGGTGTAGAGGGAATGTGATCTATAATAAGAGAGAAGCTATCACACTTGAAGAAAGTCTAGATCACAGATATCAACATCAGCATTCTCATCATCATAGCTAACAGTTTCGTAATACTTCACATATACCAATAAGCACCATAATTGCCTATATTTTTATATATCACATAGTGACATTAAGGTGTTTTCATAAACATCTAATTATGAATTAATTCTAAAACCTGAAAAGATATGAAAACATTTAAATATTTTAAAATAAGGTGTTTTCTGAAGTTTATATATGTATGTGCATAAATCTATGTATGTATGAACATATGCATATATATGTGCATTGCATGTTTAGCGAATTTTAAAATATTACATTTAGCATACCCAGGATCAAATCTCAGCTAGTTTTAAGCAATTAAAAAAAAAACAAGAAAAAATCAAGCTTACAGCTCCATTAATCCAAGAGGCAAAATCACTGCACAGGAAAGCAGCAAGATTTGCAATTTCTTCAATAGTCCCTAGTCGTCCACAAGGAAGTCTCTCAATCATTTCTTTTTCAAATTCTCCAGTTGGGTCAAGGCGGCTAAAAGCACCCTTAGGAATTAAGAAAAATAAAGTTAGGTTACATTGTGGTGGAGATAAGGGATGAAGAACAAACAAATAAGGCAACTTGTCATTCCCCTCTAATGAGTGAATTGGTCAAATAAAAAAATAAATGTATATATATACATAATATATACACACATACATATATGCATGCATATATATATACACACAAATAAATGGATAAATGAATGACTAAATGAAGCTAAATGAATAGATTATTCATTCTTTCAGATTAAAGCTCTGGAGAGTCAATCAAACAACAATTCTTTGCTCTGTATTTAACCAGAAAATCTTAGACAGTATATTCTCTCTATCTGCTTCCCCATAACTCAGAAAAAGTATCTGTATATGGAACCTTATAGATTTGTTGCAAGACTCAAATGAGATCAGGTATGTGAATGTATTCTGAAAACTATAAACTGATCCATAGATGTATATAGTGGCATTACATAGTAAGCAAAAAGAAAGAAAAAAAAATTATTTAATTCTTGCGGACATGTGGAAGATTTGCAAGATGTCTTTTCTTTTGCTTTTAAGCATAAGAGTGGAAACAGGGCAAACCATAAAAGAAAACAAATATCACCTAGATCCTGAGAAGGGGAGGGGACATACATTTAAAGAACAATTTCTGAGTTCAGCTATCTGGAGGAAGGGGCCAAGATGAAAAATAGTATTGTCTTGATAAATAAAGGGTATAGGTAAGTACACTGGGGCCTTGATGTCTGGGTGATGGTCATGTGATAAAATAATAGGATTTAGCAGATACTCAAAGACCCACCTGGAGATTAATCTAAACTGATTGTATCAAGTGAGAGTGATTGACTGCTGATTAGCCTACTTCAAGTTAACTGGATTGTAATCACACCTGGCTATCCCTTAAGAAGGTATTGTTCTCAGAAGCTAGACTGTGAACTCAACTTGAGAACACTTTCAAAGCCAATGGATTTGGATGATACCAACTAATCAGCTTGAAGCAGTGTGTAAGGACTGCCTCTGTTCCAGACCTATAAAAAGCTTCCACAATCAGCTTGCTGGAGAGTTCCTGATTAAAGCAGGCTCCTGGTGGAGGACTTGAGGAAGAACCCAACCAGGCTGCAACTCAAGGCTAGATAGGCTTTCTTTTTCTTAACTTTCTGAACTCAATGTGAATACCTGTATGCCTTTAATAAATGTTTAATACCCAAAGACTGGTACTGAAGCTTTCTAATTTAAGGCGACCACAATATAGATTTTAAACATTACTGTCATTATAGTAGCAATGATGCAATGATAAATAGAAAGTATCAAGAAACACATGATGTGTCTTAGTGTTCTTAAATAAACAATCATTTTTCAGGATGTGATAACAGTAAAAATAGTAATTCAGTTTTTTAGTGCTTTATGGTTTACAAATTACCCTGTGAGAAAGGCAATGTACGTATTATTCTCAATTCAAAGATTAGGAAATTTGAGGCTCAGAAAGGTTAAGAGACATAGGACAAGGGATGTGCTGGGAAAAAAAAGTATGATCAATACATTTTTAAGTTTAATTTATATTACTGACACTTTTCCCATCACTTTCTTAAGTCTGGGTTACCAACAAAGCAATAAATTAAGCTTTGATTTGTAGCACTTGTCAATTTCCAAGGTGTAGATGCTCAAACTGAAAATTTAATAATTGTCTCTCAAGAGGAAAGACATATCTGTGATCTAGACTTTCTTCAAGTGTGATAGCTTCTCTATTATTATGGATCACATTCCCTCTAACCTGGCTCCAGCAATCCTATGCTTAGGACCACAAGTATTAAGAGCTTAAAGGGACTTCAGAGATTGTATAGTACAATCATCCCATTTTAGAGAAGAAGAAACTAAGACCCACTGAGGTTAAGTGATTTGCCCAAATTCAGATAGTAAGTACACAGATCTTAACACAATTCTGAATATAATTAGGTATTTAACATAGTTTTATGGCATTTCCTCCTATGTAGTTTGGAAATAAGTCAGACTAGATATATATTCCATTAGATTCTTATTCAATAAGTACAGATGGCTGAGAAGATGGGCTGACTTAAAATACAGGAATTATGTACTCCTGGATGGGTATGGGATGCATCTAACAACATTCAGTAAAAACACCCTTGCATGGAGAGTGGCAGATCTAATCTAGAGGGCTCTGAACTGACAAGGAAGGGAAAGACAGAAAACTGTCCACACAGATTTGACAAGCTTGGTACCAGAGACAAAAGCAGGCACAGCACAGGTGGAAGAATAGCAGAAGAGAGGATCAAGGCCTAATAGAATACAAGAGACTGGAAAAGAGATGGAAATAAGAATTTCTATAGCACCTACTATGTACCAGGCACGGTGGCAAGTACTTTACAAATATCTTATTTAATCCTCACAGCCTGCAAGGTAAGTGCTGCTGAGGAAACTGAAGTAAACAGGGGTTAAGTGACTTGCCCAGGGTCACACAGCTAATAAGTATATGAGGACAGATTTGAACTCAGGTTTTTCTGACTACAGTCTCAGCATTCAATCCACTGCACCATCTGCCTGCCTCAATATACAATACATACAAGAAGTAAAAGAGTAATAAAATTAATGGTATAAAATATGGGTAATAAATAGGGTAACAGTCTTTATATAACATGGTTTCAAGTCCCTTATCATCATGCTCTGGACACATTCCAGCCTGTCAATGTCTTTTCTGAAAAGTGACATGAAGACAGAACACAGTGACCCTCAATGTAGTCTGACTATAGTAGAGAACAGTGGCTCTATCAATTCTAGATGTTATTCTTCGACTGATGGAGTCTAAGCTTGCATCCAACTTTTTGGCAGTCAACAAAATACTGACTCATACTGTACCCAGTCAGCTAAAACCTCCAAGTTCATTCTTTCTTTTTTTTTTAAATGAATTGCTTTCTAGTCATTTCTCCACCATCTTGTACTGGGACATTTATTTTTCTTAAACATATATAAATTGTTTTAAATGTATCCCTGCTTAATCTCATTTAATTAAAACTTCTACAATCCAAACTTAGTGAAATGTTTTGGTACTATAATTCTATTTTAGGACCCAAATTACCCAACCTATTGGCCTATCTCTACCAGTTTTGTGCCTTCTGCAAGTTTGACAAACACACCATCTATATCTTCTTCTAAGTTACTGATAAGAAGCCCAGTGCAAGGAGACAAAGTTGCCCTTCTTCACTATTACTAAGCCTAAATGGGATGGTGCTTCTGACTAGAATTTGACACAGAAAGGGTAAAATTACATCTAAAAGAAACTAGAGCAGAGGTTCTTAACCTTTTTTGTGTTATGGAACTTGATGAAAGCACAGTGAAACATAGAGATCCCTTATCAGAATTATGTTTTTAAATGCATAAAATAAAATAAATAGGATTATAAAGGAAACCAGTCATTTTGAAATATAATTATCAGGATTTTTTGTGGGGCAATGGGGGTTAAGTGACTTTCCCAGGGTCACACAGCTAGTTAGTGTCAAGTGTCTAAGCCCCGATTTGAACTCAGGTCCTCCTGAATCCAGGGCCAGTGCTTTATCCACTGCGCCACCTAGCTGCCCCTATCAAGATTTTTAAGTTCATAAACCCCAGATTGATAACTCCTGGTCTTAATAAAAGGACATTATAAAAACATTATAAAAAACATTATAGGTGAATGTCATGATGAATATGAGCAGAAAAAAACTGCAAAGGTCGTTTAGATAAGAATCAACTGAAATACAAAGAGAAGTGGAACTGCTGTAGTACTAGTATAAACCATTCAATCAGAAAGTGATCCTAAATGAGGAGTGTTTGAAAGAGATCACAAACCTAACATGGAAATAGGATACTGTAGCAATGAGAAGACTACAACCATTTAGCCATCTCTTGCTGTTCTTTCTTTGGGAAGATCGGGACAGTTGTTCAATCTGTAACTCAGCTTAATGATCATTTCATCCTTCAAAAGATGGAAGCACTCAATAAG
The DNA here is from genome assembly GCF_019393635.1 of Dromiciops gliroides. NCBI lineage: Eukaryota > Metazoa > Chordata > Mammalia > Microbiotheria > Microbiotheriidae > Dromiciops > Dromiciops gliroides. Next base: position 153,722,752 of record NC_057861.1, read on the forward strand.
GGGAATGGCGGTTCTAAAGGTTTTTTTTTTTAATTTTTTAAAATTTTGACCAACAAGGAGTAATACTGTTCTGATTGGAACCTTGAAGAGAGTGACCACTCCCTCATAAAACATGTCACATAGAAGAAAGAGTAAAGTTATGAATGGTCTGCTACACAGACTCTTAGATTTCAGGAGAACAGATATCAGTGCTCAGAGAAAAGGTAGGTAAAATCCAATGGCCCGCTATTTTAAAGATAAAGGAAGCCCAAGCAGGATGAAAGGAATCTCTAAAAAATTATGAAGAGACAAACATAAATTATTCCAGTAAGGAGGAAAACGATTGATGTGAATGCACAGAAAACTCATCAACAAACTCAGATTTTAAAAAGAGATGTGTAGAAGCTGAATGCCACATGATTATAGTGATGAATCTTGCTTTTGGAGAAGAGCTGATGAAAAAATAGTCCTTCCTCCTCCTTTTGTTTGAGAAATGGAGTGAAGAGGGTTTATGGATATAGAATGTAGCATATACTGTCAGATATGATTGCGGTGCTGGTTTTGCTTAATTTTTGTCAGAGAAAGCTTGTGATTGGGGTGAAAATGATCATAACAATAAATGATTTTGATGTACTTCATCCCCACATACTCTGTGATCCAGTGACATTGGCTCCCTTGCTGTTTCTCACACAAGACACTCTATCTCCCAACTCTGATTATTTTCATGGTGGTCCCCTATGCTTGGAGTTGCTTCCTTCATCACTGCCTCCTGACTCCCCTGGCTTCCTTCAAGTTCCAGTTAATATCTCACCTTCTGCAAGAAGGTGGGGTGCTCAAGTGATACTGATGGAGGCGAAATTTGTCTCCTGGCATTAGATTGTTTATCAATAACTTAGATGAAGGCATAGATAGTATGTTTGTTGAACTTTCAGAAGACAAAAGACTGGGAGAGATAGAGGGTAGGTTGGGTAACAGAATTAGGGTCCCAAAACATCTCACCAGATTTGAATTATAGAACAGTTCTAATAAAATGAGATTAAGTAGGGATAAATGCTCCTTTACTGATTGCACCTTAATGTTAGTGCTTTCCCTCTGTTGATTACTTCATTTTATATATGTGTGTGTGTGTATGTATGTATATCTCCTATATGTACATAGCTGTTTACATGTTGTCTCCTCCAACACCCCTTTAGCTTGTGAGGCCCCTAAGAGTAGGCACTGGTTTTGCTCTTCCCCTAGCACACTAATTGGCACTTAGTAGGCATTTAATAAATGCTTGTTGACTTGACAAATTGATATGTAAAAAATGCATCAATAAAACTTCTTTTTAAAAAATACCTTTTTAGAAGATAGGAGTAAAACAAAGTAAAGGGAGTTATCTCCCATATAAGCCCACTTCGTACCTTATATGTAAATAGATGTTAGCACATTGCATCCCCCATTAGAATTTGCCTTTTTCTGTCTCTTCAGCACTTAGCATGGTGTTTCATATGTGGTACACACTTACTAAATGTTTATTGATTGACTGACTGAGGTTGAATACAAATATGCAGCACAATCTGAAAGGAAGACAGGAAAACCAAACCCCAAAACTACTTGAAAGGAGCAACGAATGAATACGAGCAACAAAATGGGTTTTTTCTGGCTATATCAAATGCAAGATGAGAATCAAAGAAGGAATAAGGGTAGTATTTTGAATCATACGGATTTACAACCTAGTTGTCATCCTCAACTCCCCAGTTTCACTCTCTGATATCCAATCATCTACTAAGTCCTGTCATTTCTAGTTTTGTGACGTTTCATATACACCGCCCCTCTTCTCTTCTGATGCTGCCAATACTTTGGCACAAGCCCTCTTTACCTCATACCTGGACTATTGCAAGAGCCTACTGATTGGTCAAAGTGCCTCAAGTCTCTCCCCATTTCAGATTTTTCCCTAGTCAGTCATCTGGAATTCATGAAGTGCCTTCTATGTACCAGACACTGTGCCAAGAGATGGCGAATACAAAGAAAAATTTTTTAAAAGCCAGTCTCTTCTCTCAAGGAGCTCCCAGTCTAATGGGGGGAGACACCATGCAAGCAACTTGGGACAAACAGGATATTTACAAGATAAACTGGGGTAGTCTCAAAGGGAAGATTGCAGAGGACTGGGAAAGGCTTCTTGCAGGAGGTGGGACCTTCAACGAGACTTGAAGCAAGGCGGGGAATCGGGGAGGCAGAGACAAGGAGGGAAAGAGTTATAGGCATAGAACACAGCCAGTAAAAATGCTTGGATTTGATCAGCCTCAGACACTTGACACTTAACTAGCTGTGTGACCCTGGGCAAGTCACTTAACCCTCATTGCCCTGCAAAAACAAAAAACAAAAACAAAAACAAAAAATGCTTGGATTTGAGAGATAGGTGTGTCCTGTGCCGGGAGCAGGAGGTCAATGCCATTGGATCACAGAGTATGTGGGGGGGGTATTATATCACAATCATTGATGGATATGCTAGAGGACTAGTTGAAGTCAATCACTCAGTAATAAGCATTTGTTAAGTGCCTATTATGTGCCTGGATACAAAGAAAGGCAAAAGAAAGTCCCTGCCTTCAAGGAAATCATGGTCCAATGGACCAAAGGAACTGCAGATGAGAACCAAGGGTGAGAATTGAAGATGTTTAACCTGGAGAAATGAAGACTTAGATGGGACAAGATGATATTTCTCGTCAAGTACTTGAAACGCTGTCATGTGCAAGAGAATCAGACTTTATTTGGCTACAAAGAGCAAAATCGGGAGCAATGGGTGGAAGTTACAGAGAGTATGACTGAAGCTTGAAAATCAGTTACAAAAAAGTGGGCTGGGCAAATGGGAGGAAGCAGGTGCTCCCTCACTAGAGGTCTTCAAGCAAAGGCCAGAAAAAATTCTTGCCAGGTGTATCGTAAAAGGGATTAAAAGTTTGACTATGGGCTGTTGTCATTGGTAGCAGAAGGTACACCTTCTACCAGTTAGATTCTATGAATCACCCAACAGTCTCAGGGTCACAGATTCCTATCCAAAAGACAATCTAGGCATAACTGATATCATATAGCTTGCTTTCTCAATGGGCAGGGGAGGACTGGAAGGAAAGAGAATTTGTAAGTCAAAAAAATTTTATATTAATGTTAAAAATAAATACAGGGGGCAGCTAGGTGGTGCAATGGATAAGGCACTAGCCTTGGATTCAGGAGGACCTGAGTTCAAACCCAGCCTCAGACACTTACTAGCTGTGTGACCCTGGGCAAGTCACTTAAACCCCATTGCCCTGCAAAAAAAAAAAAATACATAATTCTTTTTAAAAAAGAAACCAGGGACAGCTGGATTCAGGACGACCTGAGTTCAAATCTGGCCTCAGACACCTGACACTTATTAGCTGTGTGACCCTGGACAAGTCACTTAACCCTCATTGTCCCTCAAAAAAGAAGAGAAAAGAAAGAAACCATCTAGTCCAACCCTCTCTCATTTTACAGATAAAGAGGCTCAGGCCACCAAGATTAAATGACTTGCTAAGTCACACAGTTGGGATTGGAAGCCAGAATTTTTTATTCCAAATCCAGTGTGCTTTCCACTAAACCACACTCCCTCCTAAATACTGATGATTATGATGTCAGTTTTACTTTGAAATGACTACCAAAATTCATGAATACATATGCATGTAATACATAAGTTTGGTGGATCCATCACCTTTCTTTTCCATTCATTCCCACTTTAAAATTCTAGATAACTGAATGCAGCCATTTCCATATTAATATATCTCAATATTCCAAGGCAATAAGTTGCCCAATGTTTATTTCTACACCTTAAATACATAAGCAGGTATTCAATATTTTGACATTCGTTAGGTTTTTATGCCTCATAATACTACATCAACTAAGGCTTACTTTAGTTTTGATGGGTCCTGGTTGAATCACATTGAATCGCATGCCATATCTACTCCATTCGGCTGCAAGAGACCTAGAAATTGTCACAAAGAAGAAATGAATAGGAAATCAATAAATATGTTTTCTCCTTTTAAAAAAATATTGACTTCTTGGGGCAGCTAGATGGCGCAGTGGTTAAAGCACCGGCCCTGGATTCAGAAGGACCTGAGTTCAAATCCGGCCTCAGACACTTGACACTTACTAGCTGTGTGACTCTGGGCAAATCACTTAACCCCCATTGCCTAAAAAACAAAACAAAACAAAACAAAAAAAATATTGACTTCTCAATGGGTGGGGGAGGGATGGGAGGGAGAGAATTTGGAACTGAAAATTTTTTAAATAAATGTAAAATGAAAGGATAGGCACATATTGAGTCTTCCCATCTTGCAGAAGCTAAAAATGTAGAGGCTACTACTCATTGGCCCAACCCTACTCTGATCAGCATAGAAGCTTTGACACGCTCTCTTATGGACCTGACAATTTATCCTTCCTTAGGTGACCTGATGATCTCCCTCTACTGAGGGCTCACCAAGTAAGTGCCAAACTTGGTTCACTTCAGCTCAGAATTCCCAAGCTCAAGAGACCTAAAAGCACCCCCCCAACCCCAGCACCAGGGAATATAGTCACATGCTGCCACACTTGGCAAATGTGTCTTCTAAGGATGCATATGACATGCTGCCACCAAAACAATAGAGGTTGGTACTTTGCTGACTAATTTCCATTCAATTAAAATTAATAAAGTGCTCATCATATGCACAACATTGGACACTAAGACACTTCAGAATTCAGTCATTTTTCAGTAGTGTCTGATTCTTCAAGATTCTTCAAAGATACTGGAGTGGTTTGCCACTTCCTTCTCCAGCTAATTTTATAGATGAGGAAACTGAGGTCAACAGGGTTAAGCGACTTGCCCAGTGTCACATAGATAGGAAGTGTCTGAGGCTAGATTTGAACTCAGAAAGATAAGTCTTCCTGACTTCAGGCCCTGCACTCTATCCACTGTGCCACCTAGGTCACCTTGCTGCCCCAGTTGCTAATGTACCCTTTCCATAACTATCTTGAATTGCTAAATGCATGCCTTCTACTCTCTGTTTGGACAACAGGGAAATAGGAGGTGTGAAAGGAGTGGGAGGAGTATAAGGAGGGTAATTTCAAGGAGGGATTGATCTCACCTACAAGAACTCAACTTCCTTTTATGATCACACATCTCCTTGATTATATATTTTATGCTGTTTGTTGAGTAAAAGTCATCATTAGTACTAAGCTATGGCCAACTTATTCCTAGTATGTACCTCTCCATAATGGTCCAATAAATACAATATCTTTGTTGGAGTGTACTGATTTTGAGAGGTTTCTTTTTTGAGAATGAGAGGTAATCAATCTCTCTACTCATTCCTCTACCACAAAGTAGCAAATATTCTCTAAATGAATAGATGTGCGCTGTCTGCTAGTAAACTAGGAATAAAAGACCCCTCCACACATAAAATTTACATGTACAAGTGAAGTTTATTAAGGAACACAGATTAAATTAGTGACATCTTAGATTAAGAACTGAGAATCAAATATATAGATACTGTAAATTTATTTTATAGAAGAATATGCCTTTGGCAAGTTCTATAAATAAATATTGTCTGTCATAAAATCGCCAGAATTCACAAATCCGTTGGTGAGACAGCAGCACAAAACAACTTCCATATTTTCCTAAATACACAGAAAAAGTCTGATCTAATGTATGTCAGAAATGCTGCATCAGTTTCCTCACTTCTCAGAGATTCTAGGCCAATGATTGATGGAGAAACAAGGGATTATCTGTTGCCCACATTGCTAAACATATGCTTTGGGATCTTTGATCTTTACAAGTACTTGAAGATGAAAAGAAGGAAATGGATAGTCTGGTTCATACAACAGCCTTGGGCTGGAATCTGTGAGACATTTTTATTTATATGTTCCCAGAGGCAAGGGCAGCATACAGCAAAAAAAAACAAAATAAAATGACATAAAGGAAGTTGATACCCTAAAAACATGACTTAATTCTTAACTCACACAAGACGGTCTTGAAATTTTAAAGTATGCTATCTATACAATATACAATAAGTAGGTTAAAATTCACTTGGGGCTCCTGTTTAATACATTACTTATTGGGGTGTTGCATCTATGAGATGATCAAGATGCAAGTAAAAGGAGCTAAAAAAAAAGGCTACTAGTACAGCAGGTGCCACTAAATTGCATCAATTCACTTAAGCTGCAGTATAAATGTGATTATTACTTACATGTTCATTATTTCCACACCTGCCTTGGCAGAAGCACTTGGCACTACAAATGCTGATCCACTCTGAGCATAGATAGTTGTGATAGCCAGGAATGCTGCCCCTGAAAATGTGTAAGACAATAAAGATGATTAATAATAAAGCTATGTCTAAGGAGGCCAGTAAATATGGTAGAATGAGAAGAAGCCTAACTTGCTTTCACAACTTTGAGCAAAGATTGAGGAAGAGTAACAGACCCTGGACAATTATAGTAGGTATCTCTTTCCAGTCCAGGTCACCACAGTCAAGGGTAGAAACCTTCTAGTATGGGAATGGGGCTAGGGTCTGTAGCTATGTAACTGGGGCAAAAACAATGAACCCCCCACCCAAAAAAAAAGCCTAGAAATCCTATCTCAAGAAATCATGAATAAAAACTTCCTCAATCTAACAGAACTAGATAATTAGTCAATAAGCATTACTCAGCACCTGCTATGTGTAAGGCACTGTGCTAAGCGCTGGGGTTACAACAGAAGGCAAAAGATAGTTCTTACCCTCAAAAAGTTCACAATCTAATGGGGAATACAAAAACAACTATGGACAAGGATACAAGATAAATAGGAAATAATCCACAGAAGGAAAGCACTAGAATTAAGAGGGATTGGGAAAGGCTTCCTGTAGAAGATGAGATTTTAGCTGGGACTTGAATGAAGATAGGGAAGCCAAAAGGATCAGGAGGGAAAGGAAAGTGAATATAGAAAGAATACACCAGTTATCTTTTGCAAGAAACTAAAATAACAACTTAGACATATAAAAGACAAAAATTCAGAACTTCCAAGATGAAGAAAAAATTAACATAAGCCATCAGAAAGAAAGAGTTCAAGTACCAGTAAGCAACAATCATGGTCACAAGACTTAGCAGACCTTTTTGCAGAAGCATTAACAATTAGAAGCTCAGGGGCAGCTAGGTGGCGCAGTGGATCGAGCACTGGCCCTGGATTCAGGAGGACCTGAGTTCAAATCCAACCTCAGACACTTGACACTTACTAGCTGTGTGATCCTGGGCAAGTCACTTAACCTGGCTATTTCAGTTTTCTCAACTATATAATGGGAATAATAATAGCACCTACTTCTCAGGGTTCTTGTGAGAATGAAGTAAGCTAGAATTTACAAAGTGTTTAGCACAATACCTGGCATTGTTTCCTTCCTTCAATAGAGATCCGAGATACTGTGGTCATGTCTCACCCATGCCCCATGTCCTCTTCTACATAATTATATCTAGATGTAATTGAGATGCTTAAGAAGACTATTTGGTACTTGGTGGGGAAGAACACAATCATTATTAGAAGCTGCCTCCCTTGAACAATCTATTGTAGCTAAAGAAAATGAATACCCAAGTACCTCAATAAGAACTGTCACAGAGTCCAACACCCACCACTGTTTCCACTTTATTCTTGTGCTTTAGTTTCAGTTTTTGTTGTTGTTTAGTTTGTTTTTTCATATGTATTATACTTGGCAAGATTCTGTGAAAAGCACAAAAGATCATGTCTAAAGTCCTCAAGGTGTTTACCTGATGTCACATGTAATTGAGGAGAGAGGAATAAATAGCTAGAGACCATAAGCAACTTCAGGCAAAATATAAATCTTTTCCTTTCCCATTCTTCCTATCTTCTGGCTCCCTTTTGATGACACTGCCTCACAGGTCATTCTTTTCAACATTGATTACACTTTCACTCATTCTTCTACCTCAATCATTGAGTCAGAGGAATACCCTTCTACCAACCATAACTCAGTAACCTCTCCTTTGAGGTTTACTTCATCCATATCTGCCACCAAACAAAAGTCTGCTACCTGTTGTGTACTGACCTGCAGGACTATTAACCTTCATTCCTCAATGAGATCAATGTCCAGTTTGCAATCTCTCTCTCCTCCCCAATTCCTGCCTTCATACCGATGCATTAGCAAGGTTGCACTCTGTATCATCCCCATCTTCTCACTTATAATCTTGCCTACTGACTGCTTTCCTACTGACTACAAATATGTCCTCCCATAATCCAAAAATTCTTCACTTGACTCATCCATACTCTCTAGCTTTTGTCCTATATTTCTCCTCTCTTTTGTGGCTAAACTCCTTGAGAAGGTCATCTGCAATATATACTTCTACTTCTTTTCCTCTCAGTCTCTTAACTCTCTACAATCTGACTTACAGCCACGTCATTCACCCCAAAGTGTTTTCTTCCAGTCACCAGTCAATAATCCAATGACCTTTTCTCAATCCTCATCCTTTCTCCACCTCTTCTGTAGTCTTTTATCCTGTTAATCAATGTCTTCTTCCTAATACATCCACCTCTCTAGGTTTTCATAAAACCTCTATTCTGTTTCCCCCCATACCTATCTGACTGTTACTTCTCAGTTTCTTTGGCTGGATCTTTGTCCAGGTCATGCCTTCTAACTGTGGGGGACTGCCATGGCTCCATCCTGAGCCCTCTTCTCTTCTCTCTCTATGCTATTTAAATTGGTGATTGTATCTGCTTCCACGGATTCAATTATTATCTTCATGCAGAAGATTCTCAAATGTTCTTATCCAGTCCTAACCTCATTCCTGAACTCCCATCTCATATTTCCAACTGCCCATTAGACATCTTGGATTGCATGTTGCATAGACATTTGAAACTCAGCATGTCCAAAACTTAATTCATCTTTATCTCCCAAACTCTCCCCTCTTTCTGACTTCCCCATTACTGTCTATGGCACCACCATCCTCCTAGTCACCCAAGTTTACAACCTAGGTGTCATCTTTGACTCTGTACTCTCTCTCTCACCCCACCCATATGCAACATCTTGTCAAGGACAATGGATTTTCCCTTAACATCTCTCACATATACCTCCTTCACTACTCTGGCATTCCCACCATGATGGTGCAGGGCCTTATCATCCCTCTCCTAGACGACTGCAATAACAGGCTTGTTGGTCTGCCTGCCTCAAGTCTCCTCACTCCAGCCCAATCTCCACTCCAAATGAGCTTCCCCAAGTGCACCTCCAAGCATTGTACCCCTCTACTCCAGCAACTCTAATAGCTCCCAATTACCTCTAACATAAAATTAAATATAACTTTAAATATAATCAAAGATATATAAAATTAAATCTTGTTTTTGGCTTTTGAACCAAATATAAAATCTTATTTGGCTTTTAAAGACCTTCATAATCTGGTCCCCTCCTACCTTTCCAGTCTTATTCCTTCCTTACTCTTACATACTCTGCAATCCAATGACACTGGCCTTTTTGCCACTTGCACAAGTCACTTCATCTCTGGACTCTTTGATTTCCTTCAGCTGGGATTCATGCCTGAAATTCTCTCCCTCATCATGTCTACCTCCTGGCTTCCTTTGAATCCTAGCTAAAAACCTACCTTCTACCAGAAGCTTTTCCCAATCATCCTTAACAACAGTGCCTTCCCTCTACTGATTACCTCCAATTTATTCTGTGTTAGCAATTGTTTTTTACACAGCTGTTTACATGATGTCACCCCCATTTGCCTGAAAACTACTTGAGAGTAGGGACTATCATTTCCCTTTCTTTCTATTCCCAGTGCCTATCACAGTGACTGACACATAGTAGGCACTGAACAAATGCTTTTTGACTGACTGACAATAACTGAATGATAATCATATGATAGGGACAACAAATGCTACAGGAATTTAAAGGTAGTAACTATGAATGATCAGTGAAGATTTCATGGAGGACATAGAATAGGAGTGATGGGTAAGATCTCTACAGAAGGGAAGGGGGGGAATGAGAACGAAGACAGAGACGTGAGGGCAAGCAAGATGTGTGTAGAATAGAATAGAGGGGTAACTGTTTGGGAGTCTTAGGAAATAAGGATAAACAGGCAAAGGACAGCCAGATCATGTAGTACCTGAGGAAGATACTGGCTAAGAGCAACTTTGGTGACCTCTGAAATAAATTTGCTAATTGTATACTGTATTACCTTCATTCAACAAGTTGTGAAGTGTGAGTTTAAAAAAGTGTGGGGCAAAAAAACAACAACACTATTATATTTTAAAATCTGGCTAAAAGAACCATCTAAATGTACTTTATTTACTTCTATTCCTCTAATACCTCTGGCCTTGGATGTTATTGTTAAATACCTAATGTCCCTAAAAGGTTTTTTAGAATTCCTTTTGCTACATGATTAACTGGTTGGATTTTCTCCACCACTCAATTTGTTTGCTTTTTTACCACAGGGGAAATAGTAAACTTTCATAGAATCATAGGCTTAGAATTGGGAGAGACTTGAGAGGTCATTAAATGTAACCTCATTTTGCAGATGAGGAAAAGAAGCACTCAAAAGGTAAGTGACTTCCTCAAGACCACACTCAAAAAACTTGTCCTTCAAACCCAAATCTAATGGACTTTCCACTGCTCTGAGATTGGTTAATGTTTATTTCACTGCCAATTCTCATTACAGAATAAAGTCACTTTTCTTTTTTCTACATTTAAGGAACAATGTCTCTAAATCTTTTCTGTTTTACTTATTTTTTTCTTCCCTTTTCCCTGGCTCTCATTTCTTTGAGTTCTTCTCTCCTGTTCTCCAATATAAAGCCTTCTAAGATGTTCTTGTCATTGTAGACAGTAAATCAATCCTCCACATTATCTAGGCAATTAAATGCCTACGTGGATGCATAATGATAATATTAATAATAAGACTATATTTTAAAAGTAATTTTTTGGCTTTTCCAAGCACTTTCACATCCATCATAGATTTTTTTTATTTGTGTCAACCTTATGTGGTAGATAAGGGAATTATTATTATCATTCCTGCTTTGTAGACAAAGGAACAAAAGCAGAGAAAGTTTAAGAAATTTGTTCAGTATAACTTGGGTAAAGGCATGGTAAAAGCTTATCCAATTTGCAGATGGTAAAAGACTTGACGAGATGATAAAATGAGGATCCAAAAGGGTTTCAACAGGGGGGCAGCTAGGTGGCTCAGTGGATAAAGCACCAGCCCTGGATTCAGAAGGACCTGAGTTCAAATCCTGCCTCAGACACTTGACACTTACTAGCTGTGTGACTCTAGGCAAGTCACTTAACCCTCATTGCCCCACAAAACAAAAACAAAAACAAAAGGGTTTCAACAGGCTGAAACAATGGGTCAAAGCTATGTCACTGTGACAGTGTAACAATTTCAGGGATGGAAATATTAATTGGCAATCCAGTCAAACTCATACTCAAGAGAACCCACAGTACAAGACAATGGGGAGATACTTTAGGGAGGCAAGAGGTTCTAGGAAGATTTGTCCAAAAGTGAAATGTGGCCAGGCATGTTGTTACATAGCAGGAATCCCTGTTGCTGGAGAGGCTTAGGCTGGCTGACTGCTTAATTCTGGTTTAGTGCTCCAGAGCAGAGATCAGCTTTACTTATTTAAGCTGGCTCATTTGGTGTCGTCTCATTCTGACTCTGGCTGTATTCCTGAACTATTTATTTTGGTTATTTTACTCAACTCGTCTGGCATCCTGACTCGGACATCTACCCCTGGCTTCTGCATTAGCCTTTGATGTCTGATACCAGACACTCTAGTCCCCAACCAAAGTTCTGCCTTTTGTTCTCGATGAATAAGATAAAGCTATGGCAACAATGACCTCAGAAGTCTTACCTAATTTTAATTTAAACTCATGTACTGTAAGAGCCAAAAAGGAATAATAGGATCACAGATTTAGTGCTCACAAGGACCTTAGAGGTAATCTTGTCCAAGCCCCTCATTTTACAGGTGAGTAAACTGAGGCCCAGAGAAATGTAGTGACTGCCCCACCATGAATAAAAGAGCCAAGTCTCAAAACCAGATCCTCTGATTACAAATGCAGTTTTTTCTCCCTAATACCCAACTTCTTGTTGTTGTTCAGTTGTGTCTGAATCTTTGCAACCACTTTGGAGCTTTCTTGGCAATGTTACTGAAGTGATTTGCCACTTCGTTTTCCAGCTCATTTTACACACGAGAAACCTGAGACAAACAGGGTTGTGACTTGTACAGGGTCACACAGCTAGTAAGTATCTGAGGTTGGATCTGAACTCAGGAAGATGAGTCTTCCTGATTTCAGGCACAGCACTCTATCCTCTGTACCACCTAGCTGCTACCTGGTGTCATACAACTGAAAATTGTAAAAATGAAATGAGGAATAAAAGAATGATGAAAAATTATTTTAGAAAACTCCATGCAAGATAAACTCAATGAGACATACAATCACATTATATATCATTATGCTGGTTAAGGAAAAAAATTCCTTATATCAAATATTTTTGAGAAGGTTCCAATGTCTAAGATGTCTAGGGAATTAACACAGTGTCCCACTAGTAGCAATTGAACTTAAAGATGTGATCAACAAAAAGAAAAGGCTTATGATGATAAATTAATCAAAAACACATGAACAATCAACACATACAATATCTGAGAAATGGTTAAACAAACCATAGCATAGGTATGTAGTTCCAGAAGAAATGATAGATATGAAGACTCTTAAGAAATACTGGAAGACATATGAGGTGATACAGAATAAGAACAATATATACAAACTGGAACTATGCATCATTTTTTATTCTGGTTGTCATATTTAAATGTTCATGGTAAAAATTTTAAAGGAATTATTCATTTCTAACTTGATACTAACAACTTATTTGCAAACAAATATGCTTTTTCAGAATAAAAGAGTTGGGCTTCAATGATGCAAAATTCTATTATATTGCAAGGCACCATCCTTCAAAATTATATTAAAAACATACTGGGTTTTTTTAAAGTGGTAGAATTTTTTATCTTTGAAACCAATTGCTATACAAAGGAAAAAGAAGGACAATATAAATACAATTAGTACTTTGGGGGAGACAGAAGAGACACTAAACCTGATAAAGTCAAGAGATTTTGATTCTGGCTTTAGCTCTGCTACTTGCTTTGTGACACACTGGGCAAATTCAGCTCTAAGGGCCTCAGTTTTGCCATTTGTAAAATTAGGAGTTGAACTGAAAAAAGTTAAGGGTCATGAACACATTCTCATTAGCTTGTGCTCCAACACCTAAGAACAATATAACTATTGAAGTCCATTTTCAATGGAAGGAGCTGCTTCCAAGTTTATGCAACCTACACTTGATCTCCTTTTGTGTGATGTAAATTGCATAGGGTGAAGGAGCCAAGACGGAGGAAAAAGGATAGGGACTCACCTGAGCTATCCCAAATTCCCCTCCAAATAACTCCAAACAACTTTAAGTAATGCTTAAAATGAATTCTGGAGTGGCAGAAACCACAAAAGGACAGGGTGAAACAAATTTCTAGCCTAAGACAACTTAGAAGATTGGCAAGAAAGGTCTGTCAAACCAGAGGGAGAGTGGAGTACAGTCCAGCACAGACAATGCCCCAGCAAGCCAGTAGCAGGCTCAAAAAATATGTTTAAAATCAAATAACAGGGGACAACTAGATGGCACAGTGGATAAAGCACCAGCCCTGGATTCAGGAAGACCTGAGTTCAAATCCGGCCTCAGACCCTTGACACTTACTAGCTGTATGACCCTGGGCAAGTCACTTAACCCTCATTGCCTCACCAAAAAAAAAATCAAATCAAATCAAATAACAGAAGTAGAGAAAATTGGGAAAAGAAATAAGAGTGATGCAAAAAATCATGAAAAAAGTCAACAGCTTGGTAAAAGAGGCAGACACACACAAAAATACTGAAGAAAATAACACCTTGAAAAACAGAATAGGTGAAATGGTAAAAGAGGTGCAAAATCCAATGAAGAAAACTCCTTAAAAAGGAGAATTGTCCAAATGGAAAAAGATGTGCAAAAAATCATGAAGAACTCCTTAAAAAGTAGAACTGGCCAAATGTAAAAGGAGGGGGAAAAGCTCACTGAAAAAAAAATAACAATTCCTTAAAAATTAGAATTGGGCAAGTGGAAGCTAATGATTCCATGAGACATCAAGAAACAAACAAAAAAATCAAAAGGCTGAAAAATAGAAGAATATGTGAAATATCTCACTGGAAGAACAACTGGGAGGAAGCTAGGTGGTGCAGTGGATAAAGCACTGGCCCTGGATTCAGGGGGACCTGAGTTCAAATCCAGCCTCAGACATTTGACACTTAGTAGCTAGCTGTGTGACCCTGGGCAGGTCACCTAACCCTCACTGCCCTACAAAAACAAACAAACAAACAAAAACTATCTCTACATGTAACTAGAAAATAATAAAATATTTTTTAAAAAATAGGAAGAACAACTGATCTGAAAAATGGATCCAGGAAAAATAATTTAAGAATTATTGGACTAGCTAGAAGTCAAGATAAAACAAAAATTGCCTAGACATCATTTTTCAAGAAATTAAGGAAAATTGCCCTTGTATTCTAGAACTAGGAGGTAAAATAGAAATTGAACCCTCCTCCAGAAAGAGATCCTATAATTAAAACTCCAAGGAATATTATAACCAAATTCCAGAGATCCCAGATCAAGAAGAAAATAACAGAAACATCCAGAAAGAAACAATTCAAATATCGTGGAGTAACAGTCAAGATAACATGAGATTTAGTAGCTCTACTTTAAAGGATTGGAAGGCTTGGAATATGATGTTCCATAGGGCAAAGGAGCTAGTTTTATAACTAAGAATAACCTACCCAGCAAAATTAATTATGATCCATCAGAGGAAAAAATGGGTATTTAATGAAACAGAGGACTTTCAAGAATTCCTGATGAAAAGACTAGAGCTGGATAGAAAATCTGACATAAAAAGGTAAACAGGAAAGATCAATCATGAGGGATTCAGTAGGGTTAAATTGTTGACTTTCCTACATGGGAAGATGATACTAATAACCCCTAAGAACTTTATTATTATCAGAGCAGTTATAAGGAGTATACATAGACAAGAGGGCTTGGTATGAAGTGAATATGATAGGATGATAGATAAAAAAATAAAATTAAGGGATGAGAAAGAGGCATGCACTGGGAGAAGGGTAAAGGAAGATGAAGAATTATCTCACATAAAAGAGGTATGAAAGAGCTTTTACAGTAAAGGGAAAGATGGGAGAGGTGCAGGGAAGGGTTGGAGAGCCCCTGAACCTTCCTTTATCAGAACTGAATTAAAGAGGAAATAATATACATACTCAGTTGGGTACAGGAATTTATATTATCCTACAGGAAAGTAGGAGGGGAAGGGAATAAAAGAAGATATGGGGGTAGGGAGGCTGATAGAAGGGAGGGTGGATTATGGGTGGCAGTATCCAAAAGCAAAACACTTTTGAGGATGAACAGGGTGAAGAGAGAGAGAGAGAGTAGGATAAATGGAGGGGGGCGGGGCTGGAAGGGGGAAATAGGATAGAGGGAAATAATTATAATTGTGAAAAAATGTTTACAGCAAGTTTCTCTGATTAAAGAACCTCATTTCTCAAATATAAACTTTTCCCACTCAAGACCCCTTTTCACCTGAGAAATTTTTATGCAACCCAGGGTATATAGGTATATAAAATAGATATACATAATCTTTTACTGTTGCCAAATCTTTTGCAACCAGTTACGAGTTACAAGTAATCTTTCACAACAAGTTACAAGACCCCATCCAGTTTAAGAAGCTTTGATATAAAGAACTGAGTCAAATTTATAAAAATAAGAGTCATTCCCCAGTCAAAGGATATGAAGAGGCAAAGAAATCAAATTTTAGACAAAGAAATCAAAGTTATCTATAGTCCATGTGAAAAGATGTTCTAAAACACTATTAATTAGAGAAATGCATATTAAAAAAAAAAACACAATGCTGAGGTACCAGGAAGGGAAGGGAGGAAGAAAAGAAGGAAAGGAGAGGCGGAAAGAAGGGAAGAAAGAAAGTGAGGAAGGTAAGGAAAAAGGAAGAGTATGGAAGGAAGTGAGAAAGAAGGAGGGTGAGGAAGAGAGGGAAGGCAGCAAGAGAGGGAGGGAAAAAGGGAAGACAGAAAGGGAGGGAGGAAAGAGAGGAACAGAGAAAAAAAGAGTATGAAAGAGGAAGCAATAGTAGATATTCATAGTCTTAATCTCAAAAGGTAGGGAATCTCCTCTCCGCCAACAACTCTAGCAGTAACATTACCTAATAACCTTTTATGTCTTTGTATTAAGAATATATCTACTCTCCTGAACCTTTTTTAGACTGGACCCCTTTCTTGAAGTTAGTCCACTCCAAATCATTTACCACTCAAAAGTACAAAGTAGTTCTTCCTTTTATTTGTCTTCAGTTTTATCTTGAAACCCTTGAGAAAAGTTCTCTAAATTTTCTAAAATTTCAGAGTCTGATGAAAAAGCCAAAGGTCTTCAGGATTTTTAGACACCTTAATCATATCTCTTTGTCTTTCGAAATTAAAAGTGCTACTTTTAGTCTTTCTAGTCCTTTAATAATTTTAGTTCTCTTCCTCCAGACCTTTTCTGACCTGTGCCTTGTAAATAGTATGCCCTTAATATCTGTTTATGGAACTGAATTTAATCACATCTTTCTTTAGCACTGTACATAGGTTTTTTAGGTGTGACTGCATCCTGGCTTTAAAAAGCACTGGATAATATTTTAATATTTTGTTTCTAAAATTCTTCCTAGAAGTTCTAGCAATTTACTGGTCCTTGTGGCTACAGAAATAACATCTAGATAAGTGTTCTCTCTCTCTCTCTCTCTCTCTCTCTCTCTCTCTCTCTCTCTCGATGCAATTGCTAATTTTACATTGATGCAATTCAGAAACATAGTGTCACTAAATATATATTAAGTTCCTTCTCTGTGCCAGGCACTGAGCTAAGCACTGGGAATACAGACAAAGGCAACAAACATACTGCCCTCTCACAATCTAATGGGAGCGGCAACAAATAAAAAGCTCTGTACAAACAAGATAAATACAAGATAATTTGGAGATGTTCGGCACAGGAAAACCAATTATCATTAAGGAAAGAAGTATTAGGAAAGGCTTCTTACAGATGGTGGACTTTTAGAGGAAACTTGAAGGAAGTCAGGGAAGCCATAAGGCCAAGATGATATGGGGATAATTCCCTCTCCCTCATGGGGGGACAGCCCGTGAAAATGCAGTGTCCTAAAACAAAGGGGTTTGTATCAGCAACAGCAAAGAGGCCAGTGCTGTTGGACTACAGGGTATGTGGAAGGAACAAAGAGTAAAAAGACTGGAAAGGTAAAAGAGGGCCAGGTTATGAAGGGCTTTAAAAGTCAAACCAGATGTTATATTTATTTCTGAAGGTAATAGGAAGCCATTGGAGTTGATTAAATAGGAAAAGGACATGGTCAGATGTACAGTTTAGGAAAATCACTTTTCTATTTGAGTGAGAGACAGATTGTGGTAGGGAGATACTTGAGGCAAGGAGACCAATGAGGAGACTTTTGCAGTCGTCCCAGCATGAGGTGCATCATGACGTACCGTGATGGTGGTGTGCCAGAGAAAGGGAGGAGCATACAAGAGATGTTACAAAGGTAAAACCAACGTGACTTAGGAACAGACTGTATGAAAGTGAGTGAGAGAGAATAACAAGTCAAGGAAGACCCCTTAGCTTGTGAGTTTAGTGACTGGGAAGATGGTGGTGCTCTAGAGAGTGACAAGAAAGTCAGCCTAAGACAATGTCAAGAGACTCATGAGGGAAAATGCTCTCCACATCCAGAAAAAGAACTATGGAATCTGAATGCAAATCAAAGCATACTATTTTCACTTATGTTGGTTTTTTAGTTGTTTCTTCTTTCTTGTGTTTTATTTTCCTTTTGTTCTGATTCTTCTCTCACAACATAACTAATGTGGAGATATGTTTAACATGAATGTAATGTATAACCTAAATCAGATTGCTTGCTGGCTTCAGGAGGGGGGAAGGAGGAGAGAGTGGGAGAAAAATTTGGAACTCAAAATCTTACAAAAATGAATACTGAAAACTATCTTTACATGTAATTGGAAAAAATAAAATAAAATATTAAGAAAAAAATTCAGGAAGAGGAGAGGGCTTGGGCAGAAAGAGAATGACTTGAGTTTGGAGCATACTGAGTGTAAGATGTCTATAGGACATCCAGTTCAAAATGTCTAATAAGTATTTGGAGATATAAGACGGCAGGTGAGAAGAAAAGTTGTTATAAGAACCTCTCTGAAATCCCAGCCGCCTACCTCAGCCAGCATCACAGCACAGCTGCAGCCCCAGGTTTCTAACTCTCTCACCAGCTGCAGTCATTCCCTAAGCTCAGCTTTGGGTTGTCCATACATAGTACTCCTTTCTGTTCCTGGTAGGAAATATAAAAAAGTATCTAGGGCAAATAACTGTGACCTCAGGATCAGTTGATCCTATTGATGCTCTTCTACCTGACTTCCTGGATTTCCCCATTGCTTCCTATATTCACCTCCTCCACCTTTTTGTTCCTTTATGATCCTTGTAGACAGTCTCACTTCCAGATCTCTGGCTTGCTTCTGATCCCAGACAGCAATGGACTCCCTGTTTATTCCTCTAACTTCCTGGTTTCCAGAGCCTGATCCACTTCAACACTCCAATGACACCTGGAATTTTCATGCCCAGCATGCTCATCCTAGACCTGGGCTCCTTGCTGAACTCTATCCCTAGTAATGGATTCAGCCTCACTAACCCTCTTTGACTGCTGACTGGGATTCCAGATGACACAAATAGATTTTAAAATTTAGCTCATCAATGGGGGGAGAGGGAAAAAAGAGAGAATTTTTTTTTTACTAAATGAAAAAATTATTTTGCTCATACTACCTATGACTGATATAAACTTTTAAAAACTTAAAAAACTAAGAACTATGAAACTTAAAAAAACAAATAATGTCTAATGTATTTATGCAGGTGACCTAGAATTTCGATCCAATTTAATAACAATAACTCATTAGAAAAAATCAAATTATATATTAAAATAAATATATTTCGTGGGTTGATATGGTTCAAGCAGGCTGCAGTAGAACCAACAGGAAACTCTCAAGAACAGAGGGAAAGAATGTATCAAGGAACTATATGACAAGAAGAAAAGATGGTCTTGATCTCATGGCAAGACAAAGAGGTGACAGGTAGACAGCCAAAGTGTTACAATGGTACCCTCGTGATATTAGGAGAAAAGGAAGGTCTCCCACATGTTAGGTGGATCCCTTGTGGCAAATTTTTAGAGGAACACAGATAAGAGTCACTAAGTTGGACAAGCATGAATGGGTTGGGGCCTGCATTTGGTGATCCAGATTCCAGAACTAATGAGATGGCAAATTCATTTGAGTAAACTGAGTGTATACATTTTGAGAATTATGTTAATCAGCCTAAAAGGGTTGTTTACATGCTTAGCAATGACTCAAAATACCTTTCTTTGCTTTAATTAGCTCCTTTCCAATTTCCAGGGTGACATAGGCAGTGCCATTCAGAACTGTGTCGGTTATGCTTTTCCAGGCATTAGCAGAGAGACGTTCAAAAGGAGAGATAAAATTACCTGCTGCGTTGTTTATTATAACCTAACAAATCAAAAATATAAAAAAATAAGTTATAGACATTTGGTGGGAAAGGTAACTTTTTTCAAGTGCTTTAATTTTTCATGTAATTTTTCTAGATGATTCAATCAACTTAAAGTTCACCAATAAGAAACAATGTAGCTATGTTCTTTTCTGTGGCTTGTTTTTGTTTTATTTTCCCCAAGGCTCTAAATCATAATCCCTGTTTC
Source organism: Dromiciops gliroides (assembly GCF_019393635.1). Taxonomy (NCBI): domain Eukaryota; kingdom Metazoa; phylum Chordata; class Mammalia; order Microbiotheria; family Microbiotheriidae; genus Dromiciops; species Dromiciops gliroides. The sequence continues at coordinate 153,742,580 of NC_057861.1, forward strand.
AGTATTGGAGTAGAGCCTGGAAATGAAGGAACAAATGAGAATTAAACATGTTCAAAATTTACTTTGAGGACCCTCAAGACATACCTCAAGAATGTCTGGGTTTCCTTGAAAGGCCACTGGAAAACTATTCCCTGAGACTGCTTTTTATAAACTATTTTGTTTTGTTTATCTTGATGAAAATCTCAGCTGGTAAACTGCTTTTTTCTTAACCTAGTAAAACATTTTGCCCAGTTCTCCATAGGGTCAATGGGATTTTAATTTGTATCACTTTATCCCTAACATACCAAGGTATGTTTACGAGAATGATGGCAGGGAGAGGGGGGCATTTAGGAGAGTGGAAAAAGGGGAAGCTCCCCTTCTTTTCATGAGCCAAGCAAAATGCCTTGGCCTCACAAGGGGAAATTTTCTTGTCATTTTACTAGAGATAACCAAAGAAAGGACCATGAATCATCTAGGCTAGATAAAATGCCCCTGGATCACTGGATAACTTTTATTCTTGTTTCATAATCCTATTAAATAAAAGACAATCAACTTCGTCTGGTTTGGGGTTTTGGGGGGGCAAGGCAATGAGGGTTAAGTGACTTGCCCAGGGTCACACAGCTAGTAAGTGTCAAGTGTCTGAGGTAAGATTTGAACTCAAGTCCTCCTGAATCCAGGGCTGGTGCTTTATCCACTGCACCACTTAGTTGCCCCAACTTCGTCTGGTTTTCAAATGAATTTTTTTGTTAAAAATACACAAAGCATTCATTATTCATAGATATTTTATTTAATAATACTTTTACAATGTATGTCATTATTAGTATAATTATTAATATTAGTATTAACAGTAGTAGTGGTAATAATAATAATAATATACTTACTAATCTTGTCTATTCATTGTCAGTTTAATCATTTTTGACCATGCTATCCAATTACCTAGCTTGTTTCTTAGTACCTAACTAGTTGTTAAATTTTAACTAAACTAATTAAATTAAACTAGGCTAAGAATGATTCCTCTCATTCCTAGTACTTAGAATGCTGAGGCTAATGGATCACTTGAGCTCAGGAGTCCAGAGCTTCAGTAGACTAAGTCAATTGAGTTTCCACATAAATCCTGCACCATTAAGGTAAGTCCCTGACAAACTAGTGTCCTAACCCCATGATCACTTGGGATTGTCTGACTAATTCAGGTGACTTGAGTACTGCCTACAAAGAATATAAGAAGCAGTAGCTAGCTCCATGGGGAAGATAAGCAACTACTTTGAAAACAGGCCCAGGAAGCATTCCTTAGTTCACTACTACATGAAGAACATGCCTTTCCCCTGGAGCACTACTGTTTCCCAGCAGTTCAGTCCAGTTCAAAAACTGAGGTGGGGGGGGGGGGGGAGGTAGCTAGGTGGCGCAGCAGATAAAGCACCAGCCTTGGATTCAGGAGGACCTAAGTTCAAATCAGGTCCTCACACACTTGACGCTTACAAAGCTGTGTGACTCTGGGCAAGTCATTTAACCCTCATTGCCCTGCCAAAAAAAACTGAATAGGCCAAAGCTTTCATGCCAATCAAGAGTGGGACTGGGACCATGTGTTTTCAGCCTGAGCAAGATAGGGAAACCCAATATAAAAAAATTAACTGTAATTAAACTGATCGGCCAATTCAAACAAAAAAAGTTAAACTTAGGTGTGCACATAAAATCTCAATGCATAGGAATACTATTTAAAGCCTAGAATCAGATACAGTTGCTTTTTAGGGGGCTTACAATTCCATAAACATTTACAAAATATTAATTTATATTAATATAATTAATATTAGTTAAGTCTCAGAAACACAACAAGATGAAATCTTGACCTCAAGAAGCTTATGCCCCATCAAGATGCACAGAATATGCACATAATTAAGTAAATAAAAAGTCATTTGAGGAAGGGCAGAACAACTAGGTGAATCAGGGAAGGCTTCACAGAGCAGGTATCACCTGAACTGAATCTTGAAGAAAGATAAAGACTCTGAAAAGAAGTTTAATTGTGGACATTTGCCTGTGGGAGATGAGGTGTCTGGTTTGGGTAACAATAGTACTGTGTAGCTAGACTTTCAAGTAGATTATATGACAGGTAGTAATATGAAATAAGGATAGAAAGGCAAGTTGGAGCTAGATTTTACTACAGGACTTCAAGCTGAAAAGTTTGTCTTAAAAAAAATTAAACTGATTTTATATCATTTTTATTGATCCTATTTACAATTAATTGATCTTGTCCTGTAATTGCCTAAGTCATGGTTCTTTGTCTTTGAACTTAGTTTAGAAATTTAGCTGGCTGTAATGAGTTAAGTTTAGAAATGAAGTTCTCCTGCTAATAATCACTGTTCTATTCTTGTTTCAAGGAAATCCATCATCCTTAGGACTCCAGTAGACACTAGAGAATCTGGTATAGTATCTTTATGACACCAAATCATCCTTCAAGGATGTCTGGTTTGCTATCCTAAAAGGTCTGGTCCTCTATCGCTAACCTTGCAGGTGGTCTCAAACAATGAACATTTCTTAGTCGTAAAATGGAAGGAGGGGTCATTGTTAACTCCTTAATCCAAACTCCAATCTATCAATTGTTCCCCACACCTCAGCTATGTAACCAATCATGTCCTCATCCCTGTGATGCTGCCATCCCTATAACCAACAGTATTATTTCCTCATCCACCCTGTTCTGTTCTTTGTCCTATGTTTATAAAAGGGAACTGTACCTTCAATTTGAAGTTTTTGGCTTAATTGAGGCATTCATTGACCTATTCTATTATCAAGTTCATATCGTGTTAATAAAATGTTATACTGCTTGGAGAAAACTTGCCTCAGTCTACCTTTCTTGAATTTAACTCATTACAGTATTTTACCTTAGAGACAAGAAGGAGCCTCCAAAGTTTTTTGAGCAGTGTAGTGATATGGTAAAACTTTTAACTTGGGGAGATTATTTGAGCGGCTATGTAGAGAACAAATCAGAGAGTGGATAGTCTAGAAACAAGGAAACAAAAAGATCACCAAAGGAATCCAGGGAAAACCTGGTAAAGATCTGAACTTGAACGGTGGCTAGATTGGTGGAGAAGAAAAGATAGATGTAAAAGATGCTATAAGGGTAGATTTGATAAGATATAGCAAATAACTGGATAGGAGGGATGACAGAAACTGAAGAGTTAAGAATGAGTCAGGACTATGAATATGGATGATTGAGTTTATTATAATGTGATCAACAGAAACAGATACACCGGAAGAACAGCCAAGTTTAGGGCAAAGGATTGGTTTTGTTTGGGGCACACTGAATTGAGTGAGATGGTGATGAGGCAGGCAGAGATGCTTGATAAAGAAATGGAGCTCAAGGGATAAATTAGGAATGCATATGTAAATTAAGGAGCTAATAACGTCACCAAAAGAAAAAATGTAGAGAGAGAAAAACACTTGAACAGAGTCTGGGCAGATAAACATGCATAGGTGGCAGGAGATGAATGAGAAGACTCAAAGGGGACATAATAGATATCTTCATTATTTGGAAGGCTATCATGTAAATGGAAAATTAGATTTGGGGATTTTTGGCTCCCGAGGGCAGAATCAGGAACAATGGGTAGAAATTTGGTATTATTTCCTGATAATTGGCACAATCTGAAAGTGAAATAGGCTACTTTGAGAGGCAGTTTGTCCCCCCTCCCTGGAAGCCTTGAAGTAGAAGTTGAAGTCTGATTAATTTATTTGCTGTCTTCCAAAACAGAATGTTACATTTTCTTTCCATTCTGTCTTCCATGTTTTAAGGCTTTGTTTTAATGTTTTTCCAGTTGCTCAATTACTACTGCCCATCCTTCAGATAATTAATTCTCTCATTGCAGCATTCTGACTTTCTTATTAGCTATGGTGATTCTCCAGGTGTCATATTTTTCCTACTAAAGTTTTTTTTTTTTTTTAAGCGGGGCAATGAGGGTTAAGTGACTTGCCCAGGGTCATGTAGCTAGTAAGTGTCAAGTGTCTGAGGTAAGATTTGAACTCAGGTCCTCCTGAATCCAGAGCCGGTGCTTTATCCATTGCGCCACCTAGCTGCCCCCTAAAGTTTATTTTTTTAATCACATACAGAAAGGTTCCATTAATTTTAGAGTCATTGAAGATTTAATGCTTGATTTGCACTAGTATTGTAGGATACTACTGTAGACTGTAATGACTGATATGATGTGATACTGAAATTCAGCAACTTATTTCAACAAATAAAATATAATCGGGTAGCTAGATGGCAGAGTAGATAAAGCACTGGCCTTTGATTCAGGAAGACCCGAGTTCAAATCTGATTTCAGACACTTGACATTTACTAGCTGTATGACCCTAGGCAAGTCACTTAACCCTCATTGCCCTGCAAAAAATAAATAAATAAATAAAATATGATCATAATATTAAAATGTATGCATATTATTGTAACAATTGGAATGACGCCACCTGCTGGAGACTTACTGTAGGAAAGCTCCACCATGAAGAGAAGGTCTCTGAGGGCAAGTCCATGCATCTTTTCTCTGGCGTCACTTCCTGACGTTTGTGTGTGGGAGGAAGAAGGGGGAGGCTGACACTCTGACTCTCTCTCTTTCCTGAGGACTCTGGTGGAGAAGGGAGTAAAAAATGCGCTCTCCCTTTAATAGATAGATGAATCTAGGCCTTTCTCTTTATCTTCACCAAATTCTTATTCTCCTTAATAAATGCTTAAAAGTCTAACTCTTGCTAAAGTTTATAATTTATTGGAGACCACTCATTAGATATTTTAGACAGTATAGCTAGAATTTTAGCCCCTTACATTATTAATTCTACAAAACAATTTATTAGGCATTTTTGTTAGATTTCCAAATTCCCTATCAGGGCCTCCATTAGAAAAATCTGACAAACTGTACCTTGGTTGCTATTTAACGGTGATTTGATGTTTGAAATTGGACCAAAAAAAAAAAGAAGGTAGCATGTTTTGTTTTGTTTTTCAGCTGAAAAAATGAAGAAGTAGATTGTCATAACCAGGGCCCAAGGGGCAGTGGGATGGGCCAGACCAAGAATAGCCAAGACCTAAAGGATAAGCAGTCCTCACTGGAATGGCATAAACAATGAGGAGAAATCAGAGCAAACAGCAGAGGGTACAAGTAGATAAAGTAAGTACAAAGGAGGTCTAATATCAAGTGATAGAGACCCAGCCATGGGTTCTGTCATTCAGGGGGTCAGGACTTAAAAGAAGTAGAGATGAAAGAAGAAATAAAACCTAGTCCTGGAGAAACTACATTACCCTGCTGAGAACTAAAGCAGGAATTCATGCATGAGGGGATCAGATGGTGACCCAGTTATTGTATAAGGCTTGATTGTAGGATGATAATACTGAACTTCTGGCCTAGGACTAATTATATTCTCCTTACCCTGGAAGACAGTTGGTCTCAGAATCTGGCTAATGGACATATTTATCAGGAATATTGTTAAGGAGATTATTTTGGCAGATATATAAAGAATGAATTGGGGAGCAGCTAGGTGGTACAGTGGATAAAGCACCGGTCCTGGATTCAGGAGGACCTGAGTTCAAATCCAGCCTCAGACACTTGACAGTAGCTGTGTAACCCTGGGCAAGTCACTTAACTGTCATTGCCCTGCCCCACCCCAAAAAAGAATGACTTGGAGAGGGAATAAACTAGAAGCAGGAAGGCAAATATTAATAAGAGACCACCAAGATAGTCCAGGAAAAACCTAATGAAGACTTGAACTCAAATGGTGGTTAGAAGAGTGGAGAAGAGAAGATGAATGTAAGAGATGCTATATGGGTAGACTTGATAAAACATAGCAAATGATTGGATATGAGGTATGACAGAAAGTGACAAGCTAAGAATTAAAACAAAAAGAGTCAAGTATAAACATAGATGACTAGTATGCTTAACAGAAACATAAAAGCCTCAATGACAGGTAAGTTTAGAGGAAAGAAATGGTTTTATTTTAGACATATTGAATTTGAGATGTTGATGGGGTATCAACATTTGGATTAGACTGGATGGCTTCCGAAGTAATGACAATAATAATATTAATAATATATAAAATTGGGGGCAGCTAGGTGGTGCAGTGGATAAAGCACCAGCCCTGGATTCAGGAGGACCTGAGTTCAAACCCAGCCTCAGACACTTGATACTTACTAGCTGTGTGACCCTGGGCAAGTCACTTAACCCCAACTGCCTCACCAAAAAAATAATAACAATATATAAAATTTGCACAGCACTTTAAGGTTTACAAGGTACTTTATAAATATTATCTCATTTTATCCTTAAAACAAACCTGGATAATAAATACTATTATTATTCCCATTTTGCATAAAAGGAAACTGAGGCATATAGAGTTAAAATGACTTGCCCAAGATCACATAGCTATTAAGTATCTGAGGCTAGATTTGAATCAAGGTCTTCCTAAATCCAGATCCAACATTCTATCCAGTAAGCTACTTAGATACCTATCCTTTACACCTATGAAAATAAGTGATACCTGTAAGATTTAAATGATCCTAGCTTTGAAGGTATGGTGCCCAGACATCCACCACATGGGGTACAATTTTGCATTTCTGTTTTAGGACATGGCCCACTAGAGATTTTTAGCAAAAATCTTTTTTAAATCAAATTAATGAAAGCTTTAGGTCTGGGCCTAGCCTTCTACCAGCTCATATTGTTATACAACCCACTGCCTCCAGGTGATGTGTTAACTAGCATTTTTCAGTTAGTAATTGTCACTGAAAGTGCTTCAATGGGTCTGACCAATTTGGGAAGGCCTTGAATATGGACAAGAGATGTTCTCTGTGACTGTTGTCAAAGACAAATGGAGCTAAGCTCAGAGAGGTTCATCACCAGGTTTGCTACATAGTGATGCAACTCTCAAAGACAATCTACTCCGATGTCCAGGGTTATACTTTTCCTAGAAACAAGGAGTATCCACACCTATAGAAGTACAGCTTCCTAGACCACTTGAGTCAAGAGTTAAACAAAACTGATGTCACCCAGATACACAGATTTCTGACTACATGTCATGGGCCATATTGTTGAAAATGTCCCAGATTTAAATGACTATGAAAGCAGGAAAACACAGATCTTTAGTCATGGAGGCTCCTTGAGGTAGAGCCTGGGTCCAAATATGACCACTAAAACTGTAAGGCCAGACAAGTCACTTAAGCACCTTGGAACTCAGTTTCCTCATATGTAAAGTGAGGGAGCTGAACTTGATGATATTGAACACCCCCTCTGGCTACAGGTCTATCATCCTATCACTATCATTTTTCATCTCTGCATCTCCAACATCTAACACACTGTTTTGCACATAGTTTTATAAGCACATGGCTAAATGAATAGAGCACTAGACGTACAGTTAAGAAGAGCATCGAGGTGACCCAAGTGGATAGAATGACAGGTCTGGAGTCAGGAAGACTGGGGATCACATACAGCCTCAGATGCTTACTAGCTGTGTGACTGGGCAAGTCACTTAAACAATTTGCCTCAGTCTCTTCATCTGTAAAAATGGGGATAATAATAGCACCTACTTCCCAAGGTTGTTGTAAGGATCAAATGAAATATTATTTGTAAAATACTTGGCACAATGCCTAGGACATAGTAAGCGCTATAAAAAAATGTTAGCTCTTATTATTATTTGAATCCTGCTTAAGATGCTTAGTGTGTAGGGGCAGCTAGGTGGCGCAGTGGATAGAACACTGGCCCTGGAGTCAGGAGTACCTGAGTTCAAATCCGGCCTCAGACACTTAACACTTACTAGCTGTGTGACCCTGGGCAAGTCACTTAACCCCAATTGCCTCACTAAAAAAAAAAAAAAAAAAAAGATGCTTAGTGTGTGACTAAATCTGAGCCTTACTTAAAGTGCTACGTATATGTCAATTATGATGATAGATGGAGAGAATGCCACAGTGAATAAACAGCCAGACTCAGATTCAGGAAGACCTAGGTTCAAAAATTTCTCTTTGATATATACTGGCTGTGCTAGGAAATTCTCTTAACTTCTTATTGTCCCAGCTAAATTTCCAAAATTATAAATTGCAAAGCAGGTACTAATCTGCCCTAGGAAAGGGATTAACTCTCTGGTAGTCCCCTATGCCAGTGAAATGATGGTTAAGTCTAAAGATGAAATAATTATAACAAACAATCAATAGTAAATGTTGAACTCAAATAGATATTTAATCACAGGGATGGTTTTAGTTGCCCCCTGCAAACAAAGGTTTTCAGAGCTCAGAAAGCAAGTTTTATGTTGCAATGACACTTTATGGGGCATCCTCACTAGTGAATGCACTAAAAGTCTTCTGGCATTCCAATTCTTTTACTTACATCGGGATGTCCTGCTACTTTGATTAATTCAGAGACAGCATTTTTAACCTTCTCAGGATCCCTGACATCACACTGGACTGCATGCACCTGAAAGATCACAAAAGGAAAGACAAAAATTGGAAGCTTTTCAGTTTTATAAGATGATAACATGAAACCATCCTAAACCATCCTTTTCCTAAGGGAAAAGGAGAATGATTTAGCAAACAGAAGGCCAGTCACACTGGAAAGGGCTGTGTTCAAGTCCTGTCTTTGACATACTAGTTATGTGTCTTTGGGCAAATCACTTAACTTCTGAATTACCTTATAAGGTTGTTCCCTGGCAACCTTCTAAGGCTGTAACTTCCAGAATTGTTGCTCATTTGAAGTATATAGATTGTTCCCCACACTGAATAAATCATAGAACTGGATCAAATACCAAACAATAAGGCTTAAAATATTATTTAAAATAAATATGATTTCTATTATCCAATTTCATATAAAAAGAAAATGAGTATAATTCTCTAAAAAAAAATACCTTGTTTCCTGTTTGAGAAGATATTTCTTCTGCAGTAGTTTTCAAAACATCAGTCTTCCTAGAAACAAATCAGTGATATTCGTGAGTCCTAAAAAGTTTTGCATGTTACAAAGCTTTCTTTTCTTTTAGATAACATTCTTCACATTTTTTTCTTAAAATGCAGACTATTAGGATGGGGGAAAAGAACAAAGAAAACACTATGTATTGAAACACTGCTTAACTTGACTGAATTCACTAAAAATGCCAAATTTAAAATTTAGAGATCTTTGTGCTTTTTTGATTTATATGTGCTAATGGATAGAATATTTCGATTTTTACCTTTTTGTTGTTAAGGTAATTTATAGCTAGATACATAATAGGTTCCTTAAGATCATTTATTTGTACCTTTCTCATTCTCAAGATGAACTTTAATGGGAAACAATAATAAGTCATAGCAGCCCGCTTTGGACCAAAGTTTATAGGCCTGAAGCAGAGGAAACAAGCAAATCCACAACCGTAAGGGTAAAAGTGGTTTCTGAGTCTTAATGTCCCTCAAGGGTGGCATAAGATTTTATGTATTTTTTTCAGATTCAAAGATGATTTAACCTATTTGAGAAGCTGAACTCTAACATCTTTCTATGCACTGAAACCCATCTCAAATCTTAAAACACTAAATAATTGCATTATAATTGCTATTTTATTCATGAGATGCCAGTAGTAAATAAATACACATGGTCTTGTATGCATTTACCCTTCATTATTATTACTGCCACTCCAGCATGTATAAAGACAAATATTGCTACAATAGTTGTCAGTCTCACAGAAAATGGTAGTATAATCTACATTACCTTGGGAGAAGATTAATTATCTCCTTGAGAAAAATTAATTACTGCCACTGAAAGTAGGACAGCTGATTAAAGCAACTTTGTTAGTTCATTTAAACTATTTTTTTCAATTTTGCTGCTGAATAGGATGTGTGCTGGGTGGCTGTTGAGGAAAGCACTTTGCTAACCCCAAAACGCTATACAAATGTGAATTATTACATATTCTAAATTCCATACACATCATCCTCTCCATCTCAAACAACTCACAATTTTCCTTTAAAATGATTTTATGGAAATAATCTAACTATATTCTAAATTTTAATAGAATGAGGCAAAACACTAAAACATTGAAACATTATTTAAGCTCTCATCCACTAACAGATAAAGCAAATTTTTATTACTAAATTAAAGAAGGTTTTTACATAAATCATTTACCGACTTGCTATTACGCAGGTTGCCCCCAGACTAGAGAGAACAGTGGTCATTCCTTTCCCAAGACCAGTACCTCCACCTGTGATAAAGGCCACTTTTCCTTGAAAACTATTAGGTGGTAACATCACTCTTGTAAGAGGTTCAAAGAATTTAGATCGTTCCGCAGCATTGCTTTTGTATAATCCTTTTGTTCCGCAAGTGAAAAGCTTATAGAGAAAAAAACAACAAAGATGAATGAAAGAATGATTGAATGACAAATTATGTCCATATACATAGAACTGCATAAATGCACAAAATTATAAACTACCTACTTTTAAAGTTAAAGGTAACTTTGCTAGCAAAGTTTTATGATGAACACAAATCTCATCCTAAATATCTTTTGCATTTTCAATAACTTGGTAAAATGTTATTTATTTCTATCATTGTATGATTCAATAAAATTATAGAATAGAAATACCAATTTTCCTTATAACAATTTAGCATTAAAACTCATTTGAATAACTTGGGAGTCAAACAATCTAGATATGAGTCACAGAATGATAGATAATAATAACAGCTAGGATTTAAATAGAAATTTAAAGTTTGTTTAATATTTATATGGATCATTTGATTCTCATTTGAGTCCTTATTATCCCCATTTTACAGATGAGGAAACTGTGGCACAGAGAGTATTGGGTGACTTGCCTACAATCACACACCTACTAATTGCCTGAGGCAGAATTTGAACTCATGTATCTTTCTAGTATTCTATACAGTATACCTCTCTGTGCCACAGTTATTTTTTTCTTCTGGGTAAAATATACAGGGTAGACTAGATAATCTGTAAATTATCTTCCAGCTCTAAATTCGATGATTCTATAACAATCTTATGATTCTATAATCCTATAATCTCTAAATTTCCAGCTCTAAAATTATGTGATTTAACAACTCATTCTTTGTTTTGTTTTTGTTGTTGAGTTGTTTCAATCATATCTGATTCTTTGTAACCTTACTTGGGTTTTTCTTGTTAGAGAAACAGGAGTGGTTTACTATTTTCTTTTCCAGCTTATTTTTCAGATGAGCAAACTGAGGTAAACTGGGTTAAGTGACTTGCCCAGGGTCACATAGCTTATAAGTGTCTAAGGCAAGATTTGAACTCAAGAAAATATTTTCCTAAAAGATAAATAAATAAAAGAAGATATTTTCCTGACTCCAGGCCCAGTGCTCTACCCACTGAGCCATCTAGCTGTCCCTTTTCTTCATTACAGTGAAATAATCAAAAGTAGGTAATTAGTAATATCAACATAGATTATAAATTTTCAAGTAGATGGCTAAAAAAATTCATAATATGTAACACTGTTCTACTATGTTCAAAATGAAAAAAGTCCAAAAAGTTTTAACCAGAAAAATAAATTTTGTTGTTAAATCTTGAGGTGTGTGTGGTAACACAAGATCCTTATGATTTTCAGTAGACTATAATTAAAGTTGTACTTCAAAGCATACCAAAGTTTCTTTTTTGGGTCATGATTTAATAAATTTACATTTCCCTCAAATCTCAAGAGACATCCAGTAGTATAGTACGCTCTCTAGCTTCCCTTCTGCATAGACTACGTATGTTCCATCACCAGGAATTCTGTGGACCCCCTACAGTCCTGTGAGTGGGCCCAGATCACTGAGGATACTGGTAATATCCTCAGTAGGAAAGAGAATAGGAGAAGAACGTGAAGAGAGTGATGAAAACCTAAAGAGAAAAGAGTGCCAAGGAAAAGAGGGTGATAGGCAGTGCCAAAGGCTGCAGAGAGGTACCAAAGAATTAGGACTGATAAAAAGGCCAGATTTGGCAATTAAGAAATCATTAGTGTTATAACCACTGGTGGTCTTGAGACCACCATGACAGTCTCCCCTTAAGGGTAAGCTGTAGCTTATAGAACCTAGGCATGGAAAAATACTGACAGTAATACTTTTAACGTTAATACTGATGTGTGTCCAAAAATAGTATCTTGCCAATCACTAATTTGCCTTTTCTCTCTGTATCTGTGTACCGCAAAAATCCCTATGTGCCCTGAACTTTGACATGCAAATCAGTCAGCTCTAGGCGGCCACCGAAACCAGGTCTTAAATATCCCACCCTCAGGATACTTTGGAGCACACTTCCCCTTCCAAGGAACATGACATTGACATTTGAACACTCCTTCTCAGCTGAATGCACCCATGCCTCTGTGCCCTCCAATGCAGAGCTACCCTTATACGAGTTATTTTGTATGTCTGAATTGTATTTTAGGCCTCCTCCCTCTTCCTGTGTCACTTTCCCCCTCTTCTCTTTCACTTACCAATAAAACTTAACACTGAATTGCTCTCCATTGTTATTATATATTCCTCACAGTATTTGAACTCATTAAGGGTTCATTGTTTAACTCAATTGTTAAACTCATTGTTTTTCCCCAGGTCTCTGGTTTGCCAAAGGCTTTTCCTTAGACATAAACTGGGTCCTTCGACAAGAACTTTTCCTATTGAAAGGCTCCAGTGCTAGAACTCAAGGGTCAATAGTGGAAATCAATGTCCTCCTGATGTGGAAAATCACATGTAGCCTCTGACCTTGTCTGACTCAGACAGACCTTGGCCTTGCTGCATCCCAACTGCAAAAGTAATTTTTGACCTTGTCTGTCTCAGGCAGGCTCTGGCTTGAATCCCAGCTGCAGTGACAGGCCTCCTTTGTACGATAAGTACTGACCTCATCCTTATGTATCTTGCATTCTTGTAATGAAAACTAAACCACTAGGTGCCACTATGCATCTTTTGTTTGGTGACTACTGTAATGATTGGAATGACGCCACCTACTGGAGACTTGCTGTGGGAAAGCTCCACCATGAGGAAAATGCCTCAGAGGCATTGTGGCTTTTCCTTGGCGTCAGGAAATGACGTTTGCTCATGGGTGCTGTCTATCAAGGCTACCAGCCAATCAACTTGAGGAGCCTCCTATGGTCTGGGAGGAGACAGGAAGGAGGAAAGGGAGCCTGTGCAGAGAGCGCTGGGGTTTTTTGGCTTCCTGACTTGATGGTGGTGGCGGCAGAGGACTTCACAGGAAATTTGAGGAAAGATAGGAATGCCAGGCTGTTAGAATTCTGTTCTCAATCTTTTTCTTTCTATTTTCCAATAAACCCTTAAAAACCTAAACTCGTTTTATCAGTGATTTTTAGTCAGTTTCCCCCAAACTGGGGGAACAGATTAGAATCCACATTTAGAATCTTAAATTACACAGTTATAGCCTATACTTGGTAGTTCTTTCCAATTTAAGGGGACAAGGGAGGGGAAATCTTACCCAATCAGAAGATCAGAAGATGAACGTTCGGTTTTCCTCTTCGTGGTCAGCCAAACTGTGTAATTTAAGATTCTAAATGTGGATTCTAATCTGTCTATGTTTCACTAAATGTGGGAAAAAAGGTTGCAGCTTCCAAACATGCAATCAAGGTAGCCTGTGGGAAGTACAGCCTTAATTTAGACAGAAAACTCAGAAGATGAAATCATAGGAGCCCAGGAACAGCTGTAGTTACATCCAAAATATTCAAACAGCCTGTTGACTCTCCTGGGAAGGGAAATGAACTTGGAGTTGCCATCAGGGCAACTCTGACATTCTAGAAGATTCCACACACTCATTCCCAGATTTAGAGTGTCACCCTTTGGTCTGGCTTCTTCTTATAAGATAAATATACTTTGGGGCTCCTGAACCAGCAATCTCCTCCCCAAATAATCTGTGTGGTCAGAATAATTTACTGGTTTTGCTTCCCATGTAAGATGTTGTTCAGGAACAATGTGGGTGATTTTTATTTTCTGCAGACCACAATGTATCAGGAAATCCCCATTTCTTTTTAGAAGGGTGAATCTCTGATCTCTCAAACTTGGTAACCCTAGAACTTGAGGTTACTCAAGAGGCAACCCTCAAAGCTGGTACCTTCCTCTCAAACTGGTTGAGTAATCCCATATCTCTCTTGGGCCAGAGTTGGAAGTTATCCCTTGGCCACATGTGTTCTCTACACATATACCTCACTACTTTATTATACTTTTAATTGTTATATTTATCATACTTATTCTATATATTATATGTATATATTTATATTACATGTACAATATTATGTATATTTGTTTATACACTTATATTTATTATACTTTAAATAGGAGTTCACACTCCCCAGGAATCTTGTGTGTGCAAGAGGTGAGTGTGCTCCTTGTTTGGAGCAAATGGTTTGTACCAACAGCTCTGGCTATGCCTTCTCAGTAAATTCTTCTAAAAGCTACTTGGGAGTACACTGGTGAGTGGTTAGGGGAAATAAATCTCACTGTACCTCAAAGAAAATCATTGTTAACCTCTGTAAGGTGACAAGGAAAGGGAGGATGTCGGGGCTGCCCTGGCTCAGTGCTGAGCATAACTTCAGCTGGGCTAAGCTAATCATCAGTTAAGTATCGCTCCAGATGCCGCCTTGCCCTGGACACATTCATCTCCAGGCTACTGACAACTGGAAGTAGTACAAAGTTCACCTTCTAACTACTGTGACTACACCACCTCGGGTGAACTTTGCACCACTTCCAACTGTCAGTAAGAACTGTGATGAGACCTCAGGTTTTCCTGAACTCGTAGTTTCCTGGATACATCTCTCCTAACCTTTAAAATGGGGCCAATAATACTTGAACAATCTACCCTAATAGGGCTATTGTGAAGAAAGTACTGTATAAACATGAGTTATTATGATTACTTTAGTGAAGAAGGTGAAAGTCCAATTTAATACTTTTATACATTAGCTATTAGGCCTTAAAACTCTGTTCTAGACAAAAAAACAGACATCCTCTCTGAAGCAAACAAACCATTTTTTTCTCAAGTTGGAACCTATCAGTATGTTTTACCATAAAGAAGTACTTTTATGTTCCCCCAAGCAAAATAAAAGCTCCCTGATACCTCAAAAACTAAGCTGAAAACTCGATAAAATTTGGGGACATGAATTTGTCAATGTGTAATGCAAAAGTATAAGTGAACTATTATTTCTTTTAGTTTTCTGCTGACAAAGAAATGTATTTGTCTCTCCCATTTTTGCCCAGGCATGATAAGATGAGCAACCTACAATAAACTACTTCTACAAAAATGGCAATTTTGCTTAAAGACTGCAACCTGCTTCCCCACAACTATGACATTAAGATGATGAATCAGTGAGTTTGTGTGTAGGCTGGAAACTGTCGTTACTTAGCAAAAAATGGAAAATCCTGTTCTACTATACCTAGAGCCCTACCATGGATTTCTATTTATGTGGTATGTTTTTGATGGATTGGGGGGGGGGGGGTAGGGGGAGTAGGAGGGGAATAAGAGAAAATTGTTCGCAATAATAACATATTTATGTGGCACTGAAAAGTTTAAAAAGTGCTTCCGCATACATTTTTTAAATTTTATTGACATCTTCTGCTCTGTCAGTCAAAAGTGCCTAGTGTGTGATAGGTGCTGTGGAGATGAATGTGTCCAGGGCAAGGCAGCATCTGGAGCAATACTTAACTGATGATTAGCTTAGCCCAGCTGCAGTTAGTAAGTGCCTACTATGTGATAGGTACTGTGGTAAATGTTAAGGATACAAAAAGAGGCAAAGACAGTACTGGGCCTCGAGGTACTTACAATCTAATGGGAGAGACAACAAGCAAACAAATATATACAAACAATACATGGGATAAACAGGAAATAATGAAGAGATGGAAGGCTCTAGAATGAAGAGGGCTTGGGAAAAGCTTCCTGGAGAAGATGGAATTTTAGTTGGGACTTAAAGGAAGCCAGGGAAGGCAATAGGCAGAGCTGAGGTGGGAGAGTATTCCAGGCATGGCGAACAGGTATAGAAAATGCCCAGAGCTACAAGATAGAGTGTCTTGTTCCTGGACTAGCGAGGTAGACAGTGTCACTGACCCAAAGAGTAAGGTATAAGGCCTAAAAGGACTATAAAATGAGAAAAATGTGAAAGTTCTGCAAAGATTATCACTACAATTTATTTTCACCCTCAAAGAAGGTGGAGCCACCACACTTGGACTCTAACATAGTCCCTGATGTGCTTCTGGAAGGGGAAGGAATGATACAGAACAAAGAGAGGAAAAACAGCCAGAATGGACCAAATGTACATAGAGAAGATCTATGCTAGACATGAAAAAATTATGGGGCATTGGGGATTAATATACACAGTACTATAAGTAGAGAAAGATAACAAAGGCATGGGAAAAAAATCTTGGACCTTATAAATAGTGAAAAAAAGTGATGAAGAGAACATCGATAACTACTGAAACTATTTTACCCACTTCCCCATTTAAATAAAATCTTTGTTAAGAGTCACCTGTACTAAAATTAAAGGCATTCTCTATGAGGATATTAGTAAGAATAAACAGACTTTTACAAGTAATATTCTAAAATGGAAAACATCTTAAACCATTTTGTAAATGAGAGAAAATATAAAATCCAAATGAAAAAGTATTCAATTTGGTTTACAAAATGCCATTGTGATATGTGGTTAGCAGTAGAATCTTTGGGTCAAAGGATGTAGACAATTTGTTACCTTAGCATAATTTTACATTGTTTTCTGCAATCGCTGTACCAATTCACAGTTCTACCAACAACCCAAGTGTTAATGGTCCAACTTGGAGAACAATTTGAAATTACCATTAAAGGGTTATAAAACTGTGCATACCCTTTGAACCATCAATACCACTACTAGGTCAGGATCCCAAAGAGATCAAAGAAAAGGGGAAAGGACCTATTTGTACAAAAATGCTCTTTTTGTGGTGGCAAAGAATTGGAAATCAAGGGGATGTCCATCAGTTGGGGAATGGCTGAGTGAGTTAGTTGTGTTATATAACTGTGATGGAATACTATGGTGCTATAAGAATGATAAGAAGGATGGTTTCAGGAAAACCTGAGAAATCTTATTTGGGGTTTTGGGGTTTTTTTTGTTTTGTTTTTATTTTTAAATAATAACATTTTTATTTAAAATTTTGAGTTCCAAATTTTAAATCTTCTTCCCTCCCTTCCCGCCTCCCTGAGGCAGTAAACAATCAGATATAGCTTATACATGTGTAATCATGTAAAACATTTCCATATTAGTAATTTTGTACAAGAAAACTTGAATAAAAAAGAAAGTGAAAAATACCATGTTTCAGTCTATGTTCACTTGATAACAGTTTTTTCATTGGAGGTGGATAGTATGTTTCATAAGTCCTTTGGCACTGTCTTGGATCATTGTATTTCTGAGGTTAATTAAGTCATTCACAGATCTTCTTCATCAAACAATATTGCTGTCACTATGCACGATGTTCTCCTAGTTCTTCTTACCTCACTATACATCAATTCATACAAGTCTTTCCAGGCCTTTCTGAAATCATGCAGTTTGTCATTTCTTACAGCATAATAATATTCCATCACCATCATATACCACAGCCTGTTTAGCCATTCCTCAATTGATGGGCATTTCTTTGATTTCCAATTCTTAGCCACCACAAAAACAGCTGCTATAAATATTTTTGTACAAATAGGTCTTTTTTCTCTTTTTTGAATGTCTTTAGAATATAAACCTAGCAGTAGTATTGCTGGATCAAAGGGCATTCACAGTTTGATAGCCCTTTGGGTATAGGAGAAATCTTATTTGAACTGATACAAAATGAAGTGAGCAGAACCAGAACATCATTCACAGCAACATTGTTATAAAGGTGATCAACTATGAAAGATTTGGCTATTCTGATCAAGACAATGATCCAAGATATTTCCAAAGGACCCATGATGAAAAATGGCCATCAACCTCCAAAGAAGGAACTCATTAACTCTGAGTGCACACTGAAGCATACATTTTTTATTTTCTTCATTTTTTGTGTCTTCTTTTTCAACATGGCTAATATGGAAATATGTTTTGTATTACTTCATATGCATAATCAATATCATACTGCCTGCCCTCTTGAAGAAAGAAGAGAATTTGGAACTCAAAATGTTTTTAAATGAAAGTTAAAAATTTGTTTAAATTTTAATTGGGAAATATTTAATGAAATATTTTTAAATGCATCAGTATTCTTGTCTTTCCTCAATCTCTTCAACACTGATTACTCTCATCTCTCTCATCATTTTTGCAATACTGTGGCTGAGGTAAACACCTAATAGTTGCTTTGATTTTATTTTCTATTGTCTTTAATAAAATTACCTTTTTCTTTTTCTTTTTTTCTTTTTTTGCAGGGCAGTGAGGGTCAAGTGACTTGCCCAGGGTCACACAGTTAGTGTCAAGTGTCTGAGGCCAGATTTGAACTCAGGTCCTTCTGAATCCAGAGCCAGTGCTTTATCCACTGTGCCAAGTAGCTGCCCCCCAATAAAATTATCTTTAATGAAGTTAACAGTATGTAATTATTCTTTTATCTGTTTATCACATCCTCTGATCACTTATCTATTGGGGAATGGCTCTTGGAGTTAGATATTTATGTTAGTTTTGTATACATCCTGAATATTAAAAATTTACAGGAAATATTGGATATTATTTTTCCCAAATAATCAAGTTCAGTTACTATCCTTCCTGCATTTATTTGCTTGTGCAAAAGCTTTTTAGTTTCATGCTATTAAAATTATGTAATTTCTCTTTTGTAATGACTCTCTTTTTTTGATTAATAACTCTCTCACTAGCCACACATATGAAAGGAATATATCTGTTTCTCTCAATTTTTTATGATTGTTTTTACTATTCAAGGTGGTATATCAATTTTGAACATATTAAGAGGTATAAGGTATTAGAAATTGGCCTAAACTTAATTTCTGCCAAACTTCTTTCTAAAATTCTTATCAAATAAAGAGTTTATCTTAAAGTAATTCAGGTTCTTACATTTAATAAACACTGGATTATTGTATTCCATTGTTTTCCCCACTATATTATAAGCTCATTGTAGGCACATAGTATTTGCTTAATAAATACTTGATTGATTTAATTAAGGCACTTTCTCATAGATGTAATTTTTTCCATGAAGACTGCCTTAGCTATATTCCAGAAATTTTGGTATGTCACCTCTTCATTATCATTCTCTTTCACTGTTATTAATAATTTCTGATTTATTCTTTGACCCAGACATTATCCAAGATTCAATTATGTAGTCTCTACTTAGGTCTGTATATTTTGTTTCTTCTTCTTATATTAATTATTTTGATGACATTTTGATCTACAAAGAACTTCGGGTCCCTTCCAGCTCTTAATTGATGACTTTATAGCGAGAACATATGATGAAAGCAGCTAGATGGTACAGTAGATAGAGGGCTGGGCCTAGAGCCAGGAATATTTATCTTCCTGGATTCAAATCTGGTTCCAAACACTTACTTACTATGTTACTTGGGCAAGTCACTTACCCCTATTTGCTTTAGTTCCTCATCTGTAAAATGAGCAGGAGAAGGAAATGGCAAACCACTCTAGTATCTTTGCCAAGAAGAATCAGACATGACTGAAACAACTCAACAACAATACAAATTATGACAACAAAGGCAAAGGGTCTTACCTTGTTGACAATGGGGATACAAGCACAAAGAATTAAACAATCAGAGGCAGCTAGGCAGTGCAGTAGATAAAGCACTGGTCCTTGATTCGGGAGGACCTGAGTTCAAATCTAGCCTCAGACATGTAACACCTACTAGCTGTGTGACCCTGGGCAAGTCACTTAACCTTCATTGCCCCACAAAAAAAAATAATTAAACAATCTTTGCTCTTAATAAGCTTAGATTATAATAGGAGAGACAGCAAGTACACATAATATATAGTTGGCATAAAAGTTAATAAATCCATTAAATACAAAATAGTCAAATAAAAGGTATTTGGGGAGGAAGGCTGCTAGTAGTTGAGGGGATCAGGAAGGGTTTTATAGGATAGACACTGCCCATACTGCATCTACAAAGAAAAGAGGAAATCTATGAGGCAGAGGTAAAAAGGGGCTGCATTCTAGGCAGAAGGGAAAGAGAACGTCAAGACAAAAAGACAAGAAGAGATGGAGTTTTTGAGTGAAGAACAGAGAAAAGACTATGTTGTGTCATACAATGTGGGAGGAAGAGTAATGTCCAGTGAGGCTGGAAAGATCGTTTGAAGCCAGGTTTGTGTAAGGTTTTGAAAGCTAAACAAAAAGAGTTTGTGTCTGTGTCCTAGAGTCAACAAGAAGATTATACACTTTGGCAGAACTGTATAGGATGGACTGGGTAGAAAGAGACTTGAGGCAAGGAGACAAATTGGGAAGTTATTACAATAATCTAGGTGAGATGTGATGAGGGCTTATAAATGTGATGATTAGCTTATAAATGGAAAGGAGTCAGAAACTAGAGAAGTAGTGAAGGTAGAAGCAGCAAGATTTGTCTTGTCCATTAGGCAGTAGGCAAAATAGTGCTGCCCTGAGAATTGAGAAGGAATGGGTGAAAAGATTTTAATGAAAAAATTATTAAAGAGAACAAAGTTGCAGCAAACTGGGAACACAATAATTTAGATTCTCTGGCCCTACAGAGAAGAAACATCTTTGGCTCCAGGAATGTTTAAGCTAAGGAATTATATTTATGAAGATTCTATAAACACTTGTAATCCAAATGCATGAGAGTTTTTTATAAGTTACTTTTATTTTTCTTTGATTTACAAGCAATTTAGATCAAAATGAAAAGCAATTTTGTTATATCCAACTTACTTTGGCTCAAATCCACAGGTCAGTACCAATAACCAACACTAATATTATAACTTTGCTATTGATGTTAAATGAAGTAAAGGCCTATGAATCAGCCTTCAAAGTATTAAGCATTTTTTTAAATCAACACTAAGGAAATTTATTAAAGCATGTCTTCATGTGCTGTACAACACCTATTACAGTGCTAGAATATAATAGATGCATAATTAAATGATTTCTGAGTATACATTTTGGAATTCTCTGGAGTGCCTAATATAAAGTCAGACTGATTTGATTGTATTTCATTTTCCAAAAGCATACATGAATGCCAACCACTTTCCTATAAACAGCCAGACCAGAGACACCAGGTGTGCTTAAATAACTAAAGCCCTCTAGCACTTTATAAGTGTGGCTCATCCTTGACACTAACAGAAGCTCCTGGAAAATGCAAGAAGAGTCTTGAACCAATAGTCCCCATTCTGAGAACAGAACTATAGTATATGGAAACAATAGATTCTGTAGTTTCTGGATGAAATGCTACCTGTGTAGTGCCAGGCCTTGCATTAGGATACTGACTCAGACACTTAAGCAAGTCACTTTTCCTTCTCTCTGGGCCTCAGTTTCTTCATCTGTAATATAGAGGCAGCTAGATGGCAGAGTGGATAAGAGTGCTAGGCCTGGAGTCAGGAAGATCTACAGTGAAATCTGACCTCACATGCACTTAATAACTGTGTGACTTTGGGAAGGTCTTAAAGCTTTTAAATATCTACAGTCTGACTTTGACCAAAATGATGCTATGCCAACATTATCCTCCCTCCAAAAAATATCTATTTTTTTAAAAATCTTCAACTTTAAGGAGCTGTGATTTTCTTCAGTGTGGGAATGACTCCTAACAAAGCAAATTGCAACCCCTCCACACCTCAGTAGGCTTTGGGAGTTGTGGTTCTTTGTGAACAACCTTCTGCTGATGAGATTCCCCAAAAGCACCTCAGCTGGTACTTATTCAAAACACACACACACACACACACACACACACACAGAGTTAGCTGACAGACCCTTACTCAACACCTTTTCAGTTTAGTATTAGTCATTCAACCCCTCCTAACTTCTCCCTCTTGGAAAGCTGAGTATCCTACAGGGTTCAGCTCAGGTGCCACTCCCTACATGAGGACCTGCCTGATCCCTCCAACCACCAATAGCCCTCCTTGAAGAGTTATTTTCTATTTTATAAAGGGCCATGCCACCAGAGATCACTTAAGATTCAGGTGTCTCACACTCAAATGTTGCTTTCCAAAGATGCTGCTTAGAACTCATCCATGCCTGACCATCCTGTGTGATTCTTAGCAATGCTCTACAGTAAGTTCATCATACCCATCCTGATGGAGGCCTTACTCAGTTTTTCTTGACATTGCCAGTGTACCAATGGAGTCCTCTAGCTATCCACTTGCCATCTTTTACCTTGACCACATGACCAACAAATATTCCCTTCCTAGAATATGCTTCCTTGATTTGGATAGAGCTTCCCCAGCAGTAACAGTTGGAACTAGAGATGAATAGTAGGAGGAGAGAAGGTTGTATTGCCCTTGGCAAACTTCAAAGTTCCCTGACAACCACCACCACCACCACCAGTACCACCACCTCCCCTGTGAATCAAAAATCCATCTATTCATAATAACAGCTGACTAGTGTTTCTGTAAGGAAAGGAGACTTGGAACACTGCTGCTTCTGAAGACCTTGAATATGAGTTATCAGAGAAAACAAAAGAGAGGCACATGGCTGCTTATGAGCAGGGACTTTACATATAACCAATGAAAGAACTTCAAAGAACAGAAGTAGACATCATCAAGTTCCAAATTAATTTCCTAAAATTATGTTATTTCTTTTTCTTCACTTTTAAAAAATCTAGATCCCCTTTTTTGTTATTTTTGTGGTTTTTGATGACTTTAATAATTTATGTAGGTGAACAATAAGGCCTAGTGGTCAACAGAATGATATAAAATTGCATTTCACAAAAACATTTCTCTTTTTCCTTGGTAACAACAGTACTCAGATCAGATTTTTAATTGTAACAACTTGTATTTGCCCACAAAAGCATGATGTTCCCTGGAACAACCTCCCACCTTACATATGACAATGGGTTTTGTTTTTGTTTTTGTTTTTGTTTTTTATCTAAGAAAGCCTACCCTAACCTATTATATGTTAAGAGCTAGTGTCTAGCACAGTTCCCTGCACAGAGGATACACTCCATAAATATTTGCTAAATTAAATTGAGGCCCTGTCCCACTCTAAAACCAAATAAAGCACCATCCCTTTCATATACCCACTCTCACTTCAATTCTAAACAAGTACAAAAACTTCCTATTGAAAGCATACCTTTTCCTAAAAGACATAAGCTTCCTAAATGGTACCTAGTCTACCCAGAGTTTATAATAGATTGGCTGGACTTTTTCCCTCCAACACCATTTTATGCTGGGAAGCATCCCAGCTCAAAGTCCCAAAATGCCAGGACTAGAAGGAACTTTTACAGGATTCTTAACTTTTTTGTGTGTATCATGGACCCCTTTGACAGGTGACATTTATAGACCTCAGATTAATGTTTTTAAATGCACAAAATAAAATATGTATGATTAAAAGGATAGCCCATACTGAAATGTAGCTATCAAAATTTTTTTTAAAAACAAGTTCACAGGCCTCAGGTTAAAAAAACCTTCCTAAAATGATGATGCCTGGAACATAGTAGGTGGTTAATAAATGTTTACTCAATTGAATTGAATTGAACCTGCATTGCATACTTAGGATACAACTTCCCTGCATTTTGATCAATAAACCCAAGGGCATGAGGAAGCCAGAAATAGGAAATATAAACCTGCCTTCCCTCTTCTAACATCTGAATCCTCTCCCACTAGGGAAAGGGGCAATAGCTACATACCTCCCAGGTTTGGGCCTGAGTCAGTAGAGCCAATCCCTATCCCAAAGTTATGGATCCTGCTTGCCAGTTACCCTCATCTACATTGTTCTAACTTGCCAGAGGCTGTTCACCTTGATAAAGTACTGCAGAAAGAGGGTCATTTTTAACCAGACAAGGATTTTTCAATTTACATGCTAACTTCAGAAACTAACCTCCTCTGAGTATGTACTTCCTACAACTGTACTGAGTTAGTAGTGTAGTCAGAGGGCACAAGACACTCACTGGAAAACCTTGATCCTTGTTCTATATCATGCCTCTAGCTTTGTGACCTTAAGAAAATCATTAGATCCCTTTAACCAGACTCAGTTTCATATTGTATAAATCTGGGATAACAGCAACTACCTCTCAGTGTTATTGTGAGGCTAAAATGAGAAAATGTGTGTAAAGCACTTTGTAAATCATAAGTAGGGAAGCAGAATGATACAGTGGAAAGCACAATGGTTCTGGAACCAGAGCTCCTAGGTTTAAATCTCACTGTGATGCTTACTATTGGTATGACCTTGGGCAATTCAATTAAACTTCCTGGGCCTCAGTCCTCATCAAAGGTAAAATGAACAAGTTTGACTAGATGGTCTCTGAGGTCCCTTAGAGTTCTATAACTATGAACCCATAAAAATTAATATGCCCATGAAGCAGATTGGGAAACTGAGGTTAAGAAAGATTAAAGTGACTTGCCTATGATTAAACAGGTGTGTGTTTCACTACTTTTTTTCTACTATACTGAGCTAATAATTTTTGTCCTTTACCTGTGAACTAAACAAATCATCTTAATTCTTTGTATTCCCAAAACTTTGTCTTTATAGGAAGGAAACAACAATAAACATATTCTATACACAGGAATAAATATTGTTCAAAAAATAAAATCCATCTTATTTAAGAAAATAAAAATACCAAACTCTCCAACCAGTAGTGGAGAGGTGAGAGGGGTGGGTAGGAAAAGAGACAGAACATTTATTAAACACTTACTATGTGCCAGGCATTATGCCAAGTGCTGCATATACAAATACAAGCAAGCAAGATAGCCCATGTCCCCAAGGAGCTTAAATTCTAATAAATTCTAATAAAGCAGTTTATAGTACAACCTACTGGACCAATAAGTCAGAAAGCCTAAGATACCAGTTACTACCTTAATGCCCCAGGTCAAAACTTTACTTTTCCAAGGGAATAAATACACTCACACACTGACTATGGGAAAGCAGTTTCATCTCAGAATTATACAACCTACCTCACAGGAGTAATTTGTGTGTGTGTGTGTGTGTGTGTGTGTGTGTGTGTGTGTGTGTGTGTGTTTAAGAAAGTACTTTGTAAACTTAAATCGCCAAAATGGATGAATTATTATGCTGCTATGCCCTTCACACACAGTAAACACTCAATAAATGCTTATTCTTTACTTCACACTTAGGGCAGTAGCCCCAATTCCCCACAGGTACGGCAGAGCCGTGGGTGAGCTTGTTCCCGCCGCGTTTTTTCCGAGTTCTTAGCAACTTTGGAATGGGGGGTGGGGGGCCCGCAGAATGAAGTCGGGGAGAGTATTGCGGGAAGAGTTGGAGAGATTTGGGAAAGAGGCACTTTCACTACATACAAGGTTCAACAAAGGTCTCTCCTTTTTCGGATAATACACAAAACACGGAGGGGGGGGGAGAGGGCACAGGTTCAAGTTCAAGATCAGGGAAATGGTCGCGTTTCCCCCCCCTCCCCCCGCTCGCCAGCCCGGCCCCGCTGCTCATGCCCAGCTGAACTCGCCCCGAGCTGCGGCGGAGAGGAGCTGCGACGCCAGTCCGGCCCCGCCTCTGGTCCCGGCGCTGCGGGGGCGGGGGGCGAAGTAGGCCAGCCTTACCCGTTGGGGAGGGAAGCCGAAAGCCCGCAGGGTCCAAGGCGCGAAGAAACGCCCGGAGGACAATGCCATCTCAGCGCTACAGAAGTTGACCCGGGACCACGGGCGTGGGGGCGAGGGAGACGCGGGCCTAGGGTTGGGGAGAGCCGGATGCGGGTTAAAGGGGAGAGGCGGAGGCGGGGCCCGACCCTACCCGAGCGTCACTGCCCTGGGCCCTGATCAACTTTGTTCTAGATCTTCTGGACCGCTTTCGGACCGCAGCTTAACCCGTTTCTTTCCAGCGCTTTATTTTTTCCCTTACTTTACAAACAGGTCGTGCCCCCGAGGAACGGGAGGACTGGGAGGCACGTTTCTGGCCTAGCCCCTCTTGCCTAAGGTTTGCCCAATAAAACGAATACCTAAAGGTGAACAGACCATGCTCCCCTGTGAATTGCTTTGTTCTTTTGTTGTATCTCATAAGCAACCGTCAGTACACATTGCTGAGAAAGTTAAGTGTTATAGATTTTAGTGCTGGAAGAGACCTGACCTCAACTAGTCAGCTCAACCTTTACATCAAGGGATGAGGATGAAAAGTCTCCTAGGGATGAAGGGACTTGCCCAATCAGGATCCTCTAACTCCAGAACTTTTCTCACTACATGTCACTATATAACAAAGCGTTAACATGGAAGAAAACCTACCAAGTCTCCAGTTGTCTTTCAGTTTAATAAACATTTAGGGTCAGCTAGGTGGTGAGTTCAAATCTCATCTCAGACGCTTACTAGTTGTGTGACCCTGGGCAAGTCATTTAAACCAACTGCCTAATTTTTTTAAAAAACCATCCAGGGGGCAACTAGATGGTGCAGTGGATAGAGCACCAGCCCTGGAGTCAGGGGTATCTGAGTTCAAATCCGGTCTCAAACACTTAACACTTACTAGCTGTGTGACCCTGGGCAAGTCACTTAACCCCAATTGCCTCACTAAAAAAACCAAAACAAAACAAAACAAAAAACCATCCAGGGCTATCTCCAGTTGTCCTGAGATATATAGATATAGATGAAAGAGATAGAGACAGAGATAGAGATATCTTGCCACTGGACCCAAATGGCTCTGAAGGAGAGTGAGGTTGGTGACTTTGCACAGTCCTCCCTCACATCCAATTCAGTACAAGTCATGACATCACCCCCATGTCGAGAATGAAGGACAAACAACAACAATAATAAACATTTATTAAGGATACAAACTAAACAGTGCCTGTTCTCAGGGAGCTTCCAGGGAGACATGTCCACAAGAATTAGGAGGGAAAACATGGAAATAAGTGGAGAGATCAGCAAAGGCATCAAAAGTGGTATTTCAGTTATACTTTGTAGAAGTCCCCGATTTGTAGAGTATTTTGTTGGCATCTCATAGAAGACCCAGGCCACTACCACTAAAATGAATGGCTGGTTTATAACAAATTCTGGCTTTGCTTTTGCTTTTTTTTTTGTTTTTTGTTTTTTGTTTTTTTGTTTTTGGTGAGGCAATTGGGGTTAAGTGACTTGCCCAGGGTCACACAGCTAGTAAGTGTTAAGTGTCTGAAGCTGGATTTGAACTCAGGTACTCCTGAATCCAGGGCCAGTGCTTTATCCACTGCGCCATCTAGCTGCCCCTGCTTTTGCTTTTAAGAACTAAAGCACAGGGGCAGCTAGGTGGCACTAGTCCTGGATTCAGGAGGACCTGAGTTCAAATCCAGCTTCAGACACTTGACAATTACTAGCTGTGTGACCCTAGGCAAGTCACTTAACCCTCATTGCCCCCCCCCAAAAGAAAAGAACTAAAGCACAAGTAACAACTTCAGTTGTTCTCAATTGCCTCCAAGATCAGACAAAATCCTCTGTTTGACATTCAAAGCCCTTCATAACCCTTCTATTCAGTCTTCTTACAGCTTACTCCCCAGGAAATACTTTGTTCCAGTGACACTGGTCTCCTGGCTGTTTCTGGAACAAAATACTCCATCTCTCTGCTCTAGGCACTTTCTCTGGCTGTCTCCCATGTCTGGAATGCTCTCCCTCCTCATCTGCCTGCTGCTTTCCCTGGATTTCTTTTAAGTCCCAACTAACAACCTATCTTCTACAGGAAGCCATTCCAAACCTTCATTATTCTAGTGCCTTCCTTCTCTTAATTATTTCCTATTCAGTATATTTTGTATGTTTGCTTGTCTCCTCCATTAAATCCAGTGAGTCCCTTGAGGGCAGGAGCTGTCTTTTGCCTCTTTTTATATACTCAACACTTAACACAATGCCTAGCATATTGTAGGTACTTAATGTTTCCTGATTGATTGGCTACCACTTTTTATTAAGTGATCCAAACTACTTGTCTCTCAATGAGGTAAATATAAATGCAGCAGTAACCTCAAAATAATGCATCAAAAAGGGGATAAAGACTGGATCTGGAATTCTGCTGATACCATTACAGGTTTTTCAACTTCTCTGCAACTTAAAAATTGTAGGGAATTGCCTGGAAAGCCAATAGGTTAGGTGACTTGTCTAGGATTAAAAAGCTAGGATAGATGAGAGGTGGGACTTCAAGCTATCCTTCTTAGCTTCAAGCTCATCTTTCTCTCCACTAAACAGGCTGCCTTTCCTCAGCTATATCCTTAGATGGTAGACATATTCTACTTATTATCCAGCCTTTTTTTTCTAAACCTTTCTAATTTGGTTATAAGGACATTCCAGATTTTGTGCTAGGGCTGCTATGACCCCAGAACCCAGGGTTGCTTTACACACAGGAGGCATGGGTAACAACTTTAGTGGAGGTTATTTACTCCTACTTCCCCAATATTTCTCAAGGTAGTGATCCTGGCATAATTAGGGCTTAATTAACAGGTTCTAGGGCATAAAGCTGCTTTGGATACACAATATAGTGTCTGCAAAAATTGTAAGGACAATTGACTCATAAGGAAACCTGTCTTCAGTTAATGTGTATTAAATATTTTAAATACTAAAAAACATACAATGACCATTAGCAAACTAGAGATGGTGATAAAAAGCTTCTTAATATCACACTATGGTTGTAGAGACAATACAATTAGGATCAAAGATTTAGAGTTTTAAAAGGCTTAGAGGTCATTCTAGTTCAATCTCTTCATTTTATACATGAGGACCTTAAAGCTCAGAGTCATATCTGGAGTTCAAATCTAGGTACAGAAGTGATATAAGTTTAATTTATTGTCCAGCAATTTTACTTATTGAAATGGAGTTTAACTTTAAACCTAAATAACTGCATTTTGATTTTAAGTAATTACAGTACTGCTGTAGCTTGCCAAGTAAACCCAATATTTACAACCATGTGCATATGAAGAAACATCACATACCTTTCACTTTTTCCAATAGATCTTCTTTGCTGAAGTTAATTGTATGAGATGTAAAGGTGGGGCTTCATTGTTTATCCTAACCACTTTAAAAAAAAACATTACCTTTGTCAGCTTAGAACATTTCTTGATTGAATAAAAGTCAGAAACAAGTAAGAATAGGGTCTGTACACCTCTCACAAAGCCCTCATGAGAGACTGGATCACATCCTAAACTTCCTTAGAACCAAAGGAAGGGTCCTTTATAAGGGTCCTTTCCAGAGGCTGGAACAAGCATGGCATTCTACTTAGCACATTGCTTTTTAAAACAAAACCTATCTTTCCCAGTGTTCAAGTGCTGGGGAAAAAATCCACAATAGCCATGTGTCCAAATGCATCTCTCCCTCTGCATTTAGGTTCATTTCTTCTCAGGCAGAATGTGATTGACATGATCCATTGTCAGTACTCTGAAAATCATTGTTTCAAAATCCTTCACAGTGTGGAGGAGAGGGGTTGTGGTGGTTCTTAGGTATTCCTCAATAAAGAATTACACTCTCAGGGGCAGCTAGGTGGAGCAGTGGATAAAGAACCAGCCCTGGATTCAGGAGGACCTGAGTTCAAATCCAGCCTCAGACACTTGACACTTACTGTGTGACCCTGGGCAAGTCATTTAACCTCAATTGCCTCCCCCACCCCCCAAAAAAAGAATTATACTCTAGTACACAGACCAATTAGAATTAAAGTGGTCTTTTATTTGGCACTAGGAAAGTGACAGAGTGGGAAGTCAAAGCTTCACCCCTTGGGTAGGAGGGCTTAGAAACATTCTCCTCCTCTAATAGAGGGAAGGCAAAAGCTTTCACAGAGGATAGATGGGATGTCCACTTGAAAAGTGGAAAGTTTCCTTTTGGGGCGGGGTGGGGGAATTGTGGATGCTTATCATATTCCTGAGAATCAAGGGGGATTTTTTTAAATTGATGGTCCTGACCTTTGGGGTTATATCTGTCTCCTAGTTCCTGTCAGGTAGTAGCCACACCTGACTTTCCTGCTATAGAATTTAATCTCCCCTTACTTCTTAGGTATGTCTGTTCTGATATCTAGTTGGTCAATCAATCTAAACTTTAATAATCCCTTGATTCCCCAATATATGTCCTGTTATCTGGTCATCTTTCTTTTTTCTTCTCACAAGAGAAACTTCTGATTTATCCTAAGCTCCATGTCAGAAGGAAGGACTTATTAAGTACTTACAGTGTGCCAATCACTGTGCTAAGTGCTGGGGATACAAATTCAAGTAAAACACAATCCCTATACCAGAGGAACTTACATTTTAATGGTGGAAGAAAAGAGAGAAAGGAGAGAGAGAAGCAATAGAGAGAGACAGAGAGAGCACGATGAAAAGAGAGGTGGGGAAAGGGGGAAGGTTAGATTGACTGTATCCAGGGCAGGGGTATGATTTTGAAGTCCAGAAAGTAAAAAATAGGGCCATGCTGAAGGCTTGTTCCAATGTTCAATGAAGGCAATGTTTCAGGCTAAGGAAGCCCAGGTATTAAGGAAAGTGCCAGGATGAGACAGCAGCAGATCCCTGATGTCAAAGTCCAAAAAGTCAGGAAAAGGAAAGGGAGGGGTATGAGGGCAGATTGGACTGGGGAACTTTACAAAATGGAGGGTCCAGGAGGTACTTTGGGATATATGCTTAGTGGTATTGCTAGGTCCAAGAGTATGCCCAGTTACTAACTTTTGGTATTCCAGCAACATCTAAGGGGAAAAAAGGAGAATGGTACTATGGCAAAGAAGGGAGATACTGAGGAGTCTTTGGTTCTAAGGCATCTCAGAACAAAAGACCCAGGTTGACAAAAGTCCCAAGAAAAGGTCATGTCCCACTTGTTAGCCTAGACTTTGAGACTTTTTTGCCCACTATCATTTCATAGGATTGAGAACTAGAAGGGACTTCAAAAGGCTGTTTAATTCCCAATCCCTCCACAATTTACTTATTAGAATCTTAATGTCAATCAAGGGAAAGTGAATTTCCAAAGAAAAGGCTAGGATAAATAATAACAAAATTAATCTGGAAAAACAAGAGGTCCAGAATGTCAAGGGAATCAATGAAAAAAGGGGGCAGGGAGGGCAACCTGTAATCAATTTCCAGATTTCAAACTGTATTATGAGGCAAGTAATTGTGAAAACAATCTGATACTGCTAAGAAACAGACTGGTGAATCAGTGGAGTAGATTATGTACACGGTAGTAAATTACCTTGGTAATTTAATGTTTGCTAAATCCAGAGGTTTTTTTTCTTTAAAAAATATATATGTGTGTGTGTGTGTATGCATATATCCATATCTCTATCTACAGATATGATATGATATGATATGATATGATATGATATGATATGATATGATATGATATGATATGATATGATATGATATGATGCTCTATGAAGGGTCAGGGGGAGGGTTTACTGGAAGAAATTCTTGTGATGTAAAAAAAAAATACTCCTTTCCACATCAGCTTACTACTACATCTCTTAACACGATTTTGTCTTTGTATTCTCAGGGTCTTTCATGTAGTGAGTGCTTAACAAAGTTTTGCTAAATTGAGAATTATCCGACTGAATTTCTTCAAGTGTCCTTCAACTGTGTAAGTAAAAGAAATATACAGGGTAAATTGGAGCTAATGTCATAACGAAGATACTAGCATGAAGGGCGATTTTTAAAGGCCTGTTGCAGGAAGTGAGATTTCAGCTGAATTTTGAGGGAAGCCAAAAAATCCAGAAGATGGAGGTAAGGAGATAGCATTAACTCTCTGTGACTTAGTGGACTTATTGGACTTGAAGTCAGTGATACCTGAAGATAACACATTCTCTAACCTTGGCCACTGCTCCTTTGTCCCCCTCAATCAGGAAAATTTGGATTCAAATCCACATTCTGATATTCATTCATTCATTACTTTAAGCAACCATTCATTCAACAAGCATTAGGGAACATTTACTATGTGCCAGGCATCACGCTGGGTTTTTGGGATACAAAGACAACCCCCCCCCAAAAAAAAAGCCTGCCCTTCAAGGAGCTTACATCTATTGGTGTAAAACAATATACACACAGCACATTAAATACAAAATGGATACAAATAATTTCTGGTGGAAGAGTACTAACAACTGGGTGGATCAGGATAGCTTTCCTGTAGAAGGTGGCTCATGAGCATTAAAGAAATCCAAGGATTCCATGAGGCAGAGCTGAGAAGCAAGTGATTTCCAAGCACGGATGGAATGGGGTGAAAGGGTGGGAGAGGGCCACACAGGGAAGAGTGATAACCTGTGCAGATATAGAAACAGGAGATAGATTGTCCTGTAAAAGAAACAGCAAATAGGCCTAGTTGGCTGAATTGTGGAGTGTGAAGGAGAGTAATATCCAGTAATCCAGAATTGATAAGGGAGCCTGGTTGTGAAGGGATTTAAAAGCCAGACGGGAGTTTTTATTTTCTCATAAACACTAGATGGGAACATTTTGATAAGGAGAGAGATATGGTCAAAACTATGCTTGGAATCATCACTTTGGCCATTTTATGGAAGGTGAATTGGGGATAATATTACCTATGATACTTACCCCAAGGGGGTGGTTAAGGCTTAAATGAAATAATCTGTGTAAAGCTATTTGCAAACTTTAAATTACCATCACAATATCAGTTATGGCGATTTTTGTTCTTTGCTCAGGCTTATGACAGGCCTATGCCAATTTTCTCCAGGCATTATACTTAACTCATATCTATTAACATTAGAAGCCTATATAGCTCAGAAAGCTGTCCAAAAGACAGTATGCTACCTGAGAGAAAAACTGAGACAGTAGTTGGTCAACAGATGTTTAACTTGCAATACAAGTTGCACAGAAATGATATTTGAGTACCAACTAAAATTTGTTTTTTTCTAGTTTTCTTTTATACAGAAGAGCAACAAAAATCAAAGGAAATGCTTGGTTTATTCTGATTGGCTATACCAGCAAGGTATAAAAATATATGGTAGCAGAAAAAAACCCAAAATACCAAACCTCACAATTAAGAAAGACATGCATTCAAAAAGATATAACTTTTCTGGACTTCGCCTATGCAAGGATTTGTATTGCTGGACTATATATGTTTGTATTAGGGGCTTTGTTTTTCTTGTTTTCTCCAAGATGGGAGGGAAGAGGTGGGTGGAAGAGAACATGGATCTTCATTTGAAGAAAAAATTAATTAAAACAATATAAATGATCTAGGGTAGAGATAGTTAACTTCTAATGAGACATTGCATAAATAACATATAGGTGTTATGTAAGTGTATTAATTTGTTACTTCATAAAAAACCTCATCTTCCTGCAAGACTGAATCAACCTTGGTACTCACACCTCATCAATATCCTCTGCCACTCTGATTGGAGAATGGGAGTGATGAGCTCTTCCCAGATCCTGCATTTAAAGAGGGCCCCCAGGCCAGCTAACCCTTCATTTCCCACCTGGTTGCATTCATTTGTAGCTGGACACAGAAAAAAACATTCCCACAAAAACATTCCCACTTGAGTGTTTTCTTCCCCCAGGAGATTGTAAACTGTGGGGCAGAGACTTTCTCCTTTATGATTATATCTCCAGTTTAACATAGTATCTGATTAACAGGGACTGATCTGACAGTGATTAACTCATTTTAAGCCTAGGGGGGCAATATAAAGGCTCCTAAACTCAGCTTCCTTCCCAACTCTTTGACTTTAGAGTATCCTTTTAGACACAGCTAGTATGTGAGAAAGGATTTGAATTCAGGTCCCAGCAACTTCTGGGCCAGTGCTCTAATCACTGCACCACCTACTGCCCCAAGCAATGGTCACACAAATACTAGCAAAAAAGCTAATCTCTACCCTAATGGAATTTAATTTCTAATAGGGGAGGACAGCCCATAAATGGAACTGAAAAGCTGGAGAGATGGGAGAAGATACTATCTGGAGGCAAGGTGGCCAAGTCGAGAGAAACAGAAGCAGAGCTGAGAAGGGACAAGTGTAAGAATTCAGTCACAATTGATAGGAGACTGTAGTTAGGAAATTCCTAACATTCTTGGAGAGACTGGGCCATCCACCTAACTTTACATTTATCTAACTTTACTTAATCCCTGGCCTCTTCATAACTGAGGCAAAATTCATTTTACTATAAACATGTGAGTATAGTAATATCTGTGGATACACAAGCATTGGGAAGGGAAGTTGGGGGAAAATAGAAAGATAAGGAATTCATTAAGTATTTACCAAGTGCCAGGTCCAAGAGTTGAGGATGAACATACAAGAGAAAACAAGATGGTGCTTACTCTCAAAGAATCTACATTCTAATAAGGAAAATAAAATGGGGGGGGCGAAAAACTAGGGTTCTCTAAATATACCATCATATCCTCTGCAAAGAGTGATAGTTCTATTACCTCATTGCCTGTTTTTATTGCTTCAAATTATTTTTGTCTTATTACTATAGCTAGCATGTCTAGTATAATATCAAATAATAGTGGTGATAACGGACATCCTTGCTTCACTCCTGATCTTATTATTAGGACATGATCTTATAATTTTATCCCCATTAGAGATAATGTTTGCTCTTTTTTTTTAGACATATAGTACTTATTTTAAGAAAGACTCCATTTATTCCTATACTTTCTGGTCTTTTTAATAGAAATGGGTGTTGTATTTTGTCAAAAGCTTTTTCTGCATCTATCGATAGTGATACAATTTTTGTTGTTTTTGTTATTGATATAGTCAACTATGCTTATAGTTTTCCTATTGAACTAACCCTGCATTCCCGGTATAAATCCCATCTGGTCATAGTGCATGATCTTTCAAGCTTCTTCTTTTCAGCTTCTTTGGCCTCAGCAGCAGGGCTTCACAGTTGCTAAGCAACAGAAACAACAATTTCAATTTTCATCTCAACTCTGGCATTGTATCTTGCACTATTGTTGGTCACACAGATCACTCATCCAGGATTTATCCCAATCTAAAAAGGAAAGCTAGCAACAATAAAACTCTTTTTTGGAGTAATTCATCATAGGACCACAGATCTATAGCAGGAAGTGTACTGAGAAGCCACCTACTCCAATCCCCTCACTTTACAGATTAAGAAACATCATAATCCAACATAAATTAGTGAAAACGAATTTTTAAAATCTGAACATATATAGTACTCAGCACGTCAACGTGTTTGTAAAAGATTTTGTTCTATTTTGAAGCATCAGTCCTGTCTTCCTTCCTACTTAGGGATACATTGCTGATTTTTTTTCCCTCCACAAGAAAAACAAAGTAAAGCAACTTATGTTGAGAGCTCCTAGGAGGCATAGGCTATTTATTATCTTTGTATTTGCTAGTATTTAGCATAAAGCTTGAGGTATAGTAGGCATATAATTCAATTGCTTAATTGAATTGAACTTCACAGGATGGGATCTTGGTCCAGTAGCTTCCATTCAATTCAATAAATATTTATTAAGTGCCTACTATGTGCCAGGCACTGTGCTAAACTGCTTGTTAGTGGAGAGGCAAAGGAGTATAGGTTATAATATTCTAATCTGTAAATTGAGAAGCGGTTGGGAATAAAATGTCCTTTTAAAATCCCTTCCAGTTCTAAATCCTATGAAGTAACACTAGGCAAAAAAAAAATCGGTTCCGCAATGTAGGTTTTGTTCCCTCCTCCAACCACCAGGTGGCGGAGCAGTCACTAACTTTTCCCAATGTCTTCACTTCTCTCCCCTGCTTAATCATCGGAACACGTAGAGGGCCTTGTTCCCGGGAACGCGCACGTTCCAGCGATGCGCAGGGGGCGCGCCCGTTGGCATCAGGAAGCAACGTCACTCACTGATAGTCCTCCTCGTTCGCGCGTGTAAAGCGCCTCAACTAGAGGACGGCTCCCCGAGCCCGGACCTCGACCGGGCTCATGTGGACACTTCACTCCACCGCGGGTCCGGCCCGAGGTAAGGACGGCGGAGGTATGGCGGCTGAACAGGCCCAAGCTGGAGTCCCCACGTTGGCTCACAGCCCTGCCTTTCCGGCCAAAGGGAAGAACAGGAAAAGGGGAGAAAAGCTGCTGTGGTAATTGGGAAGTGTGGGGAGGAGGGGGAGGAAGGAGCACCGGCAGGGGTTGTGGGGTCATGAGGCATCTTTCAAATCACTCCCCTCTCCTTAAATCGGTAAAGTTTTTCTCCTGAAACCCCAGTCGCTCTCCTCTGATCCTGCTCCTCTGCTCTTAGCCGATTGGTCAGGCGGCCGGAAGCCCCGCCCCTGTAAGTAGGGGCGTGGTTGACGGGAATGCAACCTTCCTTAGAACTCCCGCAAACTCGTGAGAGAGGGAGGCGTGATCCACTGTGGGAAATCCCTGATTAGCTTGATGTGCGAACAGGGCATGTAGCTTTACCAGGGACTTTTTCTTAGAACAACAACAATTATATTATATAATTATATATTAATTATATATTATTATATAATATATTTTAGCTAGGTTTTTTATAGCGCTTTAAAGTTTGCAAAGCACCTTACAAATATTAGTTCCTTTGAAGGTCACAACAACTCTAGGAGGTACATGCTATTAGTATCCCTATTTATAGATGAGAAAATTGAGAATACGCCTCAATGTACTGCAGGTCTTATAGAATGAATTTTAGAGGTGAAAAAAACTATATAGTTCATCATCGTTCAGTTGCTTAGGTGCAGTGGAAAAGATGGAAAGCTGGATTTGGGATTCAGGAAGACTTGAGTTCGAATTACGACTCAGACATTTACAAGCTTTGTGACTCGGGGCAAGTCACTAACCCATCTCGGTGGCCTCTCAGGTCCCTCCCGGCTCTAAATCTGTTTTCCAAGGCTCTTCAAGGGTGCCGTAGGCTTCTTTACTAGGTCCACATTATTTTGTGCTTCATAATAGCAGTGTAATTAAGGTCCAAACCTTATGTTCTAGTACTGGGATGGATTATTTGTGATCTCATCAGGGTTGGTCCTCTACTGGTGCAGATCACAATACATCCTTACCTTTTCATCCTGTGATTGTTCTTCAAAGATTTCTATTCTTTTATGGAGACCTACTTAGAAAATGACTGTCCATCTGTTATTCTTGTCAACCTATCTTCTATTCATAAAGAGTATTGTTTAAAAGAGAAGTAACAAAGTAGCTCCTGCTCACTCTAAAAGGATATTTTATTCATACGGCATTGCATATTTTTAGACTTAGTGCTAATTGTTAATTCATTTCCATCAAATCAGTGATAATATTTGCATTTAACTAAGCTACTGTGAGGGCACATCTCAGGGTCTGACTCAAGGTTCTATCACAGCTTTGTTCTCATCGAAATGATGAAAAAATTTAATCTAGAGTTTGGTCTCACATAGCCAATTAAATTATTAGATGCTAATTGGCCTGATAGTTCATGTGTACTAAAGTAAAGTACAAATTGATTTTGTTAAATATTCTAGGTGGTCTGCATCCCACCTCCAGTAAGCCAGGGCCCATAATATTGAGAAAGTAGTCCTACCTTCTTAGTTTGACAATTGAGAAAACAATAGCTGACGATGAATTTACTTGAATTAAGGTCATAACCCAAATTTGTAGCATTTGAGATTAGAACCCAATTCCTCTGATTCCCTGTCCCACTGTGCCTTTGATCTGAATTTTAATTAGTCCACAGTACTTCATCCTGATTATGAAGTAAATTCAATAAAGATATTGGTGATGAAGTAGCAAAAGGGTTGATAGGATTTATTCAACAATTCTTTTATGCTCCAAATTTTCGTAATTCAAGGTGGTAATACTAAGGACAAATTTCCTTTACAAGCCCCTTGGTCTTTTTAGCTCTTGCTGCTAGTTGTAGGATGCCTTGTTTGCTACTTACGTTAAGTACTGGCTTGATACTGGACACCAACACATACCAGTTACAAGTCTGTCTTCTGGACATTGCAATAATATAGTACAGTTTTCACAACTAACCACAAGATGGCAACAGAAGACCAGCTACAAGAAAACATTGTAAAGTGTTTAATAGGAATTCATTAAATCCACTGCCAATTTGGAGGTAAGGGACAGTTATTTCATGTGTTTATTTAAACAATTTTTATGATAAATTTGTGGTATGAAACTGTGATTTCAATTATTGTGAGAACCTCTCACCTTACAGAGTGGAAAATCTCCCAGCCAATAGAGATACTATAATGCTTTTCCACATTTGCAGAAACTTGAAGCCAAGTCTTCTGTCTCCAAGGTTAGTCCTGTGTCTGTCTGCCATGAGACAGTGCCACACTGCCATGAGAATCACTAAATGGAGCTCCATGAGGCCTGGGACTTTATCTTATTTGTTCTTTTATTTATTTATTTATTGGTGAGGCAATTGGGGTTAAGTGACTTGCCCAGGGTCACACAGCTACTAAGTGTCAAGTGTCTGAGGTCGGATTTGAACTCGGGTCCTCCTGAATCCAGGTCTGGTGCTCTATCCACTGCGCCACCTAGCTGCCCTTATTTCTTCTTTTTATCTCCCTGTCCCATTAAACATTTGGAGACTTGAATGAAAGTTGCACAAAAACATCAGACATGCCAGTAAATATTTAAGACAATGATAGGTCTTTGTTATTGTGCATTTGAATTCATGTAAAGAAAAAAAAAATAAGGAGATACAAGGAGGGCTGATATAGTAAGAAAAATCTACAACCTGAGTCTTCAGTACTTCACTACCAGTTCCAAGGAAGGGAGACACCAGGATGGCCAGAAGGCATGACCATTAGTTTTTTTGGATGGGAAGAAATGTATGTATTTTCGTGTTAGGAAGTGGTTAAATGGTGAAGTTGTCATTCAAGACTTGTTGAAGGAGATGTGACTTGAGTTGGTCCTTGAAAAATGGAGTTTAGAGAGGCTTGAAATACCAGAGCCTAGCACAGTGTCTTGCATTCCCTTGCTGGGAATACTAATTATAATTACTTCAAAACTCTAAGAAGGGGGGCAGCTAGGTGGTGCAGTGGATAAAGCACCAGCCCTGGATTCAGGAGTACCTGAGTTCAAATCCAGTCTCAGACACTTGACACTTAGTAGCTGTGTGACCCTGGGCAAGTCACTTAACCCTCATTGCCCTGAAATAAACAAAAACAAAACAAAACTCTAAGAAGGATCCTTGATTTATTTGATATGCAAATTCACTCCCTTTGCCTCCAGTTGTTAAGAGTAAGCTTTTATTGAGCTCCTATTGTGTTTGAGGAATAGTGTAAACCCTGGGGATAGAAGACCATCCCTGACCTCAGGGAACTTACAAACTAATTAGGGAAGACAATACACATAAGGAAACTAAAATGACTTCCAGAAGTTTACCTGTTTTGGGGGTATGATGGTTGTGGAGTAGAAACTAAGCATAGCATTGAAAAATAGTGGGAAATGAGTAGACCTCTGTATTAAATGTGGGTTGGTATTTATGAATTTCTATGGCTAAAAAATTCACTATTTCCAGTATGGTAATGTTTCTTCAAACTAACAAGGCTGATCCTTGGACTTAAGATATATAAGTATTACATACTATCACTGGGAAGGCACTTGAAACATTTGCAGTCAGGAAGATTCACCTTCCTGAGTTTAAATATAGCTGCAAACACTTACTAGCTGGGTGACCCTGGGCAAGTCATTTAACTCTGTTTGCCTCAGTTTTCCTCATGTAAAATGAGCTGGAGAAGGAAATGACAAACTACTCCAATATCTTTGTGAAGAAAACCCCAAATGAGAACATGAAAAGTCAAACACAACTGAAAAACAATTGAACAACAAAGGAGTGCTTTGCAAAACTAAAGTCACTATATAAATGTTTATTATTATCCATTTTATTGTATTTACAGGAAAATGTTAGTCATAACCAGATTGTGGTTAATCAGCTAAAAACAATTGTGTTGTTGTTTTTTCCTAATCCACACAAAATCAATAAGTGTTCTTCATGCTATGTTTTCTGGCTCCAAGTTACTGTTATGAGCAAAATAAAATATTTATAATATTAAAATTTTTATGTTCACTTTCACAACTCTCATACTAATTTAGTATAAACTTTCACTTCAAAAATTACCTGTATTAATTGTATGCTTGGTTGACAAATTCTAGCAGTAGCTAGAATCTGCCAATATTTGAAGCATACTTGAGAAAATGATTTGTAAATTGAATCATTTTAAGTCATCTAAGAGTGCTGTTTAAGGGAACCTTGTGAATGAAGTGGGGAAAAAAATTAGAGTAAATAACTTCTTTCCTTCCTACATTTTAGTTTTATCAATTGACATTTTTTGTATAATGAGTGCTTTAAAAAAACATTCTATATTTTTATCGATCAAGGAAACTAACTTGAGGGAGTGGTAAAGGATGACAGTTGGACAGTCCTAATACTCCAATGATGTCCTCTTTGTGTCAGGGTGTCCAAATTACCAAGAAAATTGTTGTCGGGTGTCAGGCATGCATGGGTTATGATTCTTGTCATTGGAAGAAATATCCCTATTGATAAGATCACAGATTTGTTGGAGTATTTGATTAAAGAAATACTTCTTAGCAATATTTATTCCTATTAATTCTTAATTGATCATTAACCTCTTCTTAACCTCTCAATGACCCAGGGAACTTCTTGCAGATTATTTGTTGCTTATTTGGAATTATGCCCAAAGGGTTATAAAGCTGCTGTGCATATCCTTTGACCCAGCAATACCACTATTAGGTCTTTTTCCCAAAGAGATCATAAAAAAGGGAAAAGGACCCACATGTACAAAAATATTTATAGCTGCTCTTTTTGTGGTGGCAAGGAATTGAAAATTGAGGGGCTGCCCATTAATTGGGGAATGGCTGAACAAGTTGTGGTATATGAATGTAATGGAATTCTGTTGTGCTGTAAGAAACGATGAGCAGGCGGGTTTCAGAGTAACCTGGAAGGACTTGCATGAATTGATGATGAGTGAGATGAGCAGAACCAGAAGAACATTGTACACAGTATCATCAATATTATGTCTTGATCAATTGTGATAGACTTGATTCTTCTTAGCAATACAATGGTCCAAGATAGTTCCAAAGGACTCATGATGGAAAATGCTCTCCAAATCCAGAAAAAAACAAAACAAAACTGTGTAATATGGATGCAGATTGAACCATACTATTTCTTTTGGTTTTGGTGCTGTTGTTTTTCTTTTTTGAGGTTTTTCCTTTTTGAACTCTGATTCTTCTCTTATAACATGACTAATGCAGAAATATGTATAATGTTATTGTACATATGTAACCTATATCAGATTACTTGCTGTCTTGGGGAGGGAGGGAGAAAAATTTGAAACTAGAAATCTTATAAAAACAAATGTTGAAAACTGTCTCTACATGTAACTGGAAAATAATAAAATACTTGCATAATTTAAAAATATATATTTGTTGCTCAGCATTAATATACATTCTTCTTACTTGAAATTCCCTATGGGTCCAGACCAAAAAAATCCCAATACTTTAAAACACAAATTTGATTTGAGTAGAACATTTCAGTAGTTTTTAGCTAGCAAAAATAAAAGTGTTTCTTTAAAACCATTTCTTTAAGATGGAAAAATCTTTGGAATTTTCATTAAATAAATATTCTTTATGATTTCCTTAGGAGACCCTTATCGACTTTTGGTTGATGTTGATTACATCGTTGGAAGAAAAAATTGTGGAATTCTAATTGAAAATGATCAGTCAATCAGTAGAAATCATGCTTTGTTGAGAGTCAGACATTCTATGAACAACCTGGTATGCTTCTTCCTTTATTATCATAGATTGTTGTTGGGTTAGTTGTACTATATGTTTGCGGAAAGAAATGATTGTTTTGAAATTGGAAAAAAAGATTTTGTGGGGATTATTTTTAAGATAAAAATGGTCTTGGGGCGGCTAGGTGGCACAGTGGATAAAGCACCGGCCCTAGATTCAGGAGTACCTGAGTTCAAATCCGGCCTCAGACACTTGACACTTACTAGCTGTGTGACCCTGGGCAAGTCACTTAACCCTCATTGCCCTGCCTAAAAAATTAAAAAAATATATATAAAATGGTCTTCTTTTTTTCAATGATAGCAGAAATAAACAATTGTACCTTGTTAGAAGTGACTTCTCTTTTTGATATTCTACTCTAGATCTTCATTCAGCTTTCAAAAATTGTACAAATAAACATGCGTGCATATGCTGAAATTATTGTAATTTTGCAAAAGCCTAGTATCACACT
Source organism: Dromiciops gliroides (assembly GCF_019393635.1). Taxonomy (NCBI): domain Eukaryota; kingdom Metazoa; phylum Chordata; class Mammalia; order Microbiotheria; family Microbiotheriidae; genus Dromiciops; species Dromiciops gliroides. The sequence goes on from NC_057861.1 coordinate 153,784,584, forward strand.
GATTTGAGGATTTTATTTTTTTATGTTCCATCTTGGCATCAATTACTTTATATTTATGTACCTTTTCTTCATAGGGAGTAAGTCAGTGGACAGTTGCAGATTTATACTGAAGAGTCAAGATTTGGAGTGCTTTGGCTTCTTTGTACTTAAAAAAAAATCCAATCCTTTTTCTTAAATAGACTGAGAGTGAGTGATATCTTAGAGCCATGTAAAATAGAGCACAGTATAGTGGGAAAATTAAAAAAAAAAAAAGAAAATGGATTCAGAGATGTTCAGTATCTGGGGAGGGAGACACATTTCAACTCCTAAATGGTGGGGGTGGGTGAGAGAAGAACAGAACATGGTCAAGTTGGAAATGCTTCTGTAGCAAAGGAATGTGTTTGGGACCATGGTGATTGATAAAGGTGAGATAGTTATAGAAAGTATAGAAAAACTTGGAAGATTAGAATAGATAACATACTTGGATTACAAAGTACTAAGAGCTGAGTGTCTAAAATCAAGGAATGCTGAAAATTCTTCTAACTAAAGGAGAGAGACAGCACATTGAGGGAAGGCTGATGGTTGCCTGGGGGAGAGTTATCAAAATGTTCCAAAGGAAAAGTGAATTGTTGAATAAAGACCACAGTTCTAACAGGAAGTAGCAACAATGACAATATCCAGTTTTATCATAAGGGTGACTATCATTTTAGCATCTTCACCAAAGTTTTCAACCTATTTTGTTTGGTATACTTTTTTCATGGAAATTAATCCTTGATTTCATAGTGATTTTCCTATTGACAATACAAACATGTCTTTATGACTTCATATATTTAAAACATTAGTGGTATTTTAAAGTGTATTTTCTGAGTGGCAAGAAACATTAATGCATGTGTTCATTTCCAGAGTCAGGCTTCTGAAATCCCTACATTGACAATAAAAGATAATTCTAAATATGGTACATTTATTAATGAAGAAAAAATGCAGAATGCGATTCCACTACCTTTAAAGACAGGAGACAGAGTTACCTTTGGAGTCTTTGAAAGCAAATTTAGGTAAGTACTTTTTAGATGGATATTTAAATGGACAAACTTTCTCCCTGTGGCCAAGTTTTGTGGTTTGTTTGTTGTGTTTTAAACCTGAGCTGGTGATTATTTTGTTTTTTATCCTCAAAACTGGTAGGGCCATGCATCCAGTTTGTCAAAACAAAACAGAATTATACAATACAAATCAGAGTCAGAGAATCTCAGAGTTAGAAGGGACCACTGAGGCTGTCTACTCCAAAGTCAGTGCTAATAATCAGAGAGCAAGGACAAGCAAATCACAAGGATTGTTGTTTGCATTCCACCAATAGAAAAAGTAAGATGAGAACTTTTCAAAATGCCTATGTGAGGCCCATTAGTAGGGGTCACAGCTCTCAAATTTTAAAGGTGGTATAGTATATTCAAGGATGAAAATTAGAAGAGAAATCGTTTGGTTCCTACATAATGCAACACTGATATTGGAGCCACATTTGTCCAGTGCGTTTTTAGATCCTGAAGTGTCACTTCCTATATTGTTTTATGTTTTGTTTTTTGTGTTTCTCTTTGTTAAAATTAATGTTATTTTTCTTCATTAACAAAAATCTATTTTCTCTTCCTCCTATCTCCTCTCCCCTCCCTGTCATTGGAAAAACCAGAAGTCATGTAAAAAATAGAGTCAAAGAAAACAAATTTCTACATTGGTCATGATCCCCCCCTTCTCGCCTTTTCCCTACCCCTAAAAATATCTCCCACAATGCTCTCTCATTCCAGTACCTCCATGCCAGGAGCTTGGGAGCATGCTTCCTTACTGATCCTCTGAAATCATTGTTGATCATTGATTGCATTGATCCAAGTTCTCAAGTCTTAAGAGTGGGTGAAAGTATAAGTGGGTCCTTTATGCTGTTGATTATAGTGTTTCTTGTTTTTATACATGATGAGATTTAAAATAACTCTGAGTCTCTTTAATCTGAATGAAATGAAAAGAGAAAGGCTTTTCTTTGAACTAACCAGTTTCATGGTGGATTAGAAACTGATCTGGTTTAGTCTCTACTAAACAGGTAACTTTTCCAACTGGTCTATTTTCTTATCTTTATTAAGCCCATTATAAAACTTATGTAATTTTTTATTCCCTACAGAGTGGAATATGAACCATTGGTTGCATGTCCCTCTTGTTTAGATGTGTCTGGAAAAACTGTTTTAAATCAAGCTGTCTTACAACTTGGAGGACTTGTTGTAAACAACTGGACAGAAGAATGTACTCACCTTGTTATGGTGTCAGTTAAAGTTACTATTAAAGTAAGTTGAATATACTATGGTGTTAAAAATCCAGTGAAGCTTAAATTTCTAGTTACCAAACAACATTTCTCAGATGTGAAAAATTATCATGCAGTTTTCTGAAATAACTTCAGAGTTTCAAAGTTTGTCAAAATAATTACTGCTCGAGTACATCGTCTTTATTGTCTAAAAATGAAAACTATATGAAGCTCTGGATTGTAAAGAGGAATTAAAATTACATTGACCTATAGAAATGTACAAGTATTCCTGTCTAGAATATAGTATAAGTTAAATGCACCTTTTCAGAAACAAAGAGACCTTAAAGGAGGAAGAAAAGCCTGAAGCAGGGATGAAAAGTTCACCTTCATGATTTTGGGGTGATCCCCCCATGCTTATGTTTTAGGTATAAAAGAGTGCCTAGGAGTGGCACTCATTAGTTTTTTTTACCTTTTCTTCTGTAAAGTGAGTAACAATTTGCAGTTCTATAACCATTATATTTAGGTAACTTTCCATTTGAAATAGGTTTTTATTTGTGTTCATTTGTATAGGATTAGAAACTAGCCTCAGTAATAATAACTTTTTGAGGTAGACTTAGGAGGTTAATCCATTTTAAGTGCTCCATTTGAGTTGGAAAGGGAACTTTGAGGTTGCTTAATCCAACACCCTTGTTTTATAGATGAGGAATTAAGGCTCATAGAAGACATATGTGACTTGTTCCAGGTTATATAGTATATGTAGAAGGGCCCCAAGCCTATTTCTTCTCATTCCAAGTCAAGGGCTCTTTTCACTATTACTGTGATGGAATTTTATTTTAAAAATCACTAGCCAGAAGTGTTAACCTCATTGTATGTCTTAGTAAAAAAAAAGAAAATTACTTTTTTTCTATGGTTTTTCTGTATTTATTACTAAACTCTGGTACTTTCTTTGATCTGCTCATAGTATTGAAGTATTTTTCAATTGAATTTTTTGGGTCAGTTTTCAAGCATTCTTTTCTCCCCACCATCATCCCATCCTCCCCCTCTCCTCCCCAAAAAAATGAGAGGAAAGGTAAACCCTTGTGACAAATACTTGACAAATACTTGACAAATAGTCAAGGAGAACAAAGTTCCATGACAGCCTTGTCCAAAAACGTTTAGTCAGTAATAATAATAATAAAGCTAGCATTTATATGGTGTTGCGAGATTTGCAAAACATATTACATATGTTATCTCACTACAAAAACCCTGTGAGGTAGGTGCTATTATTATAGCCTTATATCAGATGAGGAAACTGTTAGGACGTGTGTTGCATTCCTCTTCATTGGTTATCTCTAGTCATGGCTGTCCATTACGTTGAGTACTATAGAATTTATACAGAATTGGGGGGGGGTGGGTGAGGCAATTGGGGTTAAGTGACTTGCCCAGGGTCACACAGCTAGTAAGTGTCAAGTGTCTGAGGCCGGATTTGAACTCAGATCCTCCTGACTCCAGGGCTGGTGCTCTATCCACTGTGCCACCTAGCTGCCCCGAGTACTATAGAATTAAAAAATATAATCCAATTCCCTCATTATACACATAAAGAAACTGAGGCCCAAAGAGGCACAGTGACTTTCCTGTGGTCATGAATGAAGTAAAGAACAAGGTCAATATTTTAAATTGTCTGTCTTAAAATCAAATGCTTATTCTAGGACATTGCATTTTATTCTTTTACCTTCTAGAAACTTTATTTGGAGACAAGTAACACTATTTGGGGGTTGTGGGTGGGTTGGGTTGTATGTAGGCTTTGTGAAAGACTGTGAGACTTCAAGGTTTTAACTCTAATCTTAGAATTGCAGGATCATTGATTTAGCAAGCTGGAAGAATCTTTGAAGATTAGCTAGACCAATCCCCTTATTTTAAAAATTGAAGTTCAGAGAGTAATTGACTTGCCTAGGGTCACACAGATAAGTAGCAGAGCAGAGCTGGGACCTGCATCTGGGTCTGCAGACATCAGTTCTAATTCTCTTTCCACTGCACTATATCTTTGACCGCCACTGAGCATCAAATATATGAAATTATGCACAATATGAATACTGGGAATAAGCAGCTGTGATTGTTGAATCCAATTAAGGTTTTTTTTTTCTTTTTTTCCCCCTAAATGTAAGAGTCCTTATTCTGTGTGATACCTTGAGGCTTTTACAGATAGTAAGTTAAAGTTGTATTTTTTTAAAAATACTGTAGGGGGGCGGCTGGGTGGCACAGAGGATAAAGCACTCAGGAGGACCTGAGTTCAAATGTGGCCTAAGATACTTGACACTTACTAGCTGTGTGACCCTGGGGAAGTCATTTAACCCTCACTGCCCACCCCCCAAAAATAAATAAATAAAAACATTGTAATGAAAAAATTACATCCCAAAATAGGACATGTCGTTGACTTTTAGCTACTCTCATTATGGCAGGATGGTAAGCTATATGGTTATTTTGGGAACAGCCTGTTCTCTGTTGTTGCCATTGAGGAAAATGAAATTGATCATATTTCTCTCAGATAAGTCTTCTGTTACCTTTGTGTATACATATTTGCTATGCATTCTTTGTTTTGTTTTTGTTTTTTGGTTTTGTTTTAGTGAGGCAATTGGGGTTGAGTGACTTGCTCAGGGTCACACAAGCTAATAAGTGTTAAGTGTCTGAGGCCAGATTTGAACTCAGGTACTTCTGACTCCAGGGCCGGTGCTCTATCCACTGCGCTACCTAGCTTGTTTTGTTTTTGTTTTGTTTTGTTTTGTTTAGTTTTTAGTGAAAATTTGGTTTGTTTGTTTGGGTTTTTTTGCAGGGCAGTGAGGGTTAAGTGACTTGCCCAGGGTCACATAGCTAGTGTCAAGTGTCTGAGGTTGGATTTGAACTCAGGTCCTCCTGAATCCAAGGCCAGTGCTTTATCCACTGCGCCACCTAGCTGCCCCTGCTATGCATTTCTTAATGATTACTAGCCACTGTTCTTATTTTTTTTTTTTTTTGGTAATGATAGCTAATAAACAAATTTGTTTGTCTCATTTTAGACAATATGTGCGCTGATTTGTGGTTGTCCTATTGTAAAACCAGATTATTTTACTGAATTACTCAAAGCCATTCGGGCAAAGAAACAGCCTCCAAAACTTGAAAGGTAAAGTATATTTTCATTATCACATTCAAGGAAAAGTTGTCTTAAAACATCATCTCATATTTATTTATTTATTTATTTTTGGTGAGGCAGTTGGGGTTAAGTGACTTGCCCAGGGTCACACAGCTAGTAAGTGTTAAGTGTCTGAGGCCGGATTTGATCTCAGGTACTCCTGACTCCAGGGCCGGTGCTCTATCCACTGCACCATCTAGCTGCCCCAGATTTAATTCTTAATGACAACGTAAAAACCAATTATATTTATGCTTTCACAGAATTTAGAGCTAGGGGGCAGCTAGGTGGTACAGTGGATAGAGCACCGGCCCTGGAGTCAGGAGTACCTGAGTTCAAATCCGGCCTCAGACACTTAACACTTACTAGCTGTGTGACCCTGGGCTAGTCACTTAACCGCAATTGCCTCATTTAAAAAAAGAAAAAAAAGAATTTAGAGCTAGCAGGGACTTTAAAAGTCATCTAGTCCAATCTCTTCAATTTATAGGTTCAGAGAAGTTGTGTAACTTGAATAAGATCATACAAGGTATTAACTGGCAGTCAGAATTTGAATCCAGGGCCTCTAACTTCAAATCTTGTACTCTCTCCATCACACAGTAGAACCATCTTTCCCACAGTATAAAGGAGTTCTTTGTCTTGTTTTTGTTGTGATTTTAAAACATTTCTATATAACATATATTAAGTACCTATTGACCTAGAAAAAATATTCAGAAGGACGTGGAATGTTGATTACAAAAGTATTACCTGAGACAGATAGATGGGACTTTTCCAAAACCCTACATCTTAAAAAAATGTTTGATGGTGTGTAATTTAAGATTCTAAATGTGGATTCTAATGTGTTCCCCCAGTTTGGGGGAAACTGACTAAAAATCACTGATAAAACGAGTTTAGGTTTTTAAGGGTTTATTGGAAAATAGAAAGAAAAAGATTGAGAACAGAATTCTAACAGTCTGGCATTCCTATCTTTCCTCAAATCTCCTGTGAAGTCCTCTGCCGCCACCACCATCAAGTCCGGAAGCCAAAAAGGGCCCGCGCTCTCTGCGCAGGCTCCCTTTCCTCCTTCCTGTCTCCTCCCAGACCATAGGAGGCTCCTCCAGTTGATTGGCTGGTAGACTTGATAGACAGCACCCATGAGCAAGCGTCATTTCCTGACGCCAAGGAAAAGCCACAATGCCTCTGAGGCATTTTCCTCATGGTGGAGCTCTCCACAGCAAGTCTCCAGTAGGTGGCGTCATTCCAATCATTACAATGGGATTTATGATTCTTATTGAGACAGAGTCAAGATACAACCTAGGTTCTAGTCTTATTCAGCTAAATGCATAAATACTTGTTTGACTGATTGAATTCCAGTCATCTCAGAGGAAAGAGAACTTTGAAGTAATATAGGTTCTTTTCTGGGAATCTCAGATCTTATTTGGTAGCAAATTGCCTGAGAAAATTTAGGAGCTCTAGGATTTATTTTCTTGAACTGTTGTATGATCAACTTAGTTTAGTTTAGTGGTTGTAACTTATAAAGCAACATAGCGCACTTCATAATTTGTAACTACCCTAGGCAGGCTTGAGAACTACAGTTGTAATTTTATAGTTGTTCTCTAGCCTAAAAGCCAAGAGGCAAGATGCATTCTATAAATAAATCTGTGCGTGCATGTATACACACATATAAATGTAAATAAACACACACATGTAAGTCCTGAAAAAGTTATCTGCAAATTGAATTTTAACTTAAGATCCTGTTTTCTTGTTATCATTATGAAGTAGCCATATTTATTATATTGTATTTCTGTATAAGTTTTATCTCCAGTACACTTCTTTTTAGTATAAAATGGTGATTGCCCTTCCTTACTTAAATCCAATTCACTGCAAGTCATTACATCACCCTGATGTCATGGTCCTCTTTGAGAACTAAGGACAAACAACAAAATAGTGATTATTTCAACTTGTCCTTTAAGACTCAACTAAAATCCCATTCTACAGGAAGCCTTTCCCAACTCCTCTTAATTCTGTAACTTTCCCTTGATTATTTATTTCCTATTTATCCTGCATGTAGCTAGTGTGAAAATATTTGCTTGTTGTTTCCCATTAGATTTTTGTTTTTGTTTTGTTTTTCCCCATTAGATTTTAAGCTTCCTGAGGGCAAGGACTGTGTTTTGTCTCTGTTTATCTTTAGCATTCAGCACAGTGCCTGGCTCATAGTAAACACTTAACAACTATTTTATCACTGACTGTCACATAGAAGACCAGGATTTGATTCTCTGATAGGGAGATACAAATGTTTTTAGATAGGTAGCTTAGTATGGTAAAATAGTTTCTGGGTTTGGACTCAGAGGACTTGGATTTGAATCCAGATTCTACTACTTGCTGTTTTTATGTTCTTAAAGTCATTTAACCTCTCTGGGCCTCAGTTTCCTCATCTGTAAAATGAGGGAGTTGGAATGCCCCTTAAAACTCTAAATCTACATGTGTCACATCTATTTTTACCCCTAGATCAATGAATCAACAAACGTTTATTAGGTTCCTGCACTGTGCTAAATGCTGGGGATATAAATACAAAAAAGACAGACAGTTCCTGCCCCCCTTTAGGAGCCTACAGTTTAACAGGGGAAGATAACACCCAAAAGGAAGCTGGGGAAAGAATTGGGGGAGGGGGCGCAGGGGAAAATAGTGGTAAAAATCCCAGAGTAAGGGGCAGCTAGATGGCGCAGTGGATAGAGCACCGGCCCTGGATTCAGGAGTACCTGAGTTCAAATCTGGCCTCAGACACTTAACACTTACTAGCTGTGTGACCCTGGGCAAGTCACTTAACCCCAATGCCCCGCAAAAAAAAAAAAAAAAAAATCCCAGAGTAATACAGCCAAGTAAGAAATGAGATGTCCTGACCTGAGATTCATCCTTAAGTGAAGGTTTTGGAGTTCATGGCTCCACCCTCCAATCTGAGGTATAAGACGGTGGTGATGAGGTTGAGTTTTGAGGCTAATGAGATCTTGGAGGATGATAAAGTTTTTACAGTAATGAGTTTCCTGGGGCATGGTGAAAAATTCAGTTCAATTCATTCAACATTTAACCATGCTAGGCACTGTGCTTAGAGCTGGAGAAACAAATACAAAGAAATAAGACAGTCCCTTGAATTCAAGGGGCTTACAGTCTAGTGGGGAAAGACAAAACCAGAAGGCTGCTAGAAAGCAAGAGCAGAGTGAGGGGAAATTTGACTCCCGAGAATCTTTTTCTTTGGAGTTGAAACCAAACAGAGCTGCAGATGAAGAGTGAACTGAGAAGTCCCAGAGTAGCACAACCTGGTGAGAAATAAGGTGGGGTGTTAGGTGAGCTAACAAAAGATGACATTTTAATAGTTTTGAAAGGCAATTAGCAGGATTCATGACTGATTCAATAATGGAGTGGTTGCTAAGCAATTATCAACATTAATAGAATTTGATCATTATATACTGGATCAGTGTTAAACCTTAAATGCTTTCACATACTCTAACTTGCTTAACTTATAGACTTTTTTTTAATATGTTGTGAGCTTTTTGATGGCAAGAACCACGCTTTCCTTATTTTTGTATTTCCCCCCGACATCTGGAACAGCACATTGCCTCTCTATGTTTACTCATTGTATGAATGGATGTATGTGTGTGTGTGTGTGTTCTTACTATATATGTTTTGTTTATTGCAGATTGTAAGCTCCTTGGGCAGTTTAACTTTTAAACTTTAGTAGCTTAGGTTGCATGCATCCTATCAAGACATGATAGAAATAAATTGTAAACAGCACGTAAGGACAAACTGAAGTTTGAACTGAAGTGTAAATAGCACTAAGGACAAAGTGAAACCTCCTCACAGCTCAATTTAGAGAAGCCTAAGGACTCTTATATACCTGCATAGCCCTAGTAGCTTTTTTTGCTGCAGGTTTTAAAATAATTCATTTAGTACTTGATAGAAAGAATACTTCCTATATATATACATGTGTATCACACCAAGTTGGTAGGAGGGCACATTGCTAGATATAATATAAAACTGAAATTGAAAATGCTCCCTGTTCTCAAGGGACATATATTCTTTTTAAGTTAAAGATAATTCACAGCAGGCATCTTTGAGCTCAAAAATAGGAGAAGGGATTTACGTAGTTAAAAAAAAACCATACAGGTTTTGTTACTTTTATTCTGGGAAGAAAAGTACAGGGTATTGGGATGGTGGGAGGCTGCAGAAATGGTGACAGAATGGGGAAAGAAAACATAGGCAAAGATACCAAGATAGAAAGAAGGGCAAGAAGAAATCCAAGGGGCAAAGTAAGGAGGAAACAAATGGGTAAAAAGGCAGCTCATTTGTGTGATGCCAGCTAGATTGGTTTAGTAGTTTTCCTTAATGCTCTTTGACCATTTCCTCTTTTAGTCCAAACTTGTATCTTCTTGGAGGAAGTATTTCTGTTTTACATAGCATTTATCACATCTTCGTATGCAAAAATGCTTATTGGTGCTTTTTACACAGTGTTCTTAGCGACCATGTCCCTGTAGAAGTACAGCCATCTTATTGTTTAGTCATATTATCAAACTAGCAGAAACTCAAATTGTATATTATTTTAATATAATTCACTTGTTCTTACAGTTTTTATCCTCCCATTGATGAACCTGCTATTAATAATGAAAATCTGGACCTATCAAGGCGTAAGGAAAGAAAACAAATATTCACTGGGAAAACCTTTATATTTTTAAATGCTAAACAGGTAATACCAGTGAACTTTTGGGAGGGAGAGGGAAAAGAGGTCTGGCCCTTTGATTTTAATGGCTAGGAAGCTTCTTCTACTGGTTGGTGATTGTCTTTCATTTTCGAAGAGGACCAAAATGACATCGCTATGTTAGAGTCAAGTTACAATGTGTCCGACGGGCTGATCAGATCAATATAAACTCAGAATATGCTACCACTAGTCAGGCACAAATAATCTACATGAACATTTAGGTTGGATTCTCTAAATTTGCACATCTTGTGTTTCTTTTGAGCTGTTTTGCAACTTACAGTCTTATGAGACTTATATGAGACATTAAGAAATTAGATTATCTTAACACATTAAGGGTTTTATGCAGACAGCCTGTGTCAGAGGCAGGACTAGAACCATGATGTTACTGACCCAGAGGCCATATAATAGTATCTCCCATCCTATGTTGACTCTACCTGTTAGCTAACCTTCCTTTTTAGGGGAATAGAAACACACAGAGTATAACTCATCTCCATGTATCAGCAATAGTGACAATTTTTATGCATGTCATGTGTGAATTTGGCATTTTAAAAGACTTACTAAGGATTGATTTTGGCCCCATCAGTAGGTAGAGCTTTTGGTAATCAGTAGTGCTGTTCCATTTTGAGCCTCTGCACAATATAATCATTTATTAATATCTGGTTTTTGAACAGGCTATATAAAAGAAAAGTATTGACAATGGGAGCTGCATAGAAAAGGGAAAAAAAGAACTTTACTAGGTGTCAGGAAACTTGAGTTCTCATCATCTCAGTTACTAAGGCAAGTCACTGAAACTCTTTGTGCCTTATTTTTCTCATCTATAAAATAGGGATGAAATAACATTTAGCTAATGAGATGTACAGCTGGTAGGCACCCAGTAAATATTTATTTTTATGAGTCATTAGTTGTACCTACTTTAAAAGGTTATTGGGAGATCAAATTGGATAATGGATATTAATGTGCTTAGTATAATAAAATTCTATACCAATGTAAGATAGTACTTAACTCTAAGGGAGTTTCTCTAATTTTTTTGTTTGGATTGTCATTAAGGGTTTTAGCCACTCAAGTTCTACAAGAATTATAATTATAGTTTGGGGCACTGAAACAGTCTCCTAGGGAGAAGTTTTTTTCCTTTTTTCTTTTTGATATAAACCTGTGATTCTGTTGCAGCAGAAGCTCTCTTCACCAGTGCAGATATGTAAATCTGAGAGTTGCCTGGAACACTGAGAGGTTAAATGACTTACCTATGGTTACATGGCTAGAAAGTATCAAAGAAAAGACTTTAAGCACTTATAGGCTGCTAAGACCAGCCTTTAAACCAGTAGGCTATGTTGTGCATTAGAGGAGCCATATTGTTTTCTATTGGCCATAATGTTCTTGGTGAGAGCTATGAGAGTAATGTGTACGCTAAAGTAAAATATAAATGCAACAGAAGGTACCTTTATCAAGTTTTGAGTTAAGTAACATGTTATAGTCACATCAATTGAACAGTAGCTGTCAGATTAGTACTGGCCACATTTCTTAAAAAGAGAGGCACAAAGATTCCCTATTAGATTGCCATTTTTTTAATGCCAAAATAGACATTTTGGTATAAGTAATGTAAGAATATTCAACAGGAATCAATTACAATCAGCTTTTTTTTTTTTTCTCAAAAAATATAAATTTCAGCATAAGAAATTGAGTCCAGCAATTCTTCTTGGAGGTGGAGAAGCTAAATTGGCAACAGAGGAAGATAAAGAAGCTACTACTTCTTTTTTAACTCCTGGAACATGTATTGTTGACGCAGGATTAACAAATTCACAGGTTTTAGTAACTGATTCTGTGAGAAAATGGATTCATTCAATTATGGATATGCTTCAAAGGTATAAAATTGCTCTTTGGTAATAGAACAGTAGATATGTGCAAGGTCATTGCAGTCTTGCTCCATTTCTCAACAAAATTATAGAAAGAAACATGAGGTACAATGAAGAGATTCATAAAACTAGCAATTTAAGCAGTTAGTATGCTAAAATTGGCACATTTTAATGTCAGGCATTTTTTCTTTTGTGCTGTAATGTTCTTTATCTCTGGCATTAATCCATAAGTCAGATGAATTTTAGAGGAATTTTACTTTTTAAGTTTTAGGGTGGAATGTATAATAATTGGGGAGAGTTACTCTGTTGAACGCCCCAAGTTGGAGGCAACATTTCACCTGAATCTCCTTACAATTAAAGTAAATTTGCTTCTCAGTTGTCATCACCATTGGGAAAAAAAATTCTTAACTAATAATACATAGGCAGAAATGAGAAGCATGATGAGCAATGAAGTTGATATCTTGAAAATGTGTCTGTCATCACTATGGGGAAAAATAAGTCGCACACAGTGGGTAGTTAGTAAATGCTGGAGACTGTGTGGGAGAGGAGCCCTATCAGAATGTGAGCAGGATCACCCATGATAAATCACTCCTAGGTAATGCTCTAAGTTTTAGAAAGCCTTCTGCTAATAACTACCTGAGGTAGTACAGATATAAATTCCCATTTTGTCAAATGAGGCAGTTGAAGTTTAGAGAGATCAAGTGACTTCCATAGTCTTTCAGCTTAGTTAAAGTCACTGATAATTTTAGAATGTCACTACTACTATTAAAATCTCTTATCTTTACTAGCCAGCGTCTTAGAGCCATCCCTGAAGCAGAAATTGGATTAGCAGTCATTTTCATGTCCACAGAGACTTATTGCAATCCTGTTGCAGGTAATTGAAACACTTTATTTTTTTTATCTTGTTTGTGAAGTAAATTTATTTGACTTTGATACATTACTCCTCTACTTGTGAGAGTAAGATGATTTGGCCTTCCTGCATTTTTGGTTTTTTGTTGTTGTTTGTTTTTCTGTTTTGTTTTGTTTTTTTTTTTAAGATAGCATAGAACTATATTACTAGTGGGTCAGAGGCTTTTTTACAAACTCATCTTGCAACTCTTTGTACTGTCCTCTTATACTGCTTCCCAAGGCAGTCAATTCTAGTTTTGGACAGGAAGCATTTTATTTATTTGTCTGCAACTTGTACTTATTGATCTTAGTGTTGCCCATAGGTCCTAACTAGAACAAGTCCTTTTCTGTATGACAGCCTTTAAATATTTGATGATAGCTTTCCCTTGGATGTTCTCTTTTCTTTCAGTTTATCTTTATGTAGTATGATCTCATCCCTTCTGAAGGTGCTTCACCTTTTCAGTAGCATTACTAGTATCTCATGCCTAGAATGGAACACAGTATTTCAAATGTGGTCTGACCACAGAAAAGTATACCACTGCTATCACCTACCTTGCACTAGACACTACTTAATGCAGCTTAGAAAGTTTAATTTTTCTTAAATTCTTTCTTTCTTTCTTTCTTTCTTTCTTTCTTTCTTTCTTTCTTTCTTTCTTTCTTTCTTTCTTTCTTTCTTTCTTTCTTTCTTTTCTTTCTTTCTTTCTTGTTAAGTGACTTGCCCAGGGTCACACAGCTAGTAAGTATCAAGTGTCTGCGGTCAGATTTGAACTCAGGTCCTCCTGACTCCAGGGCCGGTGCTCTATCCATTTCGCCACCTAGCTTGCCCCCCAACCCTCCATTTTCTCTTTGTGCCTCTTCCTCCTCTTTTGTCCATTGCAACCCAGCAAATACTATTCATTCAAATGCAAATGTAATACATCATCAAAGAATACCAGGGTAGACACTATAAGTATAATCTAACATTAGCTTTATATATATAGATTTAAAACACTAAACAACCCCTTCTACATGTTGCTGCTTCTTATTTCTTCTGTTCTCAAGTTCTTCCCATGGGCCTTGACCCTCAAAGATACTGTTGCTCTGGGTAATCTGGTCTGTTTCCATCTTCCAATTCCAAATTAGTCTTCTTCCTATATCAGCCCCTTCCTGTTTGAGCTTCAGTAATATCCCACTTGGTTTTGGTAGAAACTCTCTTGTCTTTTCAGTTACTTCTATTACCAACTCAATTCAATGTTCATCTGGCAATATTTCTAAATAAAATTACCATATCATCATTTAGATTTTTAAGCTGAAAATTAGAAATTAATATGAAAAATAATTTTAATTGCTACTTCTAAAAATATGAGTATTCTTTCAAAAAACAAAATTCCTATCTCTCAGGTTTTGCAGTAAAATCATTAATGCATTATAGCCTAACCCTACTGTAAAGCCACAAAACTGCTTCATTTGGGGAGTCATCCATTTTTTTTTTAATTTTTTTTTTTTGGCTGGGCAATGGGGGTTAAGTGACTTGCCCAGGGTCACACAGCTAGTAAGTCAAGTGTCTGAGGCCGGATTTGAACTCAGGTACTCCTGAATCCAAGGCCGGTTCTTTATCCACTGCGCCACCTAGCCGCCCCATGAGTCATCCATTTTATAACATTGTTCTTGTGAAAAAAAACTAAGCTGGGGCAGCTAGGTGGCGCAGTGTATGGAGCACCAGCCCTGGAGTCAGAAGGACCTGAGTTCAAATCTGGCCTCAGACACTTGACTGTGTAACACACTAACTGTGTGACCCCTGGGCAAGTCACTTAACCCCAATTGCCTCACCAAAATAAAAAAGAGAGAGGAAATGGGAAAAACTTATTGGGGGGCTGGGGGGAAGACAAAAAGAAAAGAAAAGAACTAAGCTTGAATGCTACCTGTGATGTGACTTCAAAGAATTTAGAACTAGGTGGGGGTCTTAGATAATCTGATTATGCCTCTTCATTTTACAAATAAGGAAACTCAGGGCCAGACGTGAGAAATGACTTGCCCAAGGCCTCACTGCTAATAAGAGCAGAGTTGGAATTCTAACCATGGCCTCTGACTAAACCCAGACCACTTCCAACCAAGAAACAAGTTAACTATGTTAAGCATATTATTACTAGAGTGACCTAAGTACTGATTTGTTTTTAAGTAATTTGATTAAAATAAATCCATTCTTATTACCAACCAGTAAGAAACATAACCAGCATTACTAGCCTAGTCACTTGTTTGTACGTGCAGTATTAATCCCATGTGGGTAGATATAAGTGTATGTTGACAGTCAGCTTATTACCATGAGGTATGAGGTTACAATTTAGAGGTATTCATTATTCTATTTCTTTTCATGTGTAATTTATAGGATTGACTCCAACTCCAAGGCCAAATCTTTCTCAGAATATAATGGTAAATGAAACCTTAATGCCAGGTGCCACAATGAATATCACAGCATGTATACCTGACACAGAATCAGAATATGCAGATACTTGGTAAAGTTTCTTTGTAAATATACTGAATTTTTTTATCTTTTTCTGAGTTGTTTTATTAATAAATTAATAGCATATACAGGAGTTTTCTAACACTGGGAATAATTAAGTTGCTAATACTTTGAGACCATCTTACTGCTATATAAATATTCTAATCACCTTTAGTTTCCTAGTAACTTTGTCTCTCAGAAAATAAACTTGAGGACAAACAGATCAAGAGAAAATTATTTCATTGAGGCTACAAAGTTATAAAATTACTTTTTATGAATAGTGCATAGAATGTTTCTCTATAGACAATTTATATACATATATAGTGTTGAATATATTTATGTCACAAATTTATAACTACATTTTTATTTTGCAATTAATATTTTCTATATTATATACTAATGCATTTTATTTTGAAGTTTTCAGAAAAAGCAAATTTATGCTGAAGACCAGCTATGAAACTATAGTAATAGTCAAATTTTAATTCTCACTAGTTCATTTTCTTTCTGTTCAGTTTTACTTTAATTTTTTCCTTTTATCAGTTGATTTGCTGTTTTGACAGACATTGATTTGACAGTCTTAGTATTTGGATGGAATAGTGTTTAAGACACTGTCTGAACTTTAAAAACCTGAGATAGAGAGGCAGCATGACATGGTAGATTGAAAACCATCCTTAGAGTCAGGGAAGCCAGGGTTCAGGGACTGCCTTTGACATACACTGTCTGCATATTCTGGCAAGTCATTAATTTTTCAGTGCTGCAACTGAAAGATTAAAAGTTGCAGAGTAATTACTTATTTGCATTAGGAGAGGATTTTTCTCACTACAAATTCCCTAAACCAAGGTCACAGGTTTGCACCAAACCTTCCTCTCCCATCCCCAATTTAAATTTGTCTACATGGAAGTTTGTCAAATGGATTAATATTGGATACTACCTTTTAAACCTAAAAAGCAATTCCTGTTAGCCAGTATATGTCTGACAAATACTAGTGGCATCTATTTCTGAAGAAAGTTATATATTATGATTAACATATTTATTAAGTACCTGTTAGGCGTTCAGTCCTACAGAGTACATAGAAGGCTATACAGCAGAAATATATATAAGAAAATATATAAGAAATCTGTTTTTGAAAATTCCTATAAGAAATGACCTTTGCCATCAAAAAGCATAGGTGAAATAGCATAGTGCCATCCAGTGATGCTTAATTGATAACATCCTCCCAGATTGACAAATTCTCTTTATTAGTGGATTGGTACCTGTTCAAAGCTTTTACAAATTTCTGGAGAAGTACACAATTCTATTTAAAGCTGATTTTCTCTGTATTGAGTTGCTTTCCATTAAACTCATCTTAATCTGGAATGTCTTTTTTGTTTCAGCATGGATTTAAGTGAAAATACACAAGGGATCGAAACTCCCCAAATGGAACAAAGATCCAAAGTGTTTTCACAAGAAATATTCACTGTGAAAGAGACTCCTAACACAAATTATGGTGTTAATTTAGGGACAAAGCCACTTAATCACACTACAGTAAAAACTCCAAAGAATCAACTTTCCCCAACTCATATTTCAAGCAGAAGGAAAGAACAGGCTTCTCAGCAACAACAGACTAACTCCATTAAAAACTATTTCCAGTCAGTTACAAAGAAAAGGTACATTTCCAATAATTCTACTTACATTTTGTGACAGCGTAATTATTTGCTTATTATCTGGCATAAATATGTTGATCTATAGTATTTGATGTATTGTGCTTGCTCACCATTAAGATTTAAGATGTCTTTGCCTGCTACTTAACTAAAAAAATGAAACCATCCTATTTTCTCCCACCTCAGAGGAAGAAGTGCTTCTGTTTTTAAAGCTAACCTTTCCATTTGTGCTCTTGAAGCCATTCACTCTCATCTCTTCTCTAAGATGTTTTTACTTTATTTATACCCATTCTCCAGCAACTTTAGTCTCCCCCTCACCACTTGATTATCTTTTGCTTCTATCTACTATCTTTCCTTCTCTTCACAGTTAAATGAATGAACAATCAATGACTATAATGAAGGTGCTATACCTTTAGATACCTCTCTACTAGTGGTCACTACTATTGAATGAATGCAAAAAAAATTAAGTGCTTACTATGTGCAAAGAACTGCTAAGGGTTGGGGAATTCAAATAAGACAATTCATGCTCTCAAGGAGTTCACATTCCAATGGGCACTATGCTGGTTCAGGACTGTCTCTGATGGTATCTGAAGGTAAATGGTGGTGGTGGTTTGACATGCTTCCTGTCTCTGTCTCAGGGTGCCTTGCTTCCTTCCAGGCTGACATACCTGTGGGTAACAGTTGGTTCCACAGGTGTTGCTTCCTCAGATGATGTATGTGAGGGCTAGGCTGAAAGCAGGACTGGTGGTCTTGTGGGGGGCGGGGGGTGCTGCTTTGCCCAGGACTCATGTGCTTCTCTGCCTATTGATGGGGTTTGGTCAGCAGTTTTTGCTGGTAGTCATAAAGAAGGTAGACTCCCTTGCCACAGTGATTTCTTCTCTCCATGATAGCTTTGCAAAGCCTGGGCTTTTCTTTAATAAGTCTATTTTGTCATTTCAAAGGGAGCAGGAAGAGTTGGCAATTCTGTTTTCCCCCACTATTGCCTCCAGACCCTTGCTCTGCTGTGATTAATCAAGCACTTCTTTTGATGTTCATGCCTTCAAATTATATCATCCTGCTCAGATTCTCATTTATTTATCTGTTAAACTCCAGGATAATACTTCTTCCTTTTTCAGTGCCTACTACACCTGTCTCATAGTCTTCCATCTTCCTTGAAATAAAATCCATCTTTTGATTATCCTCCTATCCCATTGGCCTCCCAGTTCATCCACTGCTTCTATTAGCCATCTCCACTTTACCTCAGCCATCCATTTAAAAGGGTATGCAGCCACCTCACCATCAGCAAAAATAATTCTGATTCCAAGATCCAGTCCTTTCCCTGATGATAAAAACAAAATGAAAGCTATTTCCTGTGGTTGGAAGAGTCTTTTAAGAGATGTCGTAGAGGGAATTTTTGCTTTGAGGAGGGGGTTAGACAAAAACTCCCCAAAGGTTCTTCACACGAAAAGATACTACTTAAAAGGAAACACCTATGGATTATTTACAGTGTATCCCTGACCTAAAAGAAGACACTTGGCATTGTGAATAAAGTGCTAAATATATAGTCAGACAGACTCAGGTTTATATTCTGCCTCACATACTTCACCATCTTTGGCACAGTGAGCAAGTCACTTCACCTCTGGTGCTCAATTTCTTTATCCATAAAATGGAGGCAGTAATGCCTCTGATACCTACCTCTGGGTTGTGACACTCAAATTAGATATGGTATGTAAAACACTTGGAAAACTTTAATTCTTTAAATATACAAGGCAGTTTTTTAATGCTGTTTCACAGGCATTTTTCCCCATTATTCTATATCTGTCTTGTTTCTAAAAGCCCTTTGCCTATTCTTCTCACTATGACAGTACATTAGAGGTGTCTGCTTCTGTCTCTTTCTTCTGCTGGTTTCACTTTTTTAACCTTCTTGTTAGAAAAGAGAATGTGGCCTTGATACTGAGTTTCTACAGGATTAGTCAGTCCTATGTGGGGACCCATAATATGGTATATGAAAGATCTGTTGTAGTATGTATCTGAGTAACTGAATTAATTACCTACGCAGTTTCTCCCCTAAGTACAAAAATCTATTTTGCTATTAAAATGTTGTTCTTTAGCTATCAAATGAAGGTTGATATAAGACACAAATGCAAGGTTTCATTTTGTTTTTCTTTTTAACTCAGGGAAAGGGATGAAGAAGAACAAGAAGAGTCTGCATCCAAATCTGCGAGGGTAGAACTGTCTTGTTCTCTTTTAGATCAAACACAATCCAGTACTTCCTCAGCATGGAGAAACCAAGAACAGCACCAATCCCAGAAAGTACCATGTACATTGGACAGAAAAACAGATGAAGCAGAGAGAAACGTTGATCCAAAACCTAATATAAACAATCTTGTTGGTGAACTTCTTAAACCCAACCTGAGAAAAAGAAAAGAAATGGATGATTTAGCTGTGGAAAATGACGTGCTTGAACCCTTACATCAGGGGACAGAACAAGAACAAGAGGTTGAAATTGGAGCTCAAGGGCCAGTGAATGGAATCAGTTTAGGAAAAAAAATGAGACTGGATATGAGAAAAAATAGCCCTGAAGATAATGAACCAATTCAAGAGAGTTGCAAAGTAGCTGTAAGTAATATTTGTTTGATACCAATGTTAAGTTTATTAGGAAATAAGAATTTAGGAACATCCCACTAATGAGTGGCAAAGTCTTGTTTGTCTATTTAAAGTGAACTTAGCCCACCTCTCTTATAAGAAAAAGTGAATTCTAGTCCACTAATTTTGCAGGATAAGAAAACTTGAAGGTCAGAAAGGAAAAGTGGCTTGCCCAGGACCACATTGCTAATAAATACCAAAGCTGAGTTTGAATCTGGGTCTTTTAAGGTTATCCCAGTTTTCATCTTAACCTACTATAATCCAATGAGTAAACAAAGTGAAGATGGGTTAAATAGTGAGCTATATTATGTTGCCTTTAAAGAAAAAGACATGTGGCTGCACCTGGTTCCTCAGAAGCTCCCTAGGCTTTCATTTAGTTAAAATAGTGAGTGGTCAGGGGCAGCTAGGTGGCGCAGTGGATAGAGCACTGGCCCTGGATTCAGGAGTACCTGGGTTCAAATCCGGCCTCAGACACTTAACACTTACTAGCTGTGTGACCCTGGGCAAGTCACTTAACCCCAATTGCCTCACCCAAAAAAAAAAAAATAGTGAGTGGTCTTTGTTCAAGTTCCAAAGTAAGGACAAGATTATCAAGACCTCCAACAGACCATGTCTTACTTAGAATGGGAATGGTCCTGTCACATTCAGAAATCTGACCAGTTAATCTTAGTTAATTCTGACAAAGCTAAGATAAATAATTCTGCTCCTTATAGGGAGCTTCCCTTTGTTCCAAAGCCCAAGACTGACCATCATACATGGGACTTGAACCCAGCTCTTACTTAACTCCAAGGCCTGATCTCTATCCTGTACGCCATGCTGTCTCCCTTAAGTACACATGAATGATGAAAATAACTTGTTTTGCTTTGTTCTCTTTAATAATTATTACTGAAACCGGCTACTTCAAATAAAGGATAGAATCTCAGGGTTAAAATGGATCTCAGCAACCATGTAGTCCGACTCAGACCAAAAGACAGTACTTCCTCTACCCTGCCAAATTGTTTCTTAGTTGTAGAACCAAAGGAGATAATATTAATTTAATGTGGATGAATCAGTATGACCAATCAGCCAACAAATAATTCTTTTGGCAGGACGGGGACCAGTTGGACCAGAAGGCTCTAAGAGCCTTCCCTGCTCTGAGGTTCTGTGGGTTTTGTCTTCTCTTTGAAGGGTCTAGCTTTAGTAATAACTCCTGTAGTGAACAAAACAAAATAATAGTCTTGTGCACTTGAAATATGAAGGGTACAGTGGATTGAACACTGCCCTTGGAGTCAGGGAGGTCTGGGTTTAAGTCCTACCTGTGACTCATGCTTTTGTGACCCTTGTTAAATCATTTGACCTTCAAGTGCCCTGGGACATTCTGTACGTTGTAGAACAGTTGCTGATCATTATTAGGAGTTCCCCACTGGCAGTTCCCTGTACATAGGAAAAAAATGGAAGGTCTCAACTTTCTCTGTCTCACCATTAAAGCAAGTATGCTTAATATTTATATAGCAGTGCATTGATGATTTGTTAAGTTTTTATTTTATTTCTCTTCTACCTCTCTCTCCCATGATACTTTATTTCTCTTCTTTTTGCTCTTCTCTGACTTCTGAATATCTTGGTACATGTGATGTTAACCACTTGTGTGCTGGAAACCAGATACTTGAATTACAGATGGTTGAGAAACCATCCAGTAATCTGTATAAATTAATTTTCCTAAAGCTTTACATTTATTATTGCCTGAGAGAATATATTCAGTCCAAGGATTACAGGGATTGAAACTGTTCTGATGCTGTCTTTGTCATCATATCCTGCCCAGAATCTGAGATAGCATACCAGCACAGCAAACAACTCTTAATCTCCTTGGAACTTTGGGGTTGGTTTGTTTCAGTATGAGAGGGTAGAGAAGAGCCTTGAACGTAGCCTTGTGGGACACTAAAACTTAGTAGGGAAGAGAAGGCTAGAAAACCAGTGAGAAAACTGAGAAGAACCAGGAGAGAGAATTGTCAGGTAGGCAATCCTAGACTCTCTTCTTCCTCAAATTATCTAGTTTTCACTTATCTACATAAATGTTATCTCCACTCCCCAACCTGCCTGAGAATGTAAGCTTCTTAGAGGTCAGGACTGTGTTCCATTTTTGTCTTTATTATCCCTGGGATTTAATTGCAGTGCTTTGCACATTGTAGGCTTTCCATGCTTTTTAAATGAAGAAGTAAATAGGATACTACCTGGAAGGAACGGATAGTGTAAAGGACAGGAGACTGACTTTGAGATGGTCATCACCTTTTGCAATTGGGAGATCATTAGTGACTTTAGAGAGGGCATTCTTAATTGAGTGATCAGATTGGCAGGCAAATTGCAAAAGGTTGGTAAAAAGTAAATGATAACTGATGACATAGAGGACAAGAACTTAGAACAGGGCTGAGAGAGAAGCATACAAACTCTTCTAAGGTGTTTCATGAAACAAATAAGACTACCACCTGGAAGTCCTAGACTATTTAATAATTGTTAAACACTCTTAAATTATGAGTTCTGTGATTCTTAACATTATTTTTTCCAACTTCAGTTGGAATTTCAGCATTCATAATCTCTAAAGTAATGATAACTAAAAACAAAATGTGTGCCTTTGGAGAGAATACCACTTTGATTATGAATCGGTGACTTTAATATAGGGTGCACTTAATATATATTGAATTGAGTTGATTTATCTTAAGATGGCAAATCTTGCTAAAATCAAAAAAGTTTCACAGCCTAGGACCAAAATTTTTGAGAAGGAAATTGTCACTTTGGTATTTCTTGTCCCAGAAGGGAGTCTAATATAATGCCAAGAGATTAAGACTTGGAATCAGGATACTTAGGTTTGAAGCTTTGTGTCCTTGGGCAAATTACTTAACCTCTCTAAGACTCTGTATTCTTCTTTTATTTTTTTTATTTTTTATTTTTTATTTTATTTTATTTTTTAAAGTGAGGCAATTGGGGTTAAGTGACTTGCCCAGGGTCACACAGCCAGTAAGTGTTAAGTGTCCGAGGCCGGATTTGAACTCAGGTACTCCTGACTCCAGGGCCGGTGCTCTATCCACTGCGCCACCTAGCTGCCCCTGTATTCTTCTTTTAAAAAATTAGAATAATAATCTTTGTACTACCTATATTGCAGAGTCATTTGGGAGATAAAAGTAGTTTTTCAACTTTAAAGGGTTAGATAAGTATAATTTTTAATTAACTTGAAATTTTTATCATTTTTCAAAAGTAATTTGTGAAGTCAAGATTCTTGTCAGTTTTAACCAACCAGTGGAATCATACTCAGCTTCAGAAAAAGACCCTTTCTTATGGCTATGAACAAATAAAATTTCTCATTTAAAAAAAAAATTAAGTTGCAGTTTTAACTTAAGAATCATTTCCTTCTTTTCATGCTATGGTCCCTAAAATATATTTTTTGGGAAGGCAGTATGTAAAGTAGTTGATGGAATGGACATCTGCATGCTTTTGGGGAACTAATAAATTAGATTATAGTGCTTATGGTTATTTTTCTTTTCTTTTTTTGGATTTTTTTTAAATTTTAAATTTTTCTCAATTACATGTAAAGTTATTTTTCTAGTTTGAAATTTTTTTCCCACCCTCCCAAGGCCAGCAAGCAATTTGATATAGGTTATACATTAATTACTATCATGTTAAACATATTTCCACATTAATCAGAACAAAAGGAAAAAACAACACAAGAAAGAATAAACAAAAAAAAATAAAAACAAAAGCAACAACAAAAGTGAAAATAGTATGCTTCAGTTTGCATTCAGACTCCATAGTTCTTTTCCTGAGAGAGGAGAGTATTTTCCACCATAAGTCTTTTGGCATTGTCTTGGATCATTGTATTCCTGAGAAGAGTTAAGTCCATCACAATTGATCATCACACAACGTTGTTGATACTGTGTACAATGTTCCATTGGTTCTGCTCATTTCGCTTAGCATCAATTCATGGAAGTCTTTCCACGTTTTTCTGAAATCCATCTGCTTATAATTTCTTACAGCCTTAAGGTTATTTTTCCTGTTAAAACCATCCAGATAGTACTTTTCAGTATCCAAGTAGCTGCTGGTAGGTGACAGTAATGTGCAAATTAATGCCTAAGCAGCCTGTCTCTCTTCACATCTCATTTAATGAGGTAAATGATGACCAACGTTTCTCACTCCCCTTTGCAATCAAGTCTACACTCCCTATGACCTGCTCCCGTGTTATTGGGACCTCTGTATTTCTATAGTTGGCTCTATTTTATATTTCTACCTTTTCTTATTTTTCATTCTCTCAGGTACTTTCCAGGCAGCTCCTAGCAGCTTTTCTACTACTTATATTGAATCTCTCTACCTGGAGCAAATACCAAAAAATAAAGTCTCCTTACTTAGTGTCTTCTATCATACTATATTCAGTATTGCTTCCAAATTGCATATTAAGTAAATCCACTGGGATTTTTATTGTAATATCACTGTGAATTCAGTCTTTATGGACGATTTATAAGAGAATTTAACATTCCTGTAAGCTCCTTGAGAGCAGGGACTGTTTTATTTTTATCTCTGTATCCCCATCACGTAGCACAGTGGTTGGTACAAAATAGATGCTTATGCTTGTCAAGTTGAATCAAGCATGCCAGGAGGAAATTTAGCATTCTTTTGCATAGAATATGGTGAGGTGGTCTGAGCACTAAGAGTAAGTAGTATTATAAAGACGTTTTAGTTTAAAAGGATGGCCAAGGCAATGTTCCACTTTATTAGTAATAGTTGTTTAAGAAAGTATAGAGATTAAAGCTACTTTTCCATGTAGTAAATGTAAAAAGGTAAAACATTTAATGTAAAATAACATTCAAACCTGCTTTTTTTTGGTATTTTTTTGTTTTATTTAGAATTTTATTTTCCCAAATTACATGTAAAACCAAATTTTAACTCTCATCTTTAAAAACTTTGTGCTGCTTTTGTTTTTAACAGCAAGAAAATGAACCAGGGAAGAAATGTGAGGTCAAGCAAGAAACACTTTCTTCTGTGAAGGAACAGGTAACTAGAGGAAATTTTCAATAATTTAAATTAACTTTATAAGAATAAAGTTAATTAATATTTTATAACTTCTGATGCCACGAATAATAACAAAAGGATAATCTAAACCTTGCATGCCATAATTTTTTTTGTTTTGTTTTGATTTGGTTTTTTGCAGGGCAATGGGGTTTAAGTGACTTGCCCAGGGTCACACAGCTAGTAAGTGTTTGAGGCTGGGTTTGAACTCAGGTCCTCCTGAATCCAAGGCTAGTGCCTTATCCATTGCGCCACCTAGCTGCCCCCACATGCCATAATTTTTAAGAACCTTGCATATGATAGCTGTTGAATAGTTTATCAATTAAACAAATTATTTGGGAGTATCGTAGTGGTCATTCAACCAGAGTGAAAAGCTTTCTGAATTCTTTAATTTATTTACCTTATTTTTACTTTTTGGGGATTTGAAGCTGGTTTTTTAAATTAACCATTCCCATAACACATTATGATCATTCAGAATTATATTTTTCTCTCTTCTAGTTTCTACTTCTTGCCAATTTGAGCATACTTTAGACTTTTCCATTTTAGGTATATAATGTATAAAAATAATAGGTTATTTTCCATTAATCTATTCACAATATCACTTTATGTATTTCCCTAGTTTAATAGTGAGACTCTGGTTGATACTATTAAATCACTTCTTACTGTAACATACTGTAATCAGTTGTGTACCAGAGTAATTGTGCTGCCTAGCACAAAACTCTCTAGAATGAGAGCCAGAAATGGTTTTAGATCTTTTAACTACTAATTGGAGTATTAATTAGGCTATAGATGTGTTCATATCACTCCCAGTATTGTATGTGTGAGTGCACGTGCAAGCATGCAAGCATTCTACCATGCTCAAACATGTTGAGAAGCACTATTATCTTTCAAGTAAAGTTCGAACTCCTCTGCCTGATATTCACACACTTTCAGAGTTGTGAGCCACATCAGAGGCCATATAACTAAGAGATCCAACAAGTATCATTTAGCTTTTGTTTAAACAATTCTAATTTAGGTCTTTAGCCCATTACTTCCCAAAGTAACCTATTAAATTTTTAGATAACCCGGATTGTTAAGAAGTTGTTTGTTTTAATTTCATAGAAACTATACCTTCCTCTTGGCAATTTTTATCCATAACTTCTAATTCTACTCATTGGGGCCAAACATAAGAAGTCTAGTCACTCTTCCACATGGCAGACTTTCAGATATTTGAAAACAGTTGCCATCTTACATATATTCCTAAGTCATTGGAATATACTCTAGTGCTTTCATTATACAGGTCCTGTTCCTCTGGATATCCTTCACTTATCAGTTTGCCTCTTGATATGTGATACCCAAAAGTAAAGCACCATAGTAGACATGGTCTGACAAATGCAGATAACAGTAGGACTATGATCTCCCCAGTCCTGGACACTGTTTCTCTTTTATTATGCATTCCATTAAAATGCCCCAGATCTTAATTGTATGAACTTTCCAGTCAGTCTTTCCCTATCGTGCATCTATGAAGTTGATTTTTTAAAAAATTATTAATGTATTTTGATTTTTGTGCCACAGTCATTTCCTGATAAGCTCTTCCATGAAACAAAGTAAAACAGCAAAAAAACCAAGAGTCTCACAGTGTATGCATCATGTACCTGTAGCCTCCCACTTATGTACCAAGAAAAAAGAGCTATATTTCATCCTCTGTTACATAAGACCAGCATTGTTTGTTACTCTTAATCTGAATTGGGCTTCCTTTTAACATAGTCTTCTTTTATATTATTTCAGTCATATTGTATATTATTCTCTTGCCCTGCTTACAAGTCTTCCTGTGTTTCTCAGATTCCTCATTGGTTCTCATAGTGCAGTGTTCCAGATGTGAGGGGTTAAAATTCTAGCTATACTATCTAAAATCTAATGAGTGGTTGCCAATAAATTATAAGCTTTAGCAAGAGTTATTTAAGTGTTTAAGTATTTATTAAAGAGCATTAGGATCAGAGAGAAAGGTAAAAATCTAACCATTTCTAAGAGACGCCATCATCTGACCCACCATGGTGAGGTCAGGAACCAAAAGAGAAAAAAGCCCTCTGCCAGCATCCACTTCCTGCTTCATGTCCTCCCAGAAATGGGAGGCTCCTCAAGTTGATTGGCTGGTAGCCTTGATAGACAGTACCCACAAGCAAACGTCACTTCCTGACGCCAAGGACCTTGATCACATGGCTTGTCCTCAGATGCTTTCTCCTCATGGCGGAGCTTTCCTACAGTAGCTTTCCAGCAGGTGATGTCATTCCAATCGTTACACAAACAGTGTGACAGTTAATAATACTGGACCTGGTTTCATGAAGATCTGGATTCAAATCCTTTCTTTATTACTAATTTTATTATGACCAGTGCATATCACTTAATCTTTCTCAGGGTCTGGTTCCTTATGTCTGAAGTGGTGATATTATTGATTGTGTACATAAGAGTTCCCGAGGGTTGTTGAGATGCAATTGAGATAATGTATATAAATCATTTTGCATACATTCAAGCACTTTATAAATGTCAGTTATTATTCATATACCAAAATTTGTCTACCCTTTCCCCAATAAATTGATACCAACTTTGTTTCTAGTTTTTTGCTACAACAAAAATTCTGCTTAAAAATAATTTTTATATATTTAATACATGCTGAGCAGTGAGCAATGAACATTTTAATGATTTTTCTTGCATAATTTCAAGTTGTTTTCCAGGAGAGTCAAAGTAATTCATATCTTTACCAACTATTACTCTCCATTTTTAGATGCTCCAATGTTATTTCTACCTTTTGTCATGTTTGCCAAAGTGATGTCTGTTAGATGAAACAATTGTAACAATTTTTTTGTGTGGACCATTTTTTTCACATGCTTGTTGACAGTTTACATTTAAAAATTGGTTATTTATGCCCAAGATTATATTTATCCCTAATAAAATATTATCTAAGTAGTGTAGACCAATATTTAGTGTTCTCAAGATCATTTTTGGATCTGTATTCTGTCATCCAACATTTTCAAACATTTTTGCTGAAATTGAAATTATATTTATATTATTTCCCTGATTTAACAATCTTGCAAATGTGCCCCCAAAAGGAAATTAAATTAACCTACCATAAACTGTTTTTTGATGAAGTCATATTCACCTTTTAATCATACGTTCTAGAATTATACTAGGAATCGAAGTCAAGGTCTTTTGCATGTTTTATCAGACCTCCATTTTCTTCCCTTTTTTTGAACATTGGAATGATGGTTGCCCTTCTTCAATCAGTGGTAGCTCCATTTTCCACATTTCCTTCAGAGATTGAAAATAGTGGTTCAGCAAGCTTCTGTGTTACTTCTTTTAGAACACCAAGATGTGGTTCATCTGGACCTGGTAACTTAAACTCATCAAAGGCAACCAGCTTGGCCTATAGCTGTTATTGTTGTCCCATTACCTTGAGCTGTGGTCTTATCCTTTCTTTGATCCAATTCTTTTCCCTAATAAAAGCTTAATAAGTAAAAAGCCTTTTTTTTGGGGGGGGGGGTTGTCCTCAGTATTCCTTGCCAACTTTATCTCAATATGAACTTTAGAATTCCTAACATTATTCTTGTAGAACTATACCATGCATTTGTATTCATTCAACCTCCATTACCTGCCCTAGCTTCCATTTTCTGTACATTTTTTTTTTTAATCTGACTTGGTTGATGACTCTGCACACACTTAATTCTTTTTTTTTAAACTGCCAGAATTGTTTCTCTTTGGGTCATTAGAATTTCATTCTTTATACCTACTTATCCATCCTTGACCAATTCCTCATATAGATTTTTTTTTAGACCACCCATTGAAATCTGCCTTATAAATATCAAGAGTGCTTGTCAATCTTGACTCTCTTCTATCACAAGTTATAAGATAGAATCGTCATTTGCCCCCAAGGTTCCAGTTTTTTCTCCTTCAGCATGCATATTCTCCTTGCTGGTGAAAATTAGATCTAGAATCAGTTCCCTTTGTTAGTTCTTCCACCATTTTAAAGTAAAATAATTATTAAGAGACTCCAGGAAATACTGGCTGCTATATACATACATACTTTTGGCAGAAGGAGACCTACAGATATATAGATAATTTATTGCCCTTCAAATTACTCTGTCAGATCTCTATTTCAAGCCTGTAAGCAGTGATGTTTCTAACCCCCTTTTGCATAGTTATTCTGTAGCATACTATTCTACCAATGTAACTTCTTTTTCTCCTTTGAGTACCTTTCAACCAAATATTTTCTATATTTCCCCTATGTGATTCCCAAATTTTCCCACATGAGTTATAGATACCTTTTGTCCTTTACATTTATATTTCCCACTATATCTCTCCTCAGAGTACTGTTGTTTGAAACAAAGAATTAAAAAGAAAAAATAATTCTTCAAAATATACATTGAAAAAGTCTTGACATGTAAGTGTTCTGCATGCGTAATTTCCTACTTCTGCAAAGAATAGGGGAAGAAATAGAAGGTATGCCTTCTCTTTGTGGCCTAGCTTGGTAATTGTAATTTCTCAGCATCCAGTCTCAGTTATGTTGTTTTTGTTCATTCCATTTATATTGTTTTAGTCATCGTGTTTGTTGTTTTCCTGGTTCTCCTTACTTTATATCAGCTCCTAAAAGTCTTCCAATGGTTCTTGTATTTGCCTTTGTCATTGTTTCTTATAACATAGCCATATTCCACTATGTTTGTATACTACATCTTGTAGGTTACTGATAGACTGCTAGATCATTTTATACACTGTTTACCTGTTCTTCAGTTGATAAATTATATTGTTTCTGCAATATATGGATTGTTCAAAGAGGAATGGTACTTCTGTTGTGAGGGCTTGCCGAGCCCTTTTCAGGCCCGCCCTCCCAACTTTTGGTGTCTCCCTAGCACTCAACTCTCACCTGTGTCTCCAAGACACAGCAGTCACACCTCAGCAAAACCATCTTGGCAGATAGGCTAAACCAGGTTGAGGGTAAGTGCCCATTGGTGAGTTAGGAGGGTGCCTACCCCAAGCATGTGAAGGCTTCCCTTGGTGGAATGGGTGGCTGAGGATGGTTTGTTCTGGTGGCCACAAAAGTAGCTGAAACAGACACTGTGAAGTGCTTATAGCACGGTCAGATATCAGGTGAGTGGCCAAAGTTCCACTGCGTCCCAGGTCGTCTCTAGTCATTTTGATTGTTGTACTGCCACTGGACTTGTATAACTCTGGAAGAGTGAGGGAGTCACCTCTCTTAAATCCATTTCATGCTAGCATCAAGACATCACCCCGTAATGTCATTGGTCCTCTTTGAAAATGAAGGACAAACAACATTATTTCCAAATCTTTGATATTACAAAAAGAAAAAAGAAAAAAAAGCTGCTGTAAATATTTGGTGTATATATGGGGAATTTCTTTTTATTATTTACCTCCTTTAGTTATTTGTCTAGCAGCCAGTACAATTTGTGGTCCAAGAATTCCCTCTTCCCTCCTCTCTTTTCTGTTATTTTTTAATAAGTTAAATTTTTTCTTTGTTTTTACCTTAAAGCCTTTCTTCCACATTTAAGGAACATTTCATTCTCTCTGAACAACTCAAGTTCTTCAAGCATCCTTAACCCTCTCTTCAAGCAGGAGGACAAGCCTACCCTTTGAATTTAGATTGCAGTTAGTTGGCCATGGCAGAAAGATAAACATTGTGTGCTCTGTGGTAACTACTGGGAGAGGCATATTGTTGTGGGTAGAGAGCCAGCCTCAAAGCCAGGAGGACCTGGGTACAATTCATGCCCCTGATACATCTCAACTGTGTAACTGCAAATCTGCATTGATAGAAGATACTTGGCAGTCCCCCCTCTCTGATAGTCATTGAAAGTATTTTCTTTGTCTTCCAGAAGCAAAAGTCCCAGTCACTGGCTTTCTATTTATTCAAGTAGATGTTTAGTACTAGTTAATTGATTAATTAGTTAGAATAATTATTCAAATTAATGTTAGGTTTCTTAGACTATTGAGGGTAAGTAGCTTGTTTTATCTTGTTTGTTTTGGGTTTTTTTGGGCGGGGCAGGGCAATGAGAGTTAAGTGACTTGCCCAGGGTCACGTAGGTAGTAAGTGTCAAATGTCTGAGGCCAGATTTGAACTCAGGTCCTCCTGAATCCAGGGCTGGTGCTTTAATCACTGTGCCATCTAACTGCCCCATTGTTTTATCTTCTTTTTTGTGTTATCCTTTAGAACTTAATCTGTATAGTAGATATTTAATAAGTGATCAGTTTCTTCAATAAGCAGCATTTGTGGATGTTACTAATACTTACTAAATGTTACTAAAACAGGGAAAGGAGAACACAAAAAGAAAGGGAAAAATGAGAAGAATGCTACCAGAGTTAAAAACCTATAGCCCCTGGGGCAGCTAGGTGGCACAGTGGATAGAGCACTGGCCCTGGAGTCAGGAGTACCAGGAGTACACTTAATAGCTGTGTGACCCTAGGCAAGTCACTTAACCCCAATTGCTTCACTAAAAACAAACAAACAAAAAAAAAACCTATAGTCCCCAAACTGACTGGCATTCTCTGTCCTCATCTGTCCATCTATCTATAGAGGACATGAAAATGAGTAGTAAATGCTATAATGGATGTGGATAAATATGAATTGGTTTTTAAATCTAATGAAAAATTGACTGCAACTGATGGGAATTCACAGTTATGCATTTAGGTCTTTGATTTCTCTATATATTGATATGAAAAATAAACCCTAGATTTCTATATTTTCATATCTATAAGAAACTTTAAAAATAATTACATAATTTCTTCTTTCTTCCTATGTCTTTTTTTTTTAACCCTACTTAAGAATGATAAACTTGAAGATGGTTGTGAAATGCTTCCCAAGAAGCTTTTATTGACTGAATTTAGATCACTGGTGGTTAGTCACCCTGGATCCAGAAATATATCCATTATAAGAAATGATTATGGACAGCTAAACAACTTTAAGAAATTCAAAAAGGTGGGTATTCATTTTAATTTCTCACAAGAGGGCACTGTTGGAAATGCCTTAGTAAGACCCGTTGCTACTAAATAAAAGCAATGTGCTTTAACATTGATCTGCACTGTACTGAGCGTCTAACTTGGTCTATGTACCTGCAGCCAAGGACAGCCTGTGCATTGAGTGTTTCAGAATTGCTGCTTGATTATGACTGATTATATCTTTTCTTCTTTCACTCAGCCAATCTATAAACTCAGTGTTTGGGAGGTATTGGGGAGGGGAGGGGGATGTGTGGTCTGTGGTAACTTGAAAGAAGCATCCTGTAGTGGGTATAGATTAGATAGATATCTTATAAATATTAAGAATTTATTTATTAATGCCTAGTTATATTCTCAGCTGTATGCTTGAATTGCATTTATTTCTGTTTTGCCTATCATAGCCTTTATTTTGGTATGTAAAAAACTACAAATAAACAAATAAGAAATTTTTTCAGGAAAGGCTAAAAGTCATCTAAAATTTTTGTAGTTGCTTATAACTTTATGAAAACATTATTTTCCTAGTACTCAAGTCAGGGAATGGGAACATTTTGAGGATCTGGGCTAAAATGCTTTAGACTTTAGAGGAAATTCCAGTACGTTTGTATTTCATGTACAAGTGAAATCTCTTGCATTTTTTATTCCTGGATGCTTCATCATGTAAGCTCTGAAGCTGCCTTTTTTTTTCTAATGTTGATCTTATATTTATTTAAAAAGAAATACAAATGGGGGCAGCTGGGTGTTGCAGTGGATAAAGCACCAGCCCTAGATTCAGGAGGACCTGAGTTCAAATTGGCTTCAGACACTTGACATTTACTAGCTGTGTGACCCTGGGCAAGTCATTTAACCCTCATTGCCCTGCCAAAAAAAAACAAAAAATAAAAAACAAAACCACAGTCTGTACCTAAGAATTGTTTTGAAGCTGCCTTTAAAGGGTAATGCCAAATTGAGTTTCAACAACTGTGAAAATATTGAAAATTTTTCTAGTTAGAAATTTTATACTAAAATTCATATCATAGATAGAAACATCCAGTGATAGTAATTTAATAAAAATGAACAAATTATGTAAATTTTTTAATAGTAAAAGCACAAGAAAAGAAATTATCTCCCTGAACTTATGAAGAACTCTTATGTTCTGAGTTGCTCTAAAGCCAGCCCCACAGTAATAGTAATAGTTAAAAAATTAGAAGCTCTTTGAAAATACAAAAATTTATTGTATAAAACTTCACAGATCTCAAAGTGCTATCAGATACCCGAGTACTGTTTTGACTACTGGGAAATTACTATTTTGCTATTGATTCAAATAATATCACTTGATTTTGTCTTGGTAAGATATCTTAAGCTACAGTATTTCATAGCAACTGAAATAACTTCATTTGCATAGCTCTTTGTAAAGTTAATGGCCTTTTTCTGTCTAGTTCCTTTGAAAATATTACAGTCTCACTTTGATATGTTTTATTATAATATTATTAAAATATTGTGATAATTTGGGACCTTTTCTACCTAATAGGTAGCTTATCCTGGGGCAGGAAAACTTCCATGCATTATTGGAGGCTCTGACCTAATAGCTCATCATGCTAGAAAAAATGCAGAATTAGAAGAGTGGTTAAGACAAGAAATAGAGGTGAGTAATAAATCATGTTATACATTTGTCTCCATTTTGTTCTCAGCTGTTCTTAGAGCATATTTTCAAGGCAAAGCCAAGAATAAGTGATCTCAATTATTCCAAGAAAATGCCGTGAGTTTTAGTGCATTTAAATTAATGCTCATGCTAGAGTGGTGGCACACAGCTATAATCCCAGTTCCCAAGGATCTCTTTAGCTAGAGGATCTCTCCTGAGCTGCAGTGGGCTGTGATAATCAGTTGTCTGTGGAGTTTGGCATCAATATAGTGAGTCCTGAGAAGTAGGGGGCTACCAGGCTGCCTAAGAAGGGACACAGTGACCAATGGAGGTCAGAAACAGAAAAGGCCTAAATTTCCATGCCAAATATTGATGGAATTGAGCCTATCAGTAGTCCTCACACTTTCAGCTTGGGTGAGATAGGGAGACCTAGTCTTTAAATAAAAATAAATGTGTGTGTGTGTGTGTAAGTACATGTATACTGATCACTTTATTTAGACATTAATATTTATATCTGCAAGCCATTTTGGCTAAGAAAATACAACAGAAAAACAAGTAAACGAAAACTACTATTGCCTGAGGTACAGAGAAACCAAACACACTTATCCTAGCACTTGAGCTGATTTTCATAGAAGCTTTTCACCAATATTTGTTTATTAGATGTAAGGAGGATTATGTAAAGAAAGTCAGTAGCATCATATTTGTGAGCTACTTTGAGTCAGTCTGTTAATTAACAAATTTTGATGTGATGTAGTGTATTCTAAAAATTGTTATATTAAACATATAGGGCCCAATGCCCTATATCTTCTCATTCGTCTTAGAAGAATTCTAGCCAGCTCTGCTCCTGGTCTGGTCAGCCAGGTTCTAACTTGCCTTGTTACTACTAACAATCATTCTTATTTTCTCTGTTCTCCTTTCTGTTGTTTATCTCTCTATCTCTTCTGGGGTGTTGTCTTTACATGTTTTATTCCTCTGTCAGTGGTTTATTTTATTTTTCTTTGTCATCATCTCCCAATTTTGGAGTGTCAGGTTAATAGTGCTAAGAGCAGTTTTTCCTGTTATACTTAGATTCCAGCTGACTTGCTCCTGTTATTTAGTTACATGATAAAAAGTTACCTTGTAGCATAAAGTCTGAGCTTTAGTTATATGTAGAAGTTACACTAGAAAAACTCCTGAAATAGTTTAATTGTTGTAATAGAATTATGAAACCTATAGTCCTATTGAATAGAGCAAGTTAATATTAACACCTTTGAAACATCTAGAACAGGAATCATATGTTATACTTTTTATCTATAGCATTAACAAGTATAAGTCAACTTTTATTCTGCTTAACTCAAGGGTCACTTTATTCCTGCCTGCTAGGATAAAATTTGGCAACTATTTACAAAATAAATGTTTTGTGATTATATTTCTTAAAAACACATAAAATTGGTTTGCATCTTAATGATTAAACAGGTGTTTTTCACCACTCCTTAATGCCATTCCTAAATTTACAATGAAAAGAGCCCATCCGGGGCAGCTGGGTGGTGCAGTGAATAGAGCACCGGCCCTGGATTCAGGAGGACCTGAGTTCAAATCCGACCTCAGACGCTTAACACTTACTAGCTGTGTGACCCTGGGCAAGTCACTTAACCTCAGTTGCCTCACCAAAAAAAAAAAAAGAGCCCATCCTTTAGATAATATATAAACATTCTTCTCCCTTTTTGGAGGGTAGAGGAATGAGTGAGGTTTGGAAGTATCATGGAGCAAAGAGTATATATCTACTCCTTCTGGCCCTAGTGTATCAGGAGGCAGTAGAGAATAGATAATTAATATCACATTTATATTTTGTCAAGTGAGATATTATCTAAGATCTCTTCACAATCCATATTCATTTTCTGGAATATGACATTTGCACCTCTCTTGCCTGTTTCACTGAAATAGACTCATTATTTTAAAATAACAAAATTAACTATTAGGTACTCTATTTTTTAAGTATTTATTATTTTCCAGTTACATATAAGGATAATTTTCAACATTTGTTTTCACAGGATTTTTAGTTCAAATTTTTTTTTTCCCACCTTCCCTTCCCTCCCTCCTTCCCAAGATGGAAAGCAGTCTGATATAGGTTGTATATGTACAATCACATTAAACATATTTCTACATTAGTCATCTTGTTAAAGAAGAATCAGAGGGGGAGGCTAGGTGGCACAGTGGATAAAGCACTGGCCCTGGATTCAGGAGGACCTGAGTTCAAATCTGGCCTCAGACACTTGATACTTACTAGCTGTGTGACCCTGGGCAAGTCACTTAACCCCCATTGCCCTGCAAAAAAACAAACAAACAAAAAAATCAAAGAAGAATCAGAGCACAAGGGAAAAATCTCAGAAAAGAAGGGAAGAAAACAGTTCAAAAGTAGAAACAGTATGGTTCAATCTGCATTCATAATTCACAGTTCTTTTTTCTGGATGTTAACATTTTCTATCATGAGTTCTTTGAAACTGTTTTGGATTGTTGCACTGCTGAGAAGAGCTAAGTCTATCACCATTATTCATCACACAATGTTGCTGTTTTTGTGTACAATGTTCTCCTGGTTCTACTCCTCTCAGTCAGCATCAAGGTATTCTAATTTAGCTATATAGAGTACAGTTCTTGTTCAGAAGTTTTTAAAATCAGAACAAGTCAGCATTTTAAGCCAGTTATTATCCTTTCTGAGTCTTACCTTGATGAGCTAGCATTGTATTCTTGAATCAGAAATTTCTGATCCTTGACTTTTTCATTATATGTATATAGATGTAAACTCAGATTTTACCCAACTTTCTTATAATTTTCTTTTTGTTTTTCACTATAGGTATTTTGGATGCCAAATGACTCCATACTTTACACTATACTATATACCTAGCCACCCCTCTGCCATTTTCTTATTTACTTTAAATGTAGTATCTTCATATCTTTCCACCTTTCTCAGTTTGTTTCATTTATCCCCTGCTGTTCTTGCTTCCCTCCTCCTTCATTGATCTTTTTACCACTTTACTTCTCTTTCTGCTTCCAGAACACACATGGCTTAGATCTAAAGCTGCTTGATTGGTTCACAATTCGTATGAACTTAGAGTCATTTTATTCTCTACACAAACCAAATGTAATAACCCTTGATACTTCAATAATATTGGTTTCAGTTTTGAGTCTTTCAGGTAGTCAAATCTCTAGCTTTTGTCCTCCCCTCAAAAAAAAAAAACAACCAGTCACTAGAGAGTTACTATTATATGAGTTTTACTGTAGTGTTCTGGTGATGTTTGTGTTGAATACCTTGTAAAATAATTTACCTTATTAATGTTCTTTTGAATGTACACTAGAAAATAGTGGAAAGAGATATTGATTAGAATTCTTAAACTGGATAATCACCATAGGGCAAAATTTTAAAACTCTTTTTTATTTTGATAGGTACAGAACAAACATGCAAAAGAAGAATCACTTGCTGATGATCTCTTTAGGTAAAGTTTTGTTTATTTCAGGTTTCTAGTGCTTTCAAATAAGTTACTTCAAAGCAGATACTTAATGCATATGGCCCCAATTAAGTAGCCTTGAAGTAGTGTGTTGTGTGCATATCTGTTTTCAGCCTTACCACAGTAGTAATAAAATAATAATAATAGTTCACACACAATATCCTACATACAAGCTCTTTTTATGAGAAGATACCACACTGCAAAATTTCAAGAACTCACCAGACTAGTCTATTTTCACTTTCTGAAATTCTGGATAAATTAATCCATTTTTCTCTTTTTCTGCTTCTAAGTTTGGGGTCTCTAAGCAAGTGTTCTTTAGAGTTTGTCGCTTGCTACATATCAGTTATGAGATATATCTTAAATTGGAATATATCATTTATGATGTATGCCACAACATACTTTAAATCTTTTTGTGGTCTAGGACCAAAAAAATAGAGTAAAATAAATGGCACCAAGCTAACACATTTAGTTTACTAGTAATGTAATTTGGTTGATAAGTTGTGACATTTTCATGCCTAAGCAAAAGCATTAATGAATGAGTTCTGACTTAAGGCAAGTTAAATGCCAGATCATTTGTTTAGTCTTAAGTTGTTCATGCATGAAAACAAAAGGCTATATTGGAATTTCAGTTTGGCTTTTGGTGGAGAGGGATTTAAAGTTGACTGTGATTTAATTCCTATTTAACATATTCCTATGAACATAGTAAAAATATATCTATCTTATCAAATTTTCTCTTAACTATCATTAAGTAAAACTAGACAGCATTGTAGAAGGATACACATAGGGAGTGTAATTTTACAATGTTTTCTAAAATGTAGAACAAAAAAGTTTTAAAATAAAATCATTTTAAATATTTTTCCTCCAGAGAAGAACATAATTATGATTTTAATTCATTGCTATGTAAATTATCTGGAATTTTTATATTGGGGGTTTTTTGCCCTCAAAAGGAGTCTATAAAGAGGGTATCTGCTTGCTCAACTGCCTGATTAATTATATTGCTATAAGAAAATATGTTAATATTTTGGGGAGTACTTATGCTTTTAATTAAACTCTTCATAGTACTTGTGTAGCTTATAAGGTAAATCTATATATGGGCAGTTTTCAGCCCTAATTTTTAAGGCCTGAGAAAGCTTTTAAAGTACATTTTGGTGAGTTTTTTTCTTTTTAATATTAAGTTGTGACTGTCACAATTTACAGGTGAAGCAGTGAAAATATAGAAAAGTAGAAAGGTAGAAAGGTAGATGACCACATTTATTAGTAGGGGTAATGATAGGAATAGAGATTGATCCTGGAATTTCATTTATATTGAGAACTCTCAAGATTGGGATTGGTTCTTTGTACTGGCCTCTCTCTTTGTGACAAAAATAGAATTAGAACTCCTTTTTTGCCTACTCTGCTGAAAAACTTTTTAATCACTTAAATATTTCAAAGTAATAGAAATGCATTTGTTAGGTCATTTTGACTTCTCTTTCTTTCTTTACAGATACAATCCTAATGTAAGAAAGAGAAGATAAATGAAGAGTTAAATAATGAAGCAATTATATGGCAAGCATTTACTTGAATATTTACAAGTTTATGTTATAATGTACAGAAGAGATTTCAGTAACAGATGTTTTATAGCTTACATTCATCATTAAATAAAACACTCAAAAAATGCATTTTTTTTTTCATGTGGGATAGTTTGTTTTAGTTTCAGACCTTCTAGGAACTTTTTCCCCCAAAGGTGACAGGTATCAATTCATCAATTATGGTGATCTCTTTGATCAGTTTTGGGGGCTGGCCTTAGAAGGTAATAAGCTTTTCACACTGATTTAGTCTTCAGGGTGTAAGCTCTGCTATCTCACCTACATATATTATCAAGTTTATCGAATGCCAGAACATCTCATGAGGAAGATATAATTCACATTAGTGGTTTATTATGTGTCTTTCTTATACTGAAGAATAAGAGGCTTACCAGAATTTGATAGTAGAAATAAATTTTAGAACAGAAGGGAACATCTAGAGATTATATAATGCAGTCTCTTTATTTTAAAAATGAAGAAACTCAGACAATTCAGGGGTCCTGACTTCAAGAATAGTGTTCTTTACTGTCTGCCTTTTTAACTCTAATTCTGTTCAACTCATAGTTGATCATTTGGCTAATCATACACTCTCCACATTTAAGGTTCTACTTGAGTAGCCCTTATTACATCACTTCCACCCCATTGACTTTCCCAGATACCTGAGACTTATTTGTCATGGATCTTTGTTTTTATTGTCTCTAAACGATTACCACTTCTTTATAAAATCCCTTAAGTTTTATTTAGTGAAGGAAGCAAAAAAGTAGAGAGAGGCATGTGTGTGTTTGTGTATTTTCTATTGGATATGCAACTCTCCTTATGAGGATGATTCAGCTTTTTCATTCACACTTTGATAACATCCTTTATACCACTTCCTTTGTTTATTAATATGTTGCAGCCTGCTCATCAGATTTCATTAGGTATTTATAGACTTTGAGGACCTTTGCCTTTATCAAATATCATAAAATATCTGCATACCACTTCTGGGAGGTATGTATCATTTTTCATTCATTAACTTAATTTTTCCTCAAAAAATTGAGGATGCTTTATAAACTGTTTCTACTAGGTCATCTAAATTCAGGAAGGTAGCCTGAAATGAAACAATATTAACCTTTGTGTCAGATTTTTTTTTCCATTTTCAACATAAACCTGTCATTAAGGGACATGCTGCCTTGTGATTTGTGTAATGGACCTTAGAAAAAATTAGAAGTTACACTAGAAAGGAGAAGGAAGAATGAGACTTTTTTTTTTTAAGTTTTGATGGTTTTCATATGGCTGTAAAGTAAATTTTAAAATGCCTCAGAGCTACAGTTGACTGAAGGAAGTAAGAAGGCAGAGGGGATCTAGATTGGTAATAACAGGTATTATATTGAAATGTATTCTACCTCAGAATACAGGCATTTGCTATCTTGGAGCTCTAGTGCCTTCATGAATGGTCATTGTACATCAGAATCCTAGTAGGGGTAAAATAGTTGTATACAAGTTGCTTTCATTTTAATTTATTTTTTTCAGAGTTGGTTGTCAGTTATAGTTGCTTTGTATGTAGTCAACATTATAACATTTAGAAAAATAAGATTCTGCATATAAATGCAGAAATGAAAAGCCTGGAAGTGAGTTCTTCTGCTAGAATGTCCCGTTAAATTGTCTTGTAATAGTAATGGGTGAGTGGCTCTAAGTAGTAATTCACTAGTTGAACATCAAAGTAATTCACAAATTTGAACCCATATTTTTAAAATCTTCTAAATTCCCATTATAATCATTTGAAACTTGAGCTATGACTCATCTGAGTAGGGATTGAAAAACAACTACACTTTGGCCTTTAGTAAATTAGCCAGAAAAGATCATAATGTGGCAGTACATAAGTAGATTTGTTCTAACTTATTTACATATTGAGACCTCAAATTATATCTCTGTGCTTCCATAGGGGCCTATTAGATAATTTTGTGACTAATTTACATTAGTCTGAACAATGTTAAAAGCATACACTGTAATTGCTTAAATTAGATTCTA
Source organism: Dromiciops gliroides (assembly GCF_019393635.1). Taxonomy (NCBI): domain Eukaryota; kingdom Metazoa; phylum Chordata; class Mammalia; order Microbiotheria; family Microbiotheriidae; genus Dromiciops; species Dromiciops gliroides. Next base: position 153,824,857 of record NC_057861.1, read on the forward strand.
TTGGGGAAAATGAACCTATAACATGCAATTCATTATTAGTAACTTTTATAAAATGTGATCTTTTTATGTATCTTTTCTATTCCCCATAAACCTAATTAAAAATTACATACCATAAAACCCTTTGTTATATATTGTCATTGGGAGGTAATTGTAGGAAAGCTGGATTTTTTTTCTTTTTGTATTAAATTTTCTCACCACTTTTGCCCTTGTTTTCAGCCAGAGCTTCCCATATAACTGGAAGTGATGCATCTATTGAGGAACTGAAGGCTAACTATATCTCACTAGGCTGACTTTGATATTCTTGGCATTCTCAAGAAATAATACAGTTAAGGGGGCAGGTAGGTGGTGCAGTGGATAAACCACCAGCCATGGATTCAGGAGGACCTGAGTTCAAATCCGGCCCCAGACACTTGACACTTACTAGCTGTGTGACCCTGGGCAAGTCACTTAACTCATTGCCCTGCAAAAAATTTAAAAGAAGAAATAGTCCAGTTAAAGACTATTTAGACTGTGATAATTTCTCTTTGTTTCATGAGTAGGCATGGATAGGTTGTGGGCTGCACTGTTGAAAGTAATGTTCACATCAGTTTGCATGTTTGATACCTCACATGTAACCAGTGCTTTGCTATTTACAAAATGGCTTCTTCACAACAATCCTTTGAGGGAGATAGTACGAGTTGTAGAATTCCCATTACATCAAAGAATTTAAGTGAATTATTTAGATTCGCTGTTAGTTAATGATGGAGTAGAGAATCAAACACTAACCTTAAGACTATAAATCCAACACTGCCAACATTAATTTTATTCAAAAAACTATGATATCCAGGGCATTGTGTCATACAAAGTAGAGTACAACAAAGGTCCAGACTCAAATGTAATTAGAAAATAAAAATACAATAAAGTATAGATAACATTGCATTTTAAAATTAAGTCAGTATTTAGCCAGCAGGGATTCTTACGTGAAGATTAATGGTTCCTTCTATTTGAGTTTGACACCATTGCTCTTAAGGAGCATATAATTCATGAGGCTGGAGGAAGGTAAAGACGAGTCTACAAGTAGCTATGATTAGCAATAGGTTTGAAGAAAGGGCTATAAGAAATTTGAAAAAATCACTTTGTGGTAGGTGAGGGGAGGCTCCATGGAGAAGACGACATATTGTTTGAACCTTGAAATGAAGGAATTTCAACATAATACGGAGTTAACAGGTGAGGAGAGTCTATTTCATATATGGGCAACTTCATGAGCAAAGACAATAATAGGCGCGAGAACAGGAGACAAAATGGTATATTTTGGTTAGAATGTAGAAAATGTGAATGGGGAATGGTAGGAGATAAGACTAGTTAGGTGAGAGTGCACTTAGGAGGAACTTTGGAATACATTAAAGGATTCTGAATAAAGTGGCATAGCAGTCATTAAGATTATGTACACAGCAGTCTGGAGGATAGTTTCAACAGTGGATAGACAAGGCAGAACCAGTTTGGTTTAGTCATTTTTTTACCCCATTTGGGGTTTTCTTGGGAAAGATACTGGAGTGATTTGCCATTCCTTCTTCAGCTCATTTAACAAATGAGGAAACTGAGACAAACAGGGTTAATGACTTACCTATGGTCACACTGCTAGTTTCTGAAGCCATATTTGAACTCATGAAGATGAGTCTTCCTGACTCCACCTAGCTCTATATAATTTGAACTTGGGCGATTGCTGGGTAGTGGATAGGAGAAGCCAGATGTGAGAGAGAAGTTTTGACATAGAAATGACAGGAATTTGGAACTGATTGGATGATGTGTGTGTGTGTGTTGAAGAAGAAAGGTTAAAGATGACACCAAAGTTTTTATCCTAAGATGTTGATCTCACTAATTGAAAGAAGTGAGGATGAAAATATATAAAAAAGATGAGCTTCATTTTAGACATAAAGTAGGCAGGAATATGGGATTAGAGTTCAGGGAAACTGAAAGTGAAGATAATGAATTTGGGAGTGATTTGCATAGTTACTAAAGGAAAAAAATCATAAATACATATATACACACATGGAGAAACAAATATTAAGGTGCTTAGGACAGAACACCCATAATTAAAAGTTGAGGAGGATGAAGAGGCAGCAAAAGAGATGAAGAAGAGATTGCAAAATCAAGTGGAGTGTTTACAGAAAATATGGGAGCCTAGGATGTTAAGAATGTTCCAGGGAGCAGCTAGATGGCACAGTGGAAAAGGCACTGGCCCTCGATTCAGGAGGACCTGAGTTCAAATCCAGACTCAGACACTTGACACTAGCTGTGTGACCCTGGGCAAGTCACTTAACCCTCATTGCCCTGCAAAAATAAATAAATAAAAAAAAAAAAAAGAATGTTCCAGGATAGGGGCAGCTAGGTGGCACAGTGGATAGAGCACCGGCCCTGGAGTCAGGAGTACCTGAGTTCAAATCTGGCCTCAGACACTTAACACTTACTAGCTGTGTGACTCTGGGCAATTGCCAATTGCCTCACTAAAAAAAAAAAAAAAAAAGAATGTTCCAGGATGTAAAGTGTCAGAATCATGAGCCATGAACGAAGAATGGCCATTGGATTTGATAAAGAAGTTAAGCACTTGTGAAGAGCATGGTTTAGGGAAGTTTGTTTGCAGGAGGGAAAGCCAATTTGCCAGGGCTTGAATGGAAAGTGCTTTTTCTAAGAGTTAACAAGATAAATACCTGAAGGAATTGTAGGGTGAAGGGAAGGTTTCATTTTAGTGTTGAAGAGACAGGAGCATATTGGTAAGGTGGTAGGGAAGACCCAGTGTAGAGTGAGATTATAGATACATGAGATATGGAGCGGTGCTGTGATCTAGTGGATAGAGTAATAATAGATCAGAATGAGCTAAAGTCAAATCCTGCTTGTGACAGCTGCTCAAACATGGGCAAAGCATTAAAATTCTTTTCCCATACACAAAATAGGGACATTACTTCCTGTTGTAAGGACCCATTGAAATAATGTACAGGAAATGTTCTGCAAACCTTGAAGTGCCACGTAAGTCAATTATTATAGGTCAAGGTTACAGAAGAAACCTCCCCAAGTCCAGTATTATGTGCTATTGGAAGAACTTTTTCAGAGTGAGATTTCTGATATAAATTAAATACTTCTTTTAGTAGCTCTGATAAAGTGGCTCTAAATTAATACCCTTACTCCAGTTTCTCTCTAGAACTCCAGTTTCATATTTCTAGCAGATAAGGAATTAAAGAATATTTCATGATAAAGAATTAAAGAATGTGTCAAAATTTTGTAAACTTAGTGCCAAATAATGTAGAAACTAATGATTTAAGCACAAGGAGGCATTGCATATTAAGTTTTAAAGATATAAAAAGTTGTAAGATTTATTGTACGTCAATAAACATGATTATTTTTACTTCATCTGAAGTAATACCCCTACCATAGTAGTACAGTCAGGTGAATTCAGTACTCGCTGAATAGCCAAAACCAAAAGTTGTTATTAATAGTTTACTGTTGGGGCAGCTAGGTGGCGCAGTGGATAAAGCACTGGCCCTGGATTCAGGAGTACCTGAGTTCAAATCCGGCCTCAGACACTTGACACTTACTAGCTGTATGACCCTGGGCAAGTCACTTAACCCTCATTGCCCAGCCAAAAAAAAAAATAGTTTACCGTTAACTTGGAAGGTCCTAATGATCTGTGTTTGACCCTATGGTGCTGAGTGTTTTTTTTATCATTGATGTGGGTAAAGGCACAGGTGGCATTTTTATTCAATTTTCAGGTGACTAAAAGACAGAGGAATATTTAATAGGTTAGATGACAACAGTCCAGCTCCAAAAAAATCTTGATAAGAATATTGAACCAAAACTAATAAGATCAAATTGAACAGGGAAACTGTAAGATCTTAGATTTCAGTTTTTTGTGTTTTTTTTTAAATCATCTCTTTAAGGATAAAATTAGAGAGACATGGCAATACTTCAAAACAAAACCTTGAGGATCTAGCATATCACAAATTCAGTATAAGTCAGTGGTGTGATTCAGCAGACAAAAAGCTCATACCATTTTAGACTAGTCAGAAACATTGTATCTGGTACTAAGAAAGAGATAATCCTAATGATAATAGCTAACATTTATATAGCATCTACTTTGTGCCAGTCACTGTGCTAAGCTCTTTACGATGATCTCATTTGATCCTCACAACAACCCTGTGAGGTAGATGCTGTTATCCCCATTTTATATATGAGAAAATTGAGGCAGAGAACTTAAGTGACTTCCCCAGCGTCACACAGATTAAATATCTGAGGCCAGTTTTGAACTCAGGTCTTCCTGACTCCCAAGTCCAGTATTCTAACCACTAGCTATCTCCTATTAAACTCATGTCTTGTCTAAATGATTGTGTTCAGTTCTGAGCAGTAGATTTTAGGAAGGAGGTTGGTAAGCTAGAGAATATCAAGAGGAGGATGAGCAGGATGGTAAAAGTCCTCAAAAACATGCAGCTAGATGGTACATTGAATAAAGCACTGTCCCTGGATTCAGGAGGGCCTGAGTTCAAATGTGGCCTCAAACACTTGACATTTACTAGCTGTGTGACCCTGGGCAAGTCACTTAACCCTCATTGCCCGGGTTGGGGGGGGGGGGGGAACACATGCCTTAAGATGGTAGGTTGAAAGATTTTTAGCTTGGAAAATAAGAAACTGGAGGCAAGTGACTACTGTCACCTATCTGAAGGGCTCACTTGGAAGAGAGGGTAGTAAGAGCACTTACCTCACAGGGTTATGAGGATGAAATGAAATAACATTAATGAGATGTTTTAGCACAGTGTCTAGAACAAAGTAAGCACTTAATAAATGCTTATTATGTCCCTTATTCCCTCCCTCTCCCAGTAAAGTAGGAAGCAAGGTCCTCAGCTGAAAGTGATGGGCTAAAGAGAGGTTTATGGAAAGAAAGTAGTAAGGTTATGGAGAGAAAGTAAGAGGGATTAAATAATAAATAATTAAGTGATAAATAACTAAATAATAAATGGATTGCTTTGCTGCTGTTGCTGTTAAAATAAATTTGTAATGAATTAAAGCCCGAGGGTGGAAGTAATGCAGATGCATAATAGGCTGAGCCTGATGCAAACGAATCCCTTAGTAGTCTAATATTGGAACAAAAGGAGACACTCAGAGTTCATTCAACAGTTAATAAAAGGAGATTTATTTACCATAGCAAAGGAAGGATATTCAACAAGAAAACGCATCAACAACACTGAATTGATTCAGCAGAGCAAAGTTCCCCCGTTTCTAAGTTGCCTGTGTTGGTTTGTTTACCAGATGAGCGTCAGAGAAAGGCATTTTCTCTTGTGAATGCTTTGTGCTCAGGCCATGAAGAAGTGGTGTCAACAGCCTGAAAGGATATTAGGATATTGTTCCCACCATATGAAGGTTGGGTTTGGCAAGATAGTGGTGATTGTATAAGAGTGGAGGACAGATGTTGCATGAGTAACAAGATGGAGGACTAGGCATTTTCTTTGATGCCAACAACCCTCCAAACCCCTCAAGAGCAGAAATTACACACCAGAGTACCTTCAGCTCTCTCCATAGTCTGGGACATCCAGAACCTAAAGGTTAAAAAAACCCCACAAACTGATGCCTACTCTAAGCTCAAGTCTGCATTAATCCCCCACCTTCTATGCTACTAGCAGTGAGGCTGCACTCACTGACTCAAGGGCCTACTTCAGGGGGTTTCAATCATGCCCAACCCCACACTTTGTTCCCCCCTTCCTCTTTCCAGTGCCATGGAGACCTAGGTGTCAGGCTGCATAGATTTTCCCTGACAGCCAGCACCTGCGGCCCTTTAGGAGCAAAGGCATGTTAGGAGTTACGACAGATTACCAGTGCTTCAGCAGATGACCACAGTCCAAAGCTCTGAACTGCTGGTGCCAAGCCTAAGGACCAAGAAACTACCTGAGGAGTGATACAAGGCACTTAGGACACTCTAAAAGGAGGGAGAAAAGCTGTGTAACGCTTCACTAAGCCTAAGAGAAAGAACTCAGTATCCATCTGGGGCAAATTTCATCCATTCAAAAGTCACTTGGGACAGAGACAAGGCTGGTGAATTGGTGAATTGTCTAGTATGGGAGGAGACTGACTTTGAGATCCAGCCCATCAGAGAGGAATGGAGTCAGAATTTGAATAACATTGGAAAATAGGGGGAAACAACAAAAACCATGACTAAAGTTACACAAGATCTCAGGTAGAAGAAAGCTCAAAGACACTGAACACAAGCAGTAGAAGGAAATACGGTCCAAAAAGCAGGAGTTACAGTCATACTGACAAAAATATTCAAAAAATAAAAAAGATAAAAATGGAAACTACATTATGCTGAAAGGAAACTAATATTATAGACAACAAATATCAGTAATAAACTCATACGCTCCAAATGCCTTAGAATCCAAATTAATAAAGGAAACACCTGACCTTCAAGAAGACATCTGCATCAATATTATACTGACAGAAGACTTTAATAGCCCTCTCAGTTTCGGATAAAACAAGGAAAGAAGTAGAAACAAAGATAAGCAAAAGGGAAAATACAGAACTGCACAAACTTCTGGAGAAACTAGAGTTTGAAACATCTTTGGCATCTTCTAAATGGTATTGTGAAAGAATATACACATTTCTCAATATCACATGGAACATTTACAATTGACCACATGCTAGGGCACAGAGAAATTACAAACACATGTAAAAAGAAGGCAGAAATGGTTCATATGTTCTTTACATATTGTAATGCAATAATAATAATTCAAGGACCATAAACAAAAACTACAGATCCAAATGAAGACTCAACAGTGAAATCCTAAATAATGAATGGCTCAAAGTAAACATCATAAAATAATAACTATGTAAAGGAAAATTATATTGATGAAACAACATACCAAAATTTCTGGAATTCAGCTAAAACAGCCCATAAGGAAGAAATTGTCTCTACAAACACACATTTTAGAAAAAGAAAATTAATGAACTGAATATGCATTTTAAAAATTAGACAGTCAACAAGTAAATTTATAATAAGCACAAAAGAGAAGATACTAAAAATTAGAGGGCAAATAGATAAATTGGAAACAAAATAGAAATAATAGATAAAACTAAAAACCAGTTCTTTGAAAAGGCTAATAAAATTCATAAATCCTTCACTAATCTGATTAAGAAGAAAGCCAAATCAATAAAAAAAGCAAATGAGCAAGGTAAAATGACAACAAAATCAGAATAACAATAATAAGAACATTATGCAACAACACAAAAAGAAATGGAGATGCCTTCAAAAATATAAAATACCCAAACTATTAGAAGACCAAACTAAGATCTTAATCCAATCTCAGAAAAGGAACCAGTTCTGTCTGTAAAGGAACTAGTAGGAGAGTGGAGAGCAGTGTAGACATCGGGGAGGAAAATTAAGTCAGAGTAGAGCTCCAGACTGATGTAAGTGCTGAAAGGTAGAGGGACTAGACATCACAATGAGAACAAGTAATAGTTTCAGGAGAGATAAGGCATAGAATTTTTGGTCATGGAAGTGGAACTTGTGTGGGTAATGATATATAAAATGTGAGGGTGTGGACATCTCTGTGGCTGAGGGTGAGATAGAGTAATAATTCATGAAATTTGAAGATATTGAGGGGCTGAGAGTTTTGGATGTTTGAGGAAATATCAAGATATATGATGCAATCCTTTAGTATAAGATAAGGAATTGGGGAAGAGAGGAAGATAGTGAACTAGTTACTGAAATGAGAAAAGCAGGACAACCAACTGGGGGCCAGTAGATAATACTCACTATGGTCTAGATTGAGTGATAATGCTGAATTTGTGAAAGTGGTATCTCTAAGTGGCAGTAAGAAATAGTAGTCTGATTTTATCTACAAAACCATTATGACAAGAGACTTGAGAAAAGATGTAGCCAGTACTAAACAGAATAGCTAGAGATGCAATATCATTTAGAGGAAGGCTCATCTCTTTGAGTACCAGAAGCTAATCAGGGAGTGAGAGGAAAAGGTTCAAAATTATGGAGAGTTTGTTACTTATGGAAGGGGAAAAAATAGAAGAAAAGGTATCTTGTGACAAAAACAGCTGACCTGAAAAACAAATTAAGGAGAAAAAAATAAGAATTGTATTATCTGAATGCAAAAAGGAACCAATATTTCAATGAATATTATTTTTTTTAATTTTAAAAATTGGTCAGATCTTTTAGAACCAGAGGACAAAGTGGAAATAGAAAGAATCCATCCATTTTTTGAAAGAAACCCTGCAAATGAAAACTCCCAGAAACATAACCAATATTTAGAGCTTCCAAAAAAATACTATAAGGAGCCAGAAAGCAAGTACTGAGGAGCCACAGTCAGAATCACACATGATTTAGCAACTACCACAATCAAGGAGCAAAAAACTTGGAATATGACGTTCCAGAAGGCAAAGGATAAAGGTTTACAGCCCAAAGTAGTGTACCTAGTAAAACTGAATATAATTCATAAGGAGGGGGAAATGAATCTTTCATGAAAGAGGATTTCCACATGTTCTTGATTTTAAAAGACCAGAGCTGTATAGAAACACAGGAGTTAAGAAAAACAAAAATAGAAATACAAATAGTGATAAAAGGACTAAACAATAATAGATGGCTTATATATAGTGAGGTGATACATGCATCCCCATTGAACCATGTCATCATTAAGGCTCAAAGAGGGAGTCTAATTAAACAGATTGCCTAGGACTGGTTCTACTTTCTTGATGATCTTAAGAGATAGATGGAAAGAGGGAAAGGAAAATTGATTAGAGGGGGAAGGGAAAGGAAGATTAAATAATTATTTTATATAATTAAGAGTATACAAGCAGATATCTATATAAACAAGGAAGAAGGGATTGGGGAGGAAGTGGCTGACAACTTGAACCTCACTTTCATCCAAACTGCTCAAAGAAAGGAAGAATACTGTAATGATTGGAATGACACCACCTGCTTGAGAGCTACTGTAGGAAAGCTTCCCCCATGAGGAGAAGGCGTCTGAGGGCAAGCCATGTGGTCAGTTCCTTGGCGTCAGGAAGTGACGTTTGCTTGTGGGTACTGTCTATCAAAGCTACCAGCCAATCAACTTGAGGAGCCTCCCATTTCTGGGAGGAGGACATGAAGTAGGAAGCGGACGCTGGCAGAGAGGTTCTTCCTCTTTTGGTTCCTGACCTCACCATGGCGGGTCAGATGATGGGGTATCTTAGAAATAGTTAGATTTTTACCTTTCTCTCTGATCCAAATGCTCTTTAATAAATACTTAAACACTTAAATACTCTTGCTAAAGCTTATAATTTTTTGGCGACCACTCATTACATTTTAGATACTATAACTAGAATTTTAGCCCCTTGCAATACACACACACACACACACACACACACAGTGTTGTGTACAAAAGTACATCTCATGCACAAGGGAAATGGGAAAAGGAAGAAGAGAAAATTAGCTAAAGGGTAGTTTAAGGTAGAGATTAGTATTAAGCAAAACAGACTCTAAGAATGTAGAAGAAAATTTATAGCTCTTTTTGACATGGCAATGGGAATCAGAGCATGCCAATAAATTTGGGAATGGCTAAACAAATTACAATATATAAATGTGATGGAGTATAATTGTGCTTTTAAAAATGGAGATGGTTTCAGAGAAACCTAGGAATATTTATATGAACTAATTCAGAGTAAATAGAAACAGGAGGACAATTTATACAATGAGAGCAATATGGTAAAGACTTAGGAATTCTGATCAATGCAATCACTATAATTCCAGAGGATTAATAATCAAACATGCTGCACACCTATAAGAGTGCAGAATGAGACTTTTTTTTAAAGATGTGGCCAATGTGGAAATTTGTTTTACTTGACTATATTTGTCTGTAATAGTGTGGTTTGTTTTTCTTTTTGTTTTCATTTTGAGAGGGATGGGGTGAAAAAGAAGGTATAGTGGGTTTTTTGGGGGGGGGTTGTTTTGTTTTGTTTTGTTTTGGGTTTTTTGGTGAGGCAATTGGGGTTAACTGACTTGCCCAGGGTCACACAGCTAGTAAGTGTCAAGTGTCTGAGGTTGAATTTGAACTCAGGTCCTCCTGACTCCAGGGCCGGTGCTTTATCCACTGCGCCACCTAGCTGCCCCAAGAAGGTATAGTTTTTGCTGATTTAGAAAAATGAATTTTTTTTTAAAGAAAAAAGTTGGTGATTGCTTTCATTTCTTACTCCTAAACCAAGTTTTCCAAATACTTGCTTATTCTCCCCTATTTTCTTTGAGGCCACCAAATAAATATTCATTTAATTTAGAGTCTTACTGATTTTTTGTAGAATTTTTCTACTATCATTCTCTAACACACATTGGTACATAAGCTGCAACTATTTTCATGGCAGCCTTTTTGCCAAAGCTTATCACAAGTACCATGAGATGTTCCCTAAAAATAATACTTCTTGGGACAGCTAGATGGCACAGTGGATAAAGCACCAGCCCTGGATTCAAGAGGACCTGAGTTCAAATTCGGCCTCAGACACTTGACACTTACTAGCTGTGTGACCCTGGGCAAGTCACTTAACCCTCATTGCCCTGTGCAAAAAATAAAATAAAAAAAGAATAAGCTGGGGCTAGTTTCTGTTTGGAGTAGAAAGTTGTTAATTGTAGGTCAAAGGGAGAAATGGAAGGAAAAACTACACAGACACACAAATAACCACAGAGACACCACACCTCTTGCCACCAAATATATTTGACATTGAATAGGCAGTTTTTAACAAAGATAAAAACCTGAGGAACATAGATCCAGCACATGTTGTGGGTAAGAGGAAATTTTTCAGCAACCTCTAGACAATACATATGTTTGTGTTTTTGCCAGTGTAAAGTAACAGCTATATGCACACTAAATGAATACTTGTCACCTTACTATGGCAAAGGCTTTATTAAGAATTCAAGGGGCAGCTAGGTGGCGCAGTGGATAGAGCACTGGCCCTGGAGTCAGGAGGACCTGAGTTCAAATCCGGCCTCAGACACTTAACACTTACTAGCTGTGTGACCCTGGGCAAGTCACTTAACCCCAATTGCATCACAAAAAAAAAAAAAGAATTCAACAAGGATTTATTAAGCTACTATGCATCAAGTAAGGAGGATAGGAAGACAAAAATATTCTATGCCCTTAAGGTAATGACATTCTACTTGGTGTGTGGAGGTGGGAAATAACTTGTATGCAGATAAATAAGTAATTGGGTAGGGGAGTGATAAATCCACAAAAAGTAAGAAAGGCTCCTGAAGAACTGAGCCTTGAATAGGGCTAGGGTTTCCAAAAGGTAGAGATAAGGAGAGAGAAGATTTGCAGTCTTGTAGGATGGTTTGTGCAAAGGTGGAAATGAGATGTCAGGTATGGTAAACAATAAGTTTGGGGGAAGCTTAGAATGAATAAGGAAGAATGTGCTCTGTCTGGAAAGATAACTCAGAGCTAGCTTGTGAAGGGCTTTAAATGCCAGAGAAATTTGTGTTTTATCTTAGAAGCAATAGGGAGCTACAGAAGCTTCCTGAGCAACAGAGTAATGGTCAGATTAGAGCCTTAAATTTTTTTTTTTTTTTTTTTTTTTAGTGAGGCAGTTGGGGTTAAGTGACTTGCCCAGGGTCACACAGCTAGTAAGTGTTAAGTGTCTGAGGCCAGATTTGAACTCAGGTACTCCTGAATCCAGGGCCGGCACTTATCCACTGCGCCACCTAGCTGCCCCAGCCTTAGTATTTTTAATAGGGCAACTGTGATCCACGGAACTTCTGACCTGGTTCAAGGGGCTAGATCACCCAAAGAACTAGAGGCTCACCATGAATCTTGTAAAATAAAAAGATTTATTAGGAGAGAGGGTATATGGTCAGGAGACATACTCACTATGGAAAATCTGTCTCACTGGAGTAAGAGAAGACATGGTCTTTTGTACCTTTACAAAACAAGAAAAGGGAGGGAATTACAAAACAAAAAGAAATGCAGAACTGGGACCAGATAACTAAAAGGTGATCTTTGATAATGGGGTATCCATAGAATATGCAGCATTCATCTCTATCTTGCATATCATCTTGCAGATCTTAGTGTACTGTATTAGGGCCATGCCCTGCCACATCTCATACCTGAGGTGGGAGAGGGAGCTGTTTTTCCCTTGGCCTAAGGGGTTGGAATCTTTTGGATTTCTTGGGGTCCCACTGCACAATGATGTGGATGTCGATTTGGGGGTGGGGAAGAGACTAGGGAGACAGACGAATTAGGAAGGTTATCATAGTGGTTTCTAGTAGTTACAAGAGACTAAAATAAATGAAAGACCTGTAAAGACACCTCTCTAATTTGCCAGATTGTCAGAGAGAATGTTTCTTCAAAGACCTGAGTTTGAATCCAGCTTTATACAACTTACCAGCTGTGTGGCCCTGGGTAAATCAATTAGTCTTTCTCAACCTCAGATTTTTCATCTATAAAATGTGGATAATACTAGCACCCACCTTCCAGAGGTAAAGGATGAAAGGATAAAATGAGAACATATGTAAAGTGCTATCAGTATAATTGATGTGGGATGGAATTTAGGGTCAAATTGATTGTCCCAAAAGAATTACAGGACTCAGTGACTCAGTTTCCCAAGTTTTATTGCAATGCTGTGAGTGATCACAGGGAGAGAACCAGAAAAGTGGAAAGGTATCTCTCCAATAGTAAAAGAAAAGACAGTTATATTTATAGTATAGATAAATTGATTATCAATCTCATTATAATAATCTTCACCTTGGGGAGGTAAAAGGGAGAGCTTATCCTAATTTTGAGTTCCTGGTGTCCTAAGCCAACCCCCGAGGTGGGTACCTTTTTCAGTGGAGGTATTTTGAGGGTTTACACGTCATAAGGTGAATCTGGGGACAAATTTGGCCTTTTCTACGCATGTCTCTTTCTGGTTCCCATGGCTAGTTTCAAAATATAATCATTTTTCTTTAGAATTTCTATAGCCTTGTCATTTCCTTTATTGTTATTTGACCTGACCCGTTTTTATGGGTACTGATCACTGTGGGTACAAGAACTTAGCATAAATTAGTTATCCATTAACTGGGGTCTAACTTCCTTTTGGAGCTAATATCTAAATTACAACTTGGGTCTTAGGTTTTCCTATTAACCCTTTTTTTCACCTCCTAAATCATAATTATTATTAAAGAATGGAAGTATTTAAAAGAGAAAATAAGGAAGAAAAATTCAGAGAGCAAGAGGGGATAGAAACCTGAGTTAGGAGGTTTGAAGAGTGTAACATAATGGTAAGCAGAAGGGAAAAAAAAGATCATCAAGGTATAGTAGCTATGTAATAAGGGTGAGGTTCTTTCCATACAGAATTCTTAACCTGAGGCTCATTAAATGAATAAATGAATGAATGTATACATATACATATACACATAGATACATATATATACATACATACACACGCACATGCACACACATATATATTTTGCAGGGCAATGAGCATTGACTTGCCCAGGGTCACACAGCTCAAGTGTCTGAGGCCGCATTTGAAATCAGGTCTTTCTGAATCCAAGGCCGGTACTTTATCCACTTCTCCACTTAGCTGCCCTATAAATATATTTTTAATTTGATAACTATTTCAACATAATTGGTTTTCTCTTTAATCCTGTGTATTTTATTTTATACATTTAAATGCACTGAGTAGGCATCTGTTAAGGGCTAAAATTCTAGCTAGTCTAAAATATCTAATGAGTGGTCGCCAATAAATTATAAGCTTTAGCAAGAGTTAGGCTTTTAAGCATTTATTAAGGAGAATAAGAATTTGGTAAAGAGAGAGAGAAAGGCCTAGATTCCTATCTATTAAAGGGAGAGCACATTTCTAGCTCCCTTCTCTGCCAGTCCCCAGGAAAGAGCATCAGAGCGAGCTCCAGTCTCTTCCTTCCTCCTCCCACTAGCCCGCGTCACTTCCTGACGCCAAAGAAAAGACTCCTGGTCTTGCCCTCAAAGACCTTCGCTTCATAGGCGGAACTCTTCTACAGTAAGTCTTCAGCAGGTGGCGTTATTCCAATCGTTACACATCTATAGGATTCAATAGAGTGCCAAAGAGAATCCCCAACACAGAAAGTGGATCGCTTTTCATTTTGAGGGAGTACCTTCTTGTGTCCAAGAGCAATAATGATACAAAGATGCCACCAGCAGAGAGGCCGTATTCTACTAAATAGAAACAGAGAAATTATAATAAATGACATTGGATCGTTGGATCACTGTTGATCAGAGAAATACAAATGAAAACAATTCTGAGGTATCACTTCACACCTGTCAGGGTGGCAAATATAACAAAAACAGAAAATATTGGCTGGTGGAGGGGATGTGGAAAAGCTGGGACCCTAATTCGCTGTTGGAGCTGTGAAAAATTACCACCATCCTGGAGAGCAATTTGAAACTATGTCCACACGATTACAGAACTGTGCATATCCTTTGATCTAGCAATACCACTGGCTACATTTATATCCCAAAGACATCCCCAAAAAAGAGAAAAAGACCTACCTGTACAAAAATATTTATAACAGTTATTTTTATGGTGGCTAAGAATTTTAAATCAAAGGAATACCTATCAATTGGGGAATGGCTAAACAAACTGTGGTATATGCTGGTGATGGAATATTATTGTGCTATAAGAAATGACAAGCAGGATGATTTCAGAAAGGCCTGCAAAGACTTGTATAAATTGATGTATAGTGAAGTGAGCAGAACCAAGAGAACATTGTGCACAGAGACAGCAATATTGTTTGATGAAGAATTGTGAATGACAACTCTTCTCAGCAATACAATGATTCAAGACAATTCCAAAGGACTAATGATGAAACATACTATCCACCTCCAAAGAAAGAACTGATATTGATGGAACAGACTGAAGCATGCTATTTTTCACTTTCATTTTTTTCTTTTATTCAAGTTTTCTTGTGCAAAATGACTATTATGGTAATGTCTTACATAATCATACATATATAACCCATATCTGCTTGCTGCCTCAGGGAGTGGGGAGGGGAGGGAGGGAAAGAGGGATAAAAATTGGAACCCAAAACTATAAATAAAAATGTTTATTTTTTTTAAGTACCAAGTGTTGACTTTAAATGAACAGAGAAGTATGCTGTCTTCTAGGAATGTGCTCATAGAATACAGCAGAATGTTTTCCAGGACTTATCAGATCTGCCCACCAATACCTATGTTTATGCTGAAACCAATGATTCAGAATCATGCAATTTCTACCTGTCATCTATGTCAACTAATACCTGAAAAAGAATCACCACTACAACATAACAAGGGGCTATTTAGTCTCTTCCAGTACAGGAGAATCCACTACCTTCTGAGGAATACCCCCAGAATGAAAACTTCTTCAGAGATGATGGTGGTTTGAGCAAGAAGCTACAATTAAGGGAGCACGCTGTTTTCATAACTAAAGGAAAGGCAGGTTCTGCTAAGTCAATAGCTAAGAAATGGTATCTGAGAATGCAATCTGGTGTTATGCATCACTGTTTAACATAAAGGAATGATGGGCTCTTGGAAAGTTATGGAGAGCACTAAAAGGGGCCAGTAAAAATATAATTGTCTGAAATGTAGCAGATTTGATTACGATGGTTTTTATCTGAAAAGATAGGGGAGGGGGGAAAACAGGATATTTCTGACAAGCCAGGAAATGTAGTTGCACATCAAATAAATATAGGGCTGCAATAGCTCTCATATTGTGGATCCTAGGTTAATCATTACAAGGAAATGGAAGTCACCATTCCACCCTTGAATTTGCTGAAAGTAAGAAGCATGTACATACAATGATGCATATGTGCCCTAGATTTTGATAGAGCAATTTCATATAAATTAGAAAGGCTAGGTAGGATCACCAGGCTTTAAAAATTCTATAGAAATCCGCCAAAAAGTAATGAAATACTCTCAAGAGCAAAATTCTGACAGGAAAAAAAAAAAACACGCAAAAAAACACCCTCTGTTGGAGGGAAAGGTTGCTAGAGATGCACCAATGAAATCATCAATGAACAGAATTCTAAAAAACAATGCACAGAAAATAACAGCAAATGCCTGAGAATGCATCTAAAGGGGTTGTACAAATATCCTTTAAGAGTGGTATCAATAATGAATGATAAGAAAAACAAAAACAAAACAGGTTCTTGTATTTTTGAAGTTTTGTTGTAAGATCTTGGGATAATGATAGTGTATGATGATAGAGAGGACATCTCATTTTGCATATCTCTTCTGTTTGGGCTCTTAAAGCAAGAATAAAAGTGGTTAAGAAAAAATTAAGACTTAAGATCCATGAAATAATAGAGCACACCTAGCTTGCCCTTAATGAACTTGGATTTGTTGAACGTTATTGAAATAACTGGTGAATATAACTGCTGAGCCACTATCAGAAAACTTTGAAAAATGAATAGGCAAATTGTTTTTATTTTCAAAACAGAAAGGTAGATACCCTCTGGAAGTGTCAGTTATGGCCTTGATTGGTAAATGTTTGACAAAATAAAAATAAAATGTTAATTTTTGGTTTTCTAAGTCAATATTCAGCTACAGGGATCTGTTTAAGTATGACACCATTTCTAATACTCCAATTTCTTGATTATTTGTAGCATAGGGTAGCCCGATGGTGCAGTACATAAAGAGCTGAGCCTGGAGTCAGGAAGACTCAACTTCCCAAGTTCAAATCCCCCCTCAGACACTTACTGTGTGACCTTGGGCAAGTCACAAGCCTAATTTGCCTCGGTTTTCTTTTTTGTAAAATGAGCTGGAGAAGGAAATGGCAAACTACTCCAGTATCTTTTGCCAAGAAAACCCCAAATGGGATCACAAAGAGTTGGACACAACTGAAAAACAACAAAATAAAAAAAGTGCTTTCTGAACCTTTAGGAAAGAAATTACTAAGTCATTACTAGGAAAGTCATTGCTAAGAGCAAGCCTGGCCTTTTATCTCTTGAGCTAGATGTGTGACTTCATTTTAGGGAACAGTTGAGGAAATTCCTCTACTAATGAAAATCAGCCCTTTCTGCTTCTTAGTCTTAGAGGAGCCTAGGGATCTGCTCGATGGTGCATAGCCAGCTACCAGCTCTCTGTTCACTGTGTCAAAACGCTGCCTACTATATGGATTTGTGAGAACCAGGTAATGTTGGACTAAATTAATTTCATTTCTTGAAACATTACTAATCAGGCATTGTAAAGAATGCTATCTAATTAGTCTCTTTCAGGAAGGGACCCTGATGACTCTATCTGGATAAAAGATGTAAACTAGATGACAGTGTAGGAGTCACCAGAGAGAAAGAATTGGACAACAAATTTATAATCCAAAAGGCTTGGGAGGCTGGAATGTTGAGCCAAATCTCTAAACTGAATTTAATGAGGCTAAGTGAGGCATCCCACCCTTTGGGTCACTGAATCAACTGTGTGGCTAGAAAATTCTTATGAAAATGACATAGGGATAGAGTGTGGGACTTGCTGTCAGTTCCACCATGAGCCATAGTCTGATATGGCAGCTATAATAAGAGGCATAGCATCCAAAGCAGAAAGGTCCTTAACCAGAGCACATCTGGAGTAGTATGTTCAGTTTGGGATGTCACATATTGGGAAGGGCACTGACAAATGGAAAGTAATCTAGGTCATGCCAAGATGTTAAGAGATTTCAATAAGAAGCCAACTGAGAGAACCTGGGATGTTTGGCTTGGAGAATTAAGAGGGCTATTACAGCAGTCTTTGAATATCTAAAGTGCTATCACAGAGATGGGACTCAAGACTTGTCTCTGGATTGTTTGCTGCCTCAGGGAGGGGGGAGAGGAGGGAGGGGGAGAGGGATACAAATTCGAACCCAAAACTATAAATAAAAATGTTTATTACTTTAAAAAAAAGACCTGTCTCTGAAACATATTGATTTTGTTTTCCTGGGCAGATCACTTAACCTCTCAGTGCTTCAGGCACCTAAGACTCTAGGTTATAGATAAGGTGTCAATATGCCAGGAGCTCCCTAGCTGGATGAAATCTTAGATCCTGTCAAAAACAAACAAAAAGAATGTGTTAGATGAAGTATGCTTTTCTCCTTGTTCCCAGCTGGCAGTTAAGAGCAATAGTGGAGACAGATTACATATGACTTGGTAATACTAGATTGTAAGTTCATTGAGGGCAGAAACTGTCTTTTACTGTGTATCCCCAGCACCTGGCATGCACTTAAACATTTATTTGAATTAAATTAACAAGGAAAAAATCTCTTAACAGGTAAAGCTGTCCAAAAGTTGATTAGGCTGCTGATGGAAGATAGAATGCTTCCTGGAGTTCTTCAAGCAGTGTGGCTGGATTACCACTTGCAAGACTGCAAAGGGGATATCAGTTTTGGCAAAACTAGATAGTCTCTGAGATCCTTTCCCAACTCCAAAATTCTGATTCTGTTTTCCTGTAACCATGGAATTTCTAATTATTACATATTAATGAAAACATTAGACCAGATAACATAAATTTGAATGATTAAGAATTTAACAGATTTGTAATACCTTTCCAGTAGAAAAAAACTAGGAATTGGATATTCTGTACTAACAATTACCTTATAAATGAAAAAGACTTACATTTTTCCATCTAGCAATTATAATTTTTAAATGCCTCTAGCAGATCAAAAGCCAAAAATAATTTATGAGGCTATTGCTAATTGCTCTATCACACAGGTCTGTTTTGAGAAATAATTTTTGTTGCAAGTATTTCTTCCAGCATAACTCATCACTGTTTTAAAGACACAACACTGTGTAAGTACACTAGACATCAGGTCAGTCAAACCTAAGTTGAAAACCCATTCTTGACACTAATTGTGTGACCAAGTTACAATTTCAAAGCTTCCGTGTACTCATCTATAAAAATTTATATAATACCTATTTCACATTATTGTTGTAAGGCTCAAATGAAATAATGTAAATATAGTATTTTGGAAACCTTAAACTGCTAAAAAAAAGTATATTGTATAAATGTGAGCTAAAATTATTAACTCTATTCACACAGTAATAAGAGCACTTTTATAAGCAATTTATTGTTGTACTTCAAATCAAAGTATTACTGGAAAGCTTTATAGACGTCTAGTAGAGAATAAACCTCCACAAAATACTTTATTAATTTGTCTTGAAATGGCCAACTTTGCAGATACATCCCAACATTAATGGACAGTCAGCTTACTAGAATCTAAGATTAAGAAGCTCTTACAGAATTTAACAAAGAATCTTCTTTTGTTTAAAACCCCTCTTAATCTAAATGACAAATGGGAGTTATGAAACTGATGATGTAGCAAAATAAATAAAACCGTTTTTTAGGAAGTGTTTTCCCACATAACATTCTCCTTGAGATGGGAAATTATATAAAGTCAATTTCCTGGCTTAATCAACTGATTTTATAGTTTCAAGGCAATAACATTTTGAAAATTAAACATAAGCAATGGAAGAAAAATAACTGAAACCAAGTCTTGTTGAAATAACATTACATACAGTGCTTCAGTTAAAATGAAGCTGGACAAACTGACAGTCTTTTCTATTCATTTGAAAATTACACCTGGTGGTAATAAGGTAGTTTTAAATAAAGAAAACAAAGTTCTTACAACATTTCAAAATGATGAGTACAGTTGTGTACCTCCTTGCCAGACAATATAACCCCAGCAAAATGAGATTGCAAATCACTATTAAAAATGCTGACGGCAAGCTGTCCATATGAATTAGTTATGAATTATTACTTGTAAACACAATGGCTTTATGCTATACCATCACCACCTCCTCTTTCAACAATTAAATGTTGTTTCCTCTTCTGTCTAGTAACTAGACATCGGACAACACCCAGTGCCCCACCCTTTAAAAACCGTACAAAATTGTCTCCAACCAAAGGCCCCAAAGCAAAAAGATTAGCTTCTTTAGTACACTCATATGTGTATGGATCGATTTCCACAGGATTACCTTTACATGTAATTGGTTGGTTTGAATTATGGCCCAAGTCATACCCTTGTTCCTTCAAAAAGGAGAGATTAGGATGTGAGCCTATTAATACCACTGCTGCAGATAACTTGAAGATTTTCTTCAATCCAGAGACACTCTGAAGAACACATTTCATGTCTGTCTTAAATGAAAGCACATGATGCTCAGGAAAACTGGTATAAGCTGATGAAAGATTAGAGTCAATAGAATGTGACTGAGTACACATCATATGATAGACTTTATGGTATTCAGGATAAAGCTTTTTGGGAAGTTGTTTGAAAATTAAACTTGGATCAGTAACCCGTTTCCGGAACACGTGGATTATAGGAATATTATTGTTGTAAGCACACAGTACAGCATCAGCCGCAGTAAGTCCAGAACCTACAATTAAAACTGGGTCCACTTTGCCATGTAACTTTCCCTTGCTAATGGCAGCTCCAAATTCTGGCATTGAATGAAATACAAAGGGAAAATCTTCCCCTTCAACTTTCAAATAAGTAGGAGAATCCAGAGTTCCAGTTGCCAGGGCTACATTCTCAGCAAAGAGGCAGAAAGGGACGTGAGTACCATCAGGTTTTCTCTGATAGCCTCTAAGCTCCCAGTTTCTCTTGATAAATGTTGACTTCTCCATTTGTAATTGCTGTATTGAAATACCATCATTGTCTTGGTCATCATCATCATCTTGATCTCTGTAAAGTCTTGATATAGAGGTTATGTAAGTATTTTCTCGGAAATTCTTCTGAAGACCCATAACTTTCACATAGTGCTTATAGTAGCGAGCTATCTCCTCTGGTGTAACTCGGTCACTCTTTATGTTCCTTTAAGGGAGGGAAAAAAATCAATTCTTTGGTTATTATAAACAACCTCTCTATATTCAATAGTGCCTAAGCAAGCTGCTTCCATATGGTGTGACTAATTTTCAATTATTCTTGAGGTAAGCTAACCTTGTTTATACATTATCCTAGGCTTATAGTATGTTAAAAAAAAGTAACTCTTCAAGAAATCTTTAACACAACTGTAATCACTAATACTGTGGCCAACCCCCCCAAAAACAAACAAAAACCCAAAACCTTTTTTTAATGATGGCTGACTCCTCAAAAATAATGGAATCACATAATCTTTGTATTACTTCAGAAGCCCTTTCCAACTATTAGCTCCTATGATGAATTAAATTCCTTTAAAAAATTAAAAAGAGAATATTCACATCATTGCCCTATTTGGAATACAGAATCTCCCTGTTAACTCACATCAAATACAAACTTCTACATATGACATTTAAAGTCCTTCACAACCTGTCCACCTAGACCTGGAGTCACAAAGACACTAGTTCAAATCCTGCCTCAGACACTTACTAGCTGTGTGACTCTAAGCAAGTCACTTATCCTGTCTTGCCTCAGTTTCTTCAACCAAAAATGTGGATCATAACAGTACCTATCTCATAAGAATGTTTAAGGATCAAATAATATTTGCAAAGCACTTAGAGTTTTTCCCCTTTCTCCTTTTTTATACATTACTCCCCTTCATATAGTCTACCTCCAGCCAAACCAGCCTTTCTTTTCCTTACAATACTCCCTCTCCCACCTTTGAGTCTTTATGAGAGGCTGTCCCCAATTTCCAAAATGCACTCCCTTCCCTACCTCTCCAACTTTGACTCTCTAGTTTCTTTCAAAGATCGACCCTCTATGAGGCCTTTCTTGATCCCACCCCAATTTGTTAATGCTTTCCTCCTCAAAATTATATTGTATTTTAATACATATATCTTGTATATACTTATTTGTGTACATTTATGCCAAGAGAAGAAAGGGAAGGGACTGTTTTCATTTCTGTCTTTGAATCCATAGCACCTAGTACATAATAAGTACTTAAATAAATGCTTGTCAATTGATTGATCCAAACTCTGCTTAAACATTTCCAGTGATAGTAAGCTCACTATATTACAAAACAGCCCATTCTAATTTTAGACAGCTCCAACTATAAAAATTTCTTCTATGTTCCAATGATCTAGACCAAGAAATACTTATTGAGCATTAGGTAACAGTGTAAAGCACTGGGGATACAAAGACAAAAATAAAACAGTCCTGACCCTCAAGGAAATTACACTCTACGGGAGGTAACAACATAAACATATAAGCGTATTTATAATCTATCCAAATGAATACATGGTAGTTTTTAATGGAAGTGCATTGAAAATTTGAGGAAATCAAGGAAAGTTTCATAGAGTGCTTGAGCAGGAGACCAAGGATTCTAAGAAGCAGAACAAAGGAGAGATGGGACATTTCAGTGCAAAGGGAGTTGGACTGTTGTGACTGGTTCACAAAATTCAAGGAAGGGAGAAATGTGGAAGAAAACTAGAAGGTAGGAAGGGACCATGTTGTAAAGAGATTTAAATGTCAAATGGGAAAATTTATATTTGATGTCCATAAGAAACCACTGGATTTTACTGAGCCAGGTGGAGGTTTGTGTGTGACATAAACAGATCTGTACTTTAGGAAAAATTGTTCTGGCAGCTGTGTGAAAGATGGAATGAAGCCAGGGAAACCAAATAGTAGGCTAACTGTAGTAAACCAAGAGATGAGGAAGGCGTGGTCTGGAGTGGTGACTTTGGGAGTAGAGAGGAAGGTTATGTATGTGAGATGTGTTGCAGAGATAGTAACAAGATCTGGCAAATGACAGACCCAGAGTGAAGGTGTTAAAGAAGAGACGATACTGAGATTGTCAATCTGACTGATTAGAAGGATGGTGGTGCCCTGGATAATAATAGAAATATTGAAGGGGGAGGAGACAGGAGTTACATTTTGGATGTGAGATTTTAGTGTGAGATGCCTACATGATATCCAATTCAAAATGTCCAACAGGCAGCTGGTGATGCAGGAATGGAAAATAAAAGACTAAAGCTGGATATATAAATCTGAGAAGCATCAGTATAGACACAGCAATCAAATCCACAGGATCTGATTATACCATTGAAAGAGTATAGAGAGGGGCAGCTAAGTGGCGCAGTAGATACAGCACTGGCCCTGGAGTCAGGAGTACCTGAGTTCAAATCCGGCCTCAGACACTTAACACTTACTAGCTGTGTGACCCTGGGCAAGTCACTTAACCCCAATTGCCTCACTTAAAAAAAAAAAAAAGAAAAAGAAAAAGTGAGGAAAGATGTAGTGAAGAGAGAGTATAAAGCCAATATGTACAAGGTGATGATGGGAAACAACTGAGGTTGGGGAAGAATTTGGAGGTCATGATGAACAGGGATAAAGGTTGTAAGATAGACAGATGGAAGGATACAAAATTATGATCAGATAAAGGAACTTTGGATTTCATGAATATGGAAGTGAAACACTTAGCATTGGTGGCAACATCAAAGGTATGATCATTTCAGTGTACAGCTAAGTTGGAGTAGAGAAGCAGGTCATTCCACGCGAATGGAGTATATTGAAGACCTAGAAAGTTAGGGGGCTTGAGGGAGTACCAATGTACCAATGTATGCTAAAATCCTATAGTATGAGGGCAGGAGTTAGATCGGAGAGAGAGACTATGGGCCAGGCTTTGACTTCACTGAAGAAGGAAGAAGGGTGTTCTGGGGGATCAGGAGATAAACACTCTGGACTGGGTGTTGTAAATGAACCTCAAAACCCTAAGGGCACTGCTGTGGTCATACCATCAGTAAGACTATAGAATATACATGAATTTCCTTTTTCAACCTTCCTTATTATGTTTTTTCAAGACCAAAAGCATTTTTCTGCCTGACAAGGGCATTTATTTGCTTAGTAGAAACAGGATATAAAGAATGATGTTAACAGGAGGGAGCCAGATCTCAGTCAGAGTCAGAAGATGGAGGGAGTGAGAAATAAAAAGGTTTAAGATAACCTAGAGCTAGAAGAGACCTCAGATGTAGGCAAGTCAAGCTCCCTTTTATTTTACAGATGAGGAAACTGAAGCCCACAGAGGTTTAGTGACTTGCTAAAGATCACAAAGGCAGTAAGGATCTATAGGATTTGAACCCAAGTCTTATGACTCCATAGCCAATATTCTTTCCACTTTGGCTATGACTTGTTTGTTGGGAATTAGTCTAAAAAAGGTCTAGAGGTCTTAATGGACTACAAGTTTCATGTGAGGCAACATTCTTCTGATATGGTAACCAAAACTGATTAAAAACTTGTATACACAGCACACACTCCTCCACAAATTCTGAAGCTTGTGAAATCAGCTAATAGGATCTAAGACTGTGTGGAGAGAGGCCTCCAGGTGGTCTCCAGATCATGGGAGGTGATAGTTCCATTTGTTAAAGCATACCTAGAGACTATGTCCAAATTTTTGGTACATTTAGAAGACACTGATAAGCTGGAAAGCATCCTCAGCAAGAAGACTGGAAATGGTCAAGGGCCTCAAGATCGTTATTCAAAGTTCAGTTGGAGGAACCGTCCATATTTAGCCTGGATGATTTAGAAAGAACTTGACTGTATTCAAATATTTGAAGGGTAGTTATATAAAAAAGTAATTAGATTTATTCTACTTGACTACAGAGGGAGAGCCATGGATTTAAAGAAAGAAATTTAGTCACAATGCAAAGAAAAACTATGAACTTTCCAAAGGCAGAATAAGGGAGGTGAATTTGTTTTCCTTCACTTGAGATTTTTATATGAAGGCTGGATAGCTTCTTGTTTGGGGTTTGTTGTAAAGGGGATTGCTTACTGAGGGACAGCTTAGACTAGACAGTATGAGAATGGTTCTCAAAGTGTAGTCTAAAGACTCCTGGAGGTCCACAAGATCTTTGCACGGGGTCCATAGGATCAAACCTATTTTTATAATAACAAAATGTTATTTGCTCGAGGGCAGCTAGGTGGCGCAGTAGATAAAGCACCGGCCCTGGATTCAGGAGGACCTGAGTTCAAATTCGACCTCAGACACTTGACACTTACTAGCTGTGTGACCCTGGGCAAGTCACTTAACCCTCATTTCCCTGCAAAAAAAACCCCCAAAAAAACCAAAAACAAGAACAAAAAAACAACTCCCTAAAGATGTTATTTGCTCGTTAAAATACCTGTCCTCTTCTGCGAGGCCAAATTTTCCTCATATACTTCAACCAAAACAATATATAATAAATTGGATGTAGAAGCAGATATGAATAAGTTCTAGTTGTCTTCTATTAAACCAGATATTAAAGAGATTTGCAAAAATATATAAAACAATGCCATTCTTCTGATTTGGGGGAAAGGGAAATATTTTTCATAAAAAATTTTTATGTTAACATATAATAAGTCTATCATTGTTTTAAATGATCAGTTTTAATTTTTAACTCAGTAAAAAATCTCTACACACATGCAAGTGCACGCGCTCTTTGGGAACATCAATAATTTTTTTTTAAGAGTGTAAAGGGATCCTGAGACCAAGAAATTTGAGAACTACTACTATTAGGTGTTAATCTTCTAGATACTATATTTCTTTCTTTCTTTCTTTTTTGGTGTGGCAATTGGGGTTAAGTGACTTGCCCAGGGTCACACAGCTAGTAAGTGTTAAGTGTCTGAGGCCGGATTTGAACTCAGGTACTCCTGAATCCAGGGCCAGTGCTTTATCCACTGCGCCATCTAGCTGCCCCCGATACTATATTTCTATCAATACAGGTTGCAGTACCTTTTCTCCACTAAAATCTTACTTCAGTACCTACCGAGGAGAGACTTTCCTTTCCCTAAGGTTATGCCAGTAAAGTATTCATAGCATGTCCTACTTCAAACTAGAGGGCCTGTCTTTTGTTTAAGGATCAACCTATCTAAGTTCATAGAGGCTCATCAGCAGAAGAAGGTTGTCCACCAGGTGAACTTTATTGGCCAAAACAACTTAAGAAATTGAGGTATGAAAGGGTTATAATCTACATTAATGAGGGGATTGCCTATAATAAGATTACATTAACTATTTTGGTTATTGACTCATATTAAACTAAAACTTCTAAGCTCCCCCCTGCCACTATCTAATTTTACTTCTTCTAACCTGCAGTTATTCAGATGAATTTTTTAACCTAAATGTAGAACATATTTATTCCTATGAAATTTAATTTTATTAGATTCTGCCCATCAATACAGGCTGCTGAGAATTTTTTGGATCCTGATTCTGGCATACATACATTAGCTATTCCAATATTTCTTCTCAGATCGTATTTTGTTTTTTTCTTCCACCTCTCAAGTATTGATGCTAACCTTTCACTATTTTAAGTTGAAATTTTATCTTTTCAGCATCTCCTTTCATATTTCCTGTCTAGGGATTTAACTCGGTTAAGGGCTCACTGTTATTTGTCCTGAGTAGTCGGCCAACATTCTCATTTAGCCAAGTACATCCTCCTTCTTTCCTCAGATCACATTCCTGTTCTACACTTCTCAGTCATAAACCATTTACACACTTCCTTCTTACCCAGAGATACACCCATACTCTCACAGCCAGATACACGCATATAACAATCCAGGTGGATAGAAAGGTGAAGGTAGCTAGAGAAAGGAGTGGGATAAGAAGTTAGTGATTAGCCAGGTGGGTGGAAAATGTAAGGTTTTAGGAGAATAAATAAGCAGATGTATGAGAAAACAGGCAGGAAAGAAATAGGATGAGTGGTCAACAAAGAAACCACATAATCCCCTGTAGCATTTCACTACATTGCTCAAGTTTTCATAATACCACACAATAGAAATTAGCCTATTTGAATTAATGCTTTTATAACGTTATCTTTTCATTTGTAAATGATGATAACTGCATCAAGACTTAGAACGTTTTACATAACTTCCTAAATGAGACCCCAAAACCACTCAATAGTTTGGCTTGTCCACCCAGGAAAAACTCTGAACAGTACCTGTTATCTAGACTATGATATGCAGATGGATGAACAGCCCAGGCTGTTCATTAGTTCATATACCGTGGCCAGACACTGCAGATAAACAACAGTCCATATCAGTTTAGAAGGAAAAGAACAGGAAAGATTACATATGAAAAACTGTCATATTTTCAAAAATTCACAAGTTTCTCCTTGAAGTAAAATTCTATCTTTTAAATATCATAATTTTTCCAGTAATATATGCCTACAAAGCACAGAGTACCAAATTCTCCAACGAGTCAAAAATGTGGGTCACCTAAAAGACAATGGAGAGATGGTAGGTATCAGCAGACTAGAGTATATTAATAGTGACAAACTGTATGCAAGAAGAATAAAAGATATTAGGAGGCAGCTAATGGTACAACCACAGGATAGAGCCCTGGGCCTGGAGTAAGGAAGACCTGAGTTCAAAACAGTCTCAGACATTTACTAGCTGTGTGACCCTGTCAAGTCATGTAACCTCCGTCTGCCTCAGTTTTCTCGACTATAAAATGGGAATAATAGCACTTATCTCCTAGAGTTGTTGTGAAGCTCAAATAAGATTATTTGTAAAGTGCTTTGCAAACTTTAAAGCACTATATAAATGCTAGTTAAAAAGGAAATGAATCAGAAATATAATGAGAATAAGAGACAACAAATGGAGAGTCACATGCTGCACTGCTACCTATGCAACAGCAAGAATTCTAGATGGAGCTCTGCCTCCCCTCCCCCATGCATCCCTCCTGAAGAGTTATGGGAAGATATGGACAAGGAATAGCAGAGTTGATGAAAAGTAATTTATGATCTACATGACTGGAAGAAGTAACTTTAAGAGAAATTAAGTACTTAAGTATAAGATGAAGACGTATTCTAAGAATACGTACAAAGTATCATGTTAGTTTAGAACTTGTATGAAGTGTTTCTAGGGGAACATAGAAGTCTTCTCGAAGGACCAGCAGAAATTGGACAGGCGAAAACAAGCATGCCACATGGAAAATACAAAAGCATGGTTACATGACCTTAGGCAAATCACTTAACGGCTTTGAGTCTCAGTTTCTTCATGTATCAAATGATGTGGCTAGACCACATGATCTTAGCAGTTGCTTCTAGCTAAAAGACACGATGAAGTATTTAACAACTTCAAATTAATCCTTACCTTCGTTTGGTAGCCACCCAATCCTTAAACTTAAGCCCAGGTAATTCCATCCAGTTTCCAAAGCTGATTGTCAACATGGAACCTTCCATATGCTATTTGGGGGGAAAAAGTCAAAGGCATCATATATTTGCACAGCTGCCTTGATTTCCTTTAAACTGATTAAGCATCTTGAACTGATTCTATAAATTTAAAATGTCAACACTTAAAAGGTATTCCAATATCTATGTAAAACTCCTGATTTGCCTAATTTTTATATACATAGTATACCATAGGACCCATATGTTCCTCACTTTTTAAAAATCACCTAATTATGAACACTCAAATACAGATAATTTTTTTGGTTTTGATCATAAACTTCATGATGAATACATAATTCTTACATTCATTTTAAGAAGAGAAATGAGAAAAATTCTTTTTTCTTTTAAATAAAGAGAACAAGTTTATTATCTAATATCACTTGTCCTATATTCATCTTAATGTCATTATCTGTTCAGTTATAATACAACATTCATTCCAAAGGCTAGGCTAATTCTCAGGCAACATCTTCCCTAGGAGCTGGGAAATAGACCATAGCTCCATAAATAATGATGGTCCATAGCTAGAAGCAGAAGGGAAGGGGTAATACTGAACCCTTCATAATCCCACATCCTACTTGTATCTATCCTGCCTTACCTAACACAGAATCATTCTAAAATCATGGGTACCATGCCCACAATTTCTTTGCTATCTTTGAGGTCATTAGCTCCCTTTGGCAAATCAAGAACTCTGGCTTCTTGCCTCTCAACTCATTCCACCATGGTCCCCAAAATAGCTCAGCAGTGGGAGCTCAACTGATGAAGCATCATTGGTGGCTGTCTGAAAAATAGTGGAGGGAGGGTATATGAAAGTAGTACTCATTGATGCTGTTTTGGTATAATCTTCTAGACCTAGAAGAACTGAAGCCAGAATCAAGAGGCTGGAGCACTGGGCTTGCCAGACAGGGAGCTGCTATAATTTTTTAAGCATTTCACAGAATGAATAGAACCTTTCATAGCCTGGAGTCAGGCTTTGTGCAATGTTTGACATACTAGTCTGCTATATAGTAGTTGCTTGAAAGTCAGAGAGTTTAGGCTACAAACCAAATTCCACCACTGACCCATGAGTTTGTCCAGGAAAATTAAAGCATATACCTAACCTCAGTATGAAGTGGAACATTAATCTGTATATAAAATATAACATTACATCAATTATTGCCTCCAGAGTTTTGGGTTCTCAAAAGAAAAAAAGGAACTACATAAATGCAGTAATATTTTAGAATTCAGGGCTAGAGGGATACCAGTATGATAATTTAAAAAGTACAAGCTCCAAAACAGTTTTCATAAATATACTTTTACTTTCAAGTGCTACATTATTAGGCATGACATCCCTTTAAGAAGCCCATTATATGAGTCTGAATTTATAAAACCAATACAAGGCATGGTGATTATTTGACAAATTTTTCAGTTCATAAAAGGACTGCTTTAGAAACAAACCTATTGTGATGCATATGAAATACTTAAAAAAAAACAACCCTAAGCCATACACATTATTTTTCAGTGTGTGTGTGTGTGTGTGTGTGTGTGTAAAATTTTTCTAAATCTGGACATATGATTTCATCAGTATACGGAAACATGAGAATAGTAACTTCTGGCACAAAGAATGCTAAATCGTCTATAACTTACAATCTTAGAGTAATCTATATGACATTAAGAGATTCTAATGATCTCTTAATTGTCAACTCTAATTTTTCAATTCTCATCCTTCTTGACTTCTCTGCAGCCTCTAACACTGCTGATCGCCCTCTTCTTTTGATATTTTCTTCTCTTTTGGTTTTTGTGACAATGATCTCTTGATTCTCCTACGTAGCTGACATTACATTACTGTTTGGTCTCATTTGTTAAAGCTTCAGACAGGTTATGCCTATTAAGTATGGAGATTCCCACCCCACCCCATACCCTGCCGGCTTTGTCCTGCCCCTCTTCTCTATTTTACTTGTTGATCTAATAAACTTCCATGGATATGATTATTATCTCTATTCATATGATTTCCAGACCTATTTATCCAGTCCTAACCTCTCTTCTGATCTCAATCTCCTATCTCCAACTGCCTAATGAACAGTCTGAACTTGTTGCAGTGTGGACATCTTAAACTTAACATATCCGAAACAAACTCATCATCTTTTCCCCCAAAGCTTTCACTTTTCCTGACTTCCCTAATATTGTTAAGAGTGCTACTATCTTCCCAGTCACCCAGGCTTTTAACTTAGGTGTATCATCCTCAACATCTCATTCTTTCTCATGCACATACACCCTGACTCATATCCAATCAATTGCCAAGTCCAGCCAGTTCTTCATTAACTTTTCTCAAATATGGCTCCTTCTCTCCTTTGACACTGCAATCTGTTGCAAGCCTTCATCACCTCACTCCTAGACTACAATAGCCTTCTAGTTGGTCTCTCTGCCTCAAGTCTCTCCCCACTCCAGTCCATCTTTCACTCAGCTGTAAAACTGATCCTACTACAGCACAGATCTGACCCAGTCACCTTTCTATTAAATAAAATCCAGTAGCTCACTATTATCTCCAGGATCATATATGAACTCTTCTGTTTCTTTTTTTAAAAGTTCTTCATTATTTAACTCCTTTTACCTTTCCAGTCTTCTCACGTCTTACTCCCTTCCACATACTCTATGACCCAGTGATAATGACCTCCCTCGCCATTTGTACTTTATAAGACACTTCGTCTCCTAACTCAGTTCATTTTTACTGGCTGTCCCCAATGCCTGGAATTCTCTCCCAACTCATGGATTCCTTCAGATCCCAGCTAAAATGCCACCTTCTGCAAGAAGCATTTCCCTTTTAGATTATCTTAAAAATATCCTGTACATATCTTGTTTGTACAGTTGTTTACATGTTGTCTCCCCACACCAGACTGAGAGCTCCTTGAGAATTGGCAATGTTTGCTTTTCTTAGTATCTCCATAATTAGTACAGTACTGGGAACATACCAGGTGCTTAATAGATATTTACTAATGACTTAAGTGACTTGCCCATGGTTACAAAGCTAGTATATGTCAAAGATAGCACCTGAACTCAAGTCTTCCTTGGGCCAAAGCATCTTTATCTCAGAAACACTGATATATAAAAGACGTTTTATAATTCAAATTTCAAAATATTTTTTTAAAAGTTCAACAATCAAAAATTTATTAGAATATTTTAAACCTGGAAAACCTCTGTGAGAAAGAAAGCATCCTTAAATGTATATACTCTACAATTCCTAATTTTCATTGTTATATTGCCTTCCCTCTACCCCATATATTTTAAATTTGTGACATTTAACTGTATTTATATGCTGTCTTTTTCTGAGAAATAAAATACTTCATGGGCAATAACTGATACAATGCTCTCCAAAAGATAAACTAAAAGACTTTTTAATTTATTGTGTCTTAGCTTGAAAAAATACAAATTTTAAACTGGATTCTACTTACTTGTATAAACAGAGGAAGAAATTATTCCAACTTTGATATGTCCTACATTATACATTTCTCTTAGTTTTGACAAAATCCAAAATGAAAGTCTAAATTTTAACCTTTTACTATGAAACAAACTTCTGAAATATTACTCATTTAATTCTCACATAATAGGCCAGACTGAATATATTTGATTGCATTAGTAATCAAATTAGAATTCACTTCTATTATAATTAATTAGGTCAATATCCATTATAATTTGAGGTTATTAAAAATACTAAATACTAAGTGTTATTCTAGGAGTACTGTGTCAGTGGTGGTAAGGGGACATAATGGTAGCCATTTATAGGTATAAGTGTTCATAAACTGGGACTTAACTATATAGCATTTAACACAAAAAGTAGTCAAATTATCTAAGACTATGTAAATGTCTTGTAAATACCTAAGATTAAAGATTTTCTTCTCCTTTTAGGATGGCTGTATCTTGACTCTAGTACTTCAATGTTTGAGCAAGAGTTTATCACATTCCAGATGCCAAAATGAATAAAAAGTGCAAAATGTCTGAAAAAACAGAGATAAAAGAGGGGCAAGGTATCTTGTATATTTCCTTTAAAAAAAATAGACTTCTTTGTTGTAATCAGAACTGTTTTTAAATTGTTGTTCACTGAAATCACCTGGGCACATTTTAGGAAAAACCTTGACAAGCCAGAGAGTGTCCTAAAAAGGGCGACCAGGATGGTGAAGGAATAGAGACCATGCCATCTGAGAATCAGCTGAAAGAAATGAGGATGTTTGTCTGAGGGAAGACTCAGAAGGAGTCTTTATTTTGCTGCCTTTATGTAGCTGAAAGGTCTTTATGTGGAAAAGGGACTATATTTTTTTCTGTTTACCCTCCAAGGAAAGAATTAGGAACAAAGAAGTTGACTCAGGTTCACTGTAAGGAAAAATCTGCTTAACAATGAGAGACCTCTAAAAAACGAACAGGGCTGACTCAGGAGGGAGCCTACTTGTCCTTCAGTGGAGGGCTTCAAGCAGAAAGGCTGGATGACCTCTGGTAAGGGACACTGTAGAGGGGATTCCTATTCAGGTATGGGTTGAAATAGATGGCCACTAAGATCTCTTCCAATTTTGAGAATCTGTGTTTGAATTTTAAAAGTCAAGCAGGTCTTTCCATAGCAAAATTACATGCAAAAATTAGATATTCAGATACATTATGACATACAGAAAGTAAAATACTACTTACATGCCAAGCCCCACCAGGTGGTCCTTTACCAAGAACCAAGTGAGGAATATAATGATGTTGTTCTAATTTCCAGTGCAAAACTGATGGATAATCATACCCAAAGTCGGCATCTGGATGAAGAAGTGTGTCAAGTAGTATTGCAACTGGATTAGATGATCGGCCTTCAAGACCTTCAGACAAGTACTCTAAATCCTAAAATGAATTTTTTTAAAAAGAAAGAGAACAAAGTTGAACCGAGTCACTACTCACTTCTGTTCATGAATTCAAGACAGTGGACAAGGAAAACTTAACATTTATGAAGTTAATATAAAAAAAGATTAAATGTGCTATCACTCTGTACAATAGATCTGCAACTTAAAAATACTATACTAATAAAATAATCCAAAACTAGAATGTGAATCATATCACGTCCACATTTTAAAGAAAAATTACATTTATGCTTAGGAAACAATACCTGATCAATAATGGAGAGATGTCTTGCTTCTTCTAATTTACTATGCAAAATTGGATTTGGATGTATAGCTTCTGAAGATAAATACGGTCTGTATCCTGACAACATGTAAGAAAGGCAAATGCCTGAGGGTCCATTTCCTATAAAAAGCAATAGTTTGTCATGCTATACAGAAATAATGGAAGTCTTATTAGAAGTCAAATCCTATCCCTTCAATGGGCTGTTTAAAAATATTTTGTTAAATTAGAGTAACACTCACTAGCTGCAACATGAAAATACTTTCAGAATATGAAGACATGATTGCTTACCCAGAAATAGAATTTTACCCATGTAGATAGAAATAATACAGATTATTCGGTCAAATAGCCTGAAGATATAAAGGTACAAGCAAAAATTAAAAAAATAAAGCATTTCTTTTCAAGCCATTTCTTTCTAAAACCTTGAACATCTAATCTAAAGATGTACTTGAAAACACCACAGTACCTAGGTCAGCTGAGTGGTGAAGTGGATAGAGCACAGGGCCTGGAATCAGGAAGACCTGATTTCAAATCCAGCCCCAGACTCCTGGATATGTCTGCCTCAGTTTCCTTAACTGTAAAATGGGGATGGTAATTGCACCTATTTCCCAGGGTTGCTGTGAGGATCAAATGAAAAATCTGTACAGTGCTTAGCACAGTTACTGGTAAATAGGAGGCATTTAATAAATGTTTTGTTCCTTCCCTTCCCCCGTCTAACAGAGAAAATTCACAATACTTAACATTAACTTGGTCTATCCCTACCTTTATGAAGTTTTCAGATTGGAGAGATATTTATGTGCTGGAAATTCAATGCATTATTCATATTTTACTACACCGAAGATACCTCTGTTACTGCTACTAAGGGGCAAAATGGTGAAGTAGTCTTTTTGCCCCAGTGCTTATCTTCCAAATATCCCTAAGCACAGGCTATCAAACTATCTCTGAAAGAACAGGCTACACAAAATTCAGGAAGTTTAAACTTGCACAGAGTATTCATCTTTCTTTAAAAGAAAAAAGTCATGTCATTTAATTAACTGATCTCTATTCAGATAGCTAAGAATATACTTCAAACGGATTAAGTATATGATTCACAATGCATGGTCAAATATTAAATATGTACATGACTCATGGGCTCTGGGGTTGTCGAGGACCTAAGAAGTCATTTAATTCTACCCCCTCTTTTTCTAGGCTCAGGAAGGGTTAGTGAATTACCCAGTCATACTGATTATAGGCAGCAGAGACAGGATTTGAAATCAAGTTGTTTCTAAATCTAGGGTTCTTTCTACTATACCATACTGCCTCTCATATTCAAAGACCATGGAAAATATGACAATGCTAAATAACTTAGTATCATCTGAAGGCATAAAACAATATACGAATTATTCTAAATTATTTTGGTTAGTTTGATTGTAAGCTCTTCTTCACCATATACTATACTGTATCAGTTCTAATGTAGCCAACAAAGTAAGAAGGAAGGAAGGAAGGAAAAAAGAAAAAAAGGCAGGAAGGCAGGCACTGTGTTAAGTGTTGAGGGAAAAACAATACATTATAACTCTGAAATATTAAAAAAGTAGGTGAAAGCAAGATGATGCATCAAACTATTTATGTCTACGTTAACAGATATATACTGGGGGCAGCTAGGTGGCACAGTGGATAAAGCACTGGCCTTGGATTCAGGAGTACCTGAGTTCAAATCTGGCCTCAGATACTTGACACTTGCTGTGTGACCCTGGGCAAGTCACTTAACCCTCATTGCCCTGAAAACAAACAAACAAACAAACAAACAAACAAAAAACAGATATATACTGCCTGGCACTTAATAAATGCTTACTGATATTAAGCCAAATTTTATCTATATATGACCACTGACAGTTCAGAAGAATCACAGAATCACCATCTCAGAGTTGGAAAGGCCCTCAGAAATCACATGGTCTAGACTGTACCTGAAAAAGAACTACTTCAATAACGTCCTGAGAAGTAGTCATATAACCTTGGGCTTGAGCACCTCAAACCAAACTTTTGAGCAAATGTCTTCCCAAAATAATCCATTCCATTCTGGCATAGCATTTACTTAGATTTTGAGGTTTTTTGTTTGTTTGTTTTTACATCAAGCCTAAATGTGTCTCTCTGGAACTTCAACTGAGCTCAAGAAATGTTACATATAACAGAAAATCAAAGCGTAGAACTGCAATGTATGATTACTGAAAAGCCTACCATAAATCCCATAATCTAAAGCCACACTCAAATTATCAGTGTTATTGGAATGATAGATCTCAAACTGGCAAATACCCTCACATACAAAGAGTATCTTTTTAAGATCTCTAATTTCTATAATAGAATTGATAATACTAGAATAATCCACAGCATTCAGTCTAGGGGAACTGAGCCACCCATATTTTGACTGGCACTGAAGAGTTCTTGATAGGTGAGGAGTACTTCCTACTGAATCTCTATTAAGCTACAATCCTAAGGTCACATTCCTTCTGTCCTCTGACCAGAATAAAGTAATAGGTAGAAGCTTCCCATTTCACCCACCTCTGGAATCAAAAGTTAACACCTGCATACAGAAGGAAATTTTTTTCCTGACTTAGGTTCCATCACTGTCAACTCCCTATGATGGTTGGCAGAGACTGCCACAGTTGAGGTATAAACTCATTTTCTTTTCAAACAATCACTCACATCCAGCTCTAATGAGCAGATAGATACTCCCTTCTTCTTTATATTATCCTCTGCCAACCCAGGAAATGTCTGACCTTGAGATAGAAAGGACAGTTTATTTACCTTCCCAAACCTTCCTGTTCTACTCTATCTCTACACCCAGTTTCACTAAGCTTGTGCCACAAAGAGAGGGATAAATCACAAACTGACAGCCAAGTAATTAAATCTATGCATTTAAGGAAATACTGTCATACAGAAAATGTACTTGGTGATTTTTTTTTTTTTTGCAGGGCAATGGCGGTTAAGTGACTTGCCAAGGTCACACAGCTAGTATGTGTCAAGTGTTCGAGGCTGGATCTGAACTCAGGTCGTCCTCCTGAATCCAGGGAAGGTGCTTTATCCACTACGCCACCTAGCTGCCCCATTTGGTGAAAATTTGAAGGTATTATTAGGTTATATCAATAAGCATGATGTAGATAAGAATGGTTTCATTCATTGTATTTGTATTCCCAGAACCTGGCACATGGTGTTTATTAAATACTTGCTAATTGCTATGCTTAATATCATTAAATATGGTTGGTGTATAAGATGTTCACATGGCTCTTCTGGTTATTTGCAGGTGCAGATACAGCTAGCTCTAGGGTTACATTAACCGTACTCCAATAGTTACCCAGTCACCCCATAAATTTACTGGTTTATACCTAATATGAAGTTTTTTTGGAGAAGAGTACAACTCCTTTTTAAATCATGATCCTTAACTAATACATTACAAAAGACAATCATAATCTCTCCCCAACAATTGATTAATTGTGACTTCACAAACAACAAATACGCTAAGAAAACTGTATTTTAGACTAATTAACTGGTCTGAAAATTTCAGTTTGGAATTGCATATAATACCATCTAGTCAAGAGGATCTTGAGCTACCTTTAAACAGATTAGGGGTTTTACAAAGTAGTAATGGTTATGCCAATAGTTTCAAAACATGAAATAGAAATAACTTACCTACTATTACCACAGGCAAAGTCAATGATGAGTCGTCAGGTAAAGAAGTTTCTTCAACTAATGGCATTGCTTTCACTTTTCTGCTGAAACTGTCACCAAAATATTGTACTAGGGAATTCAAAATCTGTCCTTCAGTTTCAGGATTGCTATAGTTTCTTTAAGAAGAAAAAAGAACAAAAGTTACAATTAATACAATCTTCATGCAATCATTTATACTCTCAGATACTGAGATACTCTCAGGTTTTTCTGTCATTTAATTCTATCAAGGTTAAATTAACTAGGATAGGAGTCTGCCCTGTGATTTCACTAGTACAGGGAACTCTCTACTGAGCAAACTTCTACCAAGGCAGATCAGTACCTTCTCTACAATTTATGATCTTTGAAAGTTACCTAGAGCAAAGCTTCTTAAACTGTGGGTCACGACTCCATATGGGAGTATGTAACAATGTGGGGGCTCATGAAAAATTTGGCAACAGTAAAAGGTTATGTATGGCTATTTTATATACCTACATACCCAGGGTCGGGTAAAAGTTTCTCTGGTGAAAAGGGATCACAAGTGGAAAGAGTTTAAGAAGCCCTCTCCTAGAGCAATGAGCAGTAAGGTAACTTTCCCAAGGTATCAGACGCAAAAAATGTCTTTTTGATTATGCTGAAATTCAGCATATTTGTATAATTTTTTAAAATAATTTAGAAACATAGAATTTAAAGATTATGTAATAACTTGTTAACTTTATGTAGGCAGCATAAAGCCTAGTTGAGTTTAAAATATGTGTTGTACTTTGCTAATTTACTAATGTAGGTAACCAATCCCTGCTGCAGACACAACTCAGGGCTAATAATTTCTAACATCTTGTATTGTGGTTTTTGGTAGATATCACTGTACTCAGGGATAACCTTCTACAAATAGGGAGGGTCTCCTGAACTTTAAATCCTAGATTCATATACAAAACAGAAGTAAAAGAAATTTACAGATCAACCAACAAGAATTTATTAAGCAATTATTATGTGCTAAGCACTAAGGATTTAAAGATAGAAGCGAAACAGTCTGACATCAAGGAGCTTACAGTATACTGAGAGACAACATGTACATGCAGAAGTATATACAAAGTAATGTTTGAGGAGGTAGGCATCAGCAGCTGAGATAGGAAAGGCTTCATGAAAAAGGTGGTGCTTGAGTTGAATTTGGAAGGAAATGTGAGATTCTAAGAGATAATGGTGAGGAGGTAACCTATGAAAAGATACATATATGGGAATTGGAGTGTTCTGTGAGAACTGCAAGAAGGCTAGTTTGGCTTGATAGTAGAGTGTGTGAAGGAGAATCATGAGGCTAGAAAGACAAACTGGAGCCTCTACTTGTGAAAGATTATTGCGTAGTCAGACCCTTGGATTTGGAAGTATTACATAAGTAACTATGGAAGATGGGCTAGAGGGACAAGGTAGAAACAAAAGTAAAAGAACACCAGGCAAAAGGTGATGAGAAATTGAATTAAGGTGGTAGAATCAACATCTGCCAAATAACTGGTTATGTGGAGTGAAGGACAAAGTGAGAAGTCAATAGCACTGAGGTTCTGAAGCTGGCTTACTGGAAGCATGGTGGTGCCCTCAACAGAAATGGGGAAGTTCACAACAGTGGTGTTTTAGGGAGGAAAGAAATAAGGAAGTTAAATTTCAAAACACTTAGGTAATCCCCCAAGACTGTCTTAGTCTTCTTCTCTTTATAGTCTCTTTCCGGTATATATTAACCATTGCTATACTTTCAATGTTATCACCTGTATAGAGATGACTTCCAAATCTATATATCCAAACCTCTCTCTCCTCAAATTACCTGTTGGACATTTCCACTTAAAGGTCCCTCTTGTACTTAACTTACATATCCAAAGTTGCACCCAAGTAATCTATCCACCAAAATCTGACCCTTTTTCAGTTATATTGCCCATTACCAAGGCTCAAAACCTCTGGAGTAATTTTTGACTTTTCTTCTCCCTACTCCTCACCTCTACTCATTAAAGCTCTGCAAACTCTCTGCAAAATATCTTTCCTCTTTTCTACCCTCCCTCCTTGTAACTTTTTTCTTTTTTTGGATGAGGCAATTGGGGTTAAGTGACTTGCCCAGGGTCACACAGCTAGTAAGTGTTAAGTGTCTGAGGCCGGATTTGAACTCAGGTACTCCTGACTCCAGGGCCAGTGCTCTATCCACTGTGCCATCTAGCTGTCCCCTTATAACTTGAACTATTATAACAGCCTGTAACCAGTATCTTTGTTTTCAGTCTTCCTCTTTTCTGATGCACTCTTTATATAAGTGCTATGGTTTTCCTAGAGAATAGATGTGACCATGTCACTTTCCTGCAAGAGAGCCTTCCCACTGCTTATGAGATAAAATACAAATGCCTTAGCCTGACATTTCAGGCCTTCCACATTGCTCTTCTTTGCTCACTTTGATTGGCTGTTACTGAATTTATCTACTCCTTCCTCCTCTCCTACATACAGAAATCCCTCGTCCTTCAAGCCTACATTCAGTTTCTGGCTCCTCCATGAAGTCTCCTCTAATTTTCCCCAGATGAAATGACCTTCCTCCCTCAAATTTTTTTGCAGCACTGGATCTCTACATTTTCCTTATTGAATTCTACCTTGTTATTTATGTATGTTATTCCCCCTTTTGGATCATAAGCTTCTTGGGGGCAGGGACTATGTGTTGCTTTTCCATCCTTGTATACCCAGCACTTAACAGAGTAGAGTACCTAGGCAATTAATAAATGTTTGTTGAATTAAGTGACTTTCCCACAGCTAAGCTAGAGTCATAACTAGAAATCCCTCACTCTAAGTCTAGCACTCCTTACACTAGCAATTTCCCCACCTTGGGTCTGAACTTGAGATTTCACCATTGTAAAGAAATCACTGTAGAAATTACCTCTACCAATGTAAAGCTTTAGCACATCTGTAACTTAAAAGTCTTACAGCAGTGATGTTCAAGTTCTTAAAGAACTTTTCAGAGTGTCTGCAAGGTCAAAAGTATTTTCCTTATAATACAAAGACATTTTAATTTCTTATGTTTATATATCTATATATATCACATTTTTTTAAAAAGGTCAATAATTTTTAAGAGTATAAAAGGAGAACCAGAAGTTTGAGAACTGATGTCTGAGAGCTGTCTAGAGCACCAAGAGGTTAAAAGTGTTTTGGCCATGGTCAAACACCCAGTATGTTCCAAAGCCAGGTCATCCTGACTCCAAGGTCAGCTTTAACAACACTCCCTTCTAAATTTTTCTTATTAACAATTAGCTGAATGTTCTACTATTGCAGGCAGTGTGCTGTACCATAGAATACTTCCCAGGACAGCTAACATTTTTGGGAACTAGCTTTATACCGTAATACTTTACTATTCAATAAACAATCAATTGCTACTTTTGTTATTTCTACATTGTGGAGAGGAAATAAATGTTATTGCTTCGTTAATATATAAAGATTTTGTTTCAATGCTTATTTAATGCTTATAACATTTTGTATCTTTACTCCATGATTTATTTTAAAAATCATTTGCAAAAAAGAAATGTATTTAGGGAAAGAGAAGAGAACAAGCGTTTATAAATACACTCTGTCTTAAGCGCTTTACAAATATTATCTCATTTGATATTTACAATGCTGGAAAAGGGGCGCTATTATAGCCCCATTTACAGTTGAGGAAACTGAAGCAGAGATTAAGTGTCTTAAACCCAGGGTCAAACAGCTAGTAAGTATCTGAGGCCACATTTGAATTTATAAGGTCTTGACTCCAGGTCCAGCGTTGTATCCACTATGCCATCTAAAACAACTGCCTCTATATTTATATAAAAGCAATTTACACATGTTGATCAATTTACTTTTTAAAATGGTCCTTCTGCACATGTATAACCTATATCAAACTGCTTGCAGGTTCAATAAGGGAGAAGAGAGAATTTGGAACTAAAAATTTTTTTTAAAGAGATGTTAAAAATTGGTTTTTTACATGTAACTGGGGGAAAAGAAATAATAAATAAACAGATTTTAAGTGCTATAAGATGTGTAGAAAGTACACTGGGAAAATTATTTTTTCCTGCTTACATATAACCATCATTAATGACAGGTTAAGTGACAAAATTTGAGGTAAATTTAATAAGTAAGTTTAATAAGTTGTTGGATGAGTTCATGAATATTTTGCATAGTATTAAAATGTATTAACAGGAAAATAATTAGAGTGAATATAAATACTTTACATCTTTTAAGGAATGATTAATTCTAGTTAGAGATGAACAATACTCAAAAGTCTTGGAATCTTAGCAACACTGGAAAAATCTAAAGGTGCTGGCTATGAAATGTTTAAGATTTTCATCTTTTAAGTTCTGCTATAGCAGAACCCCAATATCACCAATATTTAAATATAACATATCTTTCCAAATGGTAAATGATAAGAGTTCATAGAGCTGTTTTCTGGTTGAAACTATTCTTAGATTTGTAGTTCTAATAGGATACAAGAGTGGAGTTCTAATATGAGTATCACCTTTTTCATGAGAATTCTGCATCTGTAAATATTAAGGCTGAGAACACAACTTGTGCTTTTAAGTCTAAGGTTATAATTTGCTTGATCATGACAGCAATCTAAAAACTTCCAAGCATCCCCTGGTTACCTTCAAA
Organism: Dromiciops gliroides; assembly: GCF_019393635.1. Taxonomy (NCBI): domain Eukaryota; kingdom Metazoa; phylum Chordata; class Mammalia; order Microbiotheria; family Microbiotheriidae; genus Dromiciops; species Dromiciops gliroides. Next base: position 153,866,280 of record NC_057861.1, read on the forward strand.
AATGTTTCTCAAAAAAAAAAAAGTTTCTCCTCCATGCCTGGTCAGTGTAAATAAAAATTCTTCAAAATACTTTCCTTTCAAAGTTGAATACATTAAAGTACTGAAAACAGCTCAAAGTTTTTAGCTTCCCATTTTTAATTCAAAATTTTGCCTTTCCTCACCACAAATTACACCTGGTTATATTAGAACATCATGCAGGACACCTGTTCTGAATTTCAAGTAGACCGTAGTATTTGCTGACTGTTAATGACTTTTGTGGCCATATAAAACATTTGGATACTATTCAATAAGTGGGATACTTGCTAAATATAGAGTGATCTAAAAAATCAGACTTTGAAGACAAGAAAAACAACAACAAAATAAGCCAAGTATAAAACATCGCTGTTTAAGTGGTATTCATTATCCTTTATAAATCAACAAACAAGAATTCATTTTTTCCACATAAATGTTCCCAAATATTCCATTACTTTACCAGGTATAAACAGTGTATTAGATACAGGCTGAAAAAAGCTGAAGCAGGAAAACAATATACACAATGACAATAAAGTAAATAAAAAGAAAGCATACTAAGATGAAACCTAAAGCTGGTTATAATGATCAAGCCTAGGGGCAGCTAGGTGGCGCAGTGGATAAAGCACTGGCCCTGGATTCAGGAGGACCTGAGTTCAAATACGGCCTCAGAAACTTGACACTTACTAGCTGTGTGACCCTGGGCATGTCACTTAACCATCATTGCCCGGCAAAAAAAAAAAAAAAGTGTGTCCCCCTTTAGGAGCAGCTAGGTGGCACAGTGGATAGAGCACTGGCCATGGACTCAGGAGGACCTGGGTTCAAATCCAGCCTCAGACACTTTACACACTTAACAGCTGTGTGACCCTGGACAAGTCACTTAACCCCAATTGCTTCACCAAAAAAAAAAAAAAAAAAGCATATGTGTCATTTATAATGACCAAGCCTGAAATTGGAGAAGTTATCAAAAAATGCTTTCAATTCTTTCACTGTAGAGGTGGGAAACTGGGTGTAAGATCCTGTATATTCCAGTCTGACCCATTGATACATAAGTTGATTATGCTGTACTGCCTTTTCCTCCCTTTTTTCTTAATCTTTGTAACAAAGAATGGTTCCCTGAGTGGAAGAAGAGAGGTATATATTCGGAAACGAATGTAATGTAAAAGCAAAGGGCATCAAAAACATTAATTTTTAAAACTAGAAGATTATTTTTCATTTTATATCTGAGTCAACTATGCTTTCTCTAGGATAAATGGCTATATCTGACTTATCAATATCAAATCAATTCTTTTCCTTCAGTAAATTTTGGGCATTTATTAAACTTATAATCATGCATCATACCCTAAGAATACTGATAGAAAAAAGAACGCAACTTTGTTAAAGGTCAACTTTGATTGGCAGCTAATATAGATGTGCCAGCTTTTGAAAAAGTAATCACAGTTATATTTTGTTACCTGCATTATTATAACCTTTAGTGAGGCAATCCTCAAGCTTTGCTAGATATATATTACTACGTGGGAAAAAAGGCTATTTCGGTAAAATGAAATATCATAGCTCCTCATTTTCCTTTGAAGAATGAGGTACAAAGCAGTATCCTCCCCTACCCCAGAGTGCCATGCACATCCAAACAAAATTTTTTTAAAACCCTCTGACAATTTTTACCCAAGTTTCTAAACTAGAACTGGTCTGACAAAAAAAAGCAACGCTTTTTTCCAAACTACAGGGACAAAAGGGTTTAGTTTATTTTCACTACCCCTTTCCTCCCCCATTCTTAGAAGAATGGCAAAAATATTTTTGGGGGGATCCATATTATTTTTTCTGCTTTATCTGACAAAACTGCTGTAAGAGGTCAAGCTATTTTCTGACAGTCTAATTGTCAAATATTTCTAGTTGCTTAGAGAAGAATGTTTATCCTGGAAAATAGACCTGACTCGGTGTAAATTTCAAGTTGTGAGTTATGCAGAGATGTTAAAATGACTGTAGAAAGAAAGCAAGTCTTATATAAAAGCTGTCCCGGTGTTCTCAGGAAGTTTCAAAGTTTTTGATATGACTTAGAAGTTCCTTTCTAGGCCTCCCTGGTCCAGACTATGTCTCAAATACACCACTATACCCTCAAATAATAGCCTGAAGTTATCTGTAGAAAGATTTGTTTAATTTCTGAAAATAAACCACTATTTTTTGTGACACAAATGGTGTTTATGTCTCACTACATGGAAGGCAATGGTGGGACAGTAGAAATCTGCAGGACCTGGGTTAATGTCTTTAAACTAATGCCAGTGGAGTAGTGGAGAGAACACTGAGTTTATTGTTGGAGGACCTGGGTTTGAATCTCTTCTCTAAGACTACTTACTGCCTTATTACTTAACAATGGCCCAATCATTTAACTTCTCTGGGCCAGTTTCTTCTTGTGTAAAATGAGGAAGTTGGTCGAGAGACTATTAGCTAATGCCTGTGCGGCCAAGTGGCCAAGGCACTCAACATCTCTGGGCCTCAGTTTCCTCACCTGTCAAATGGGGGAGGTGGGTGAGAGGTTCTAAGGTATATGACCCAATGACCTCTCTAATGTTCTGGAAAATGGGGATCATAATACTTTTTCTATCTTCCTCACTGGCTGTGGGTGTGAAAAAGCCACAAAGCATATATAAGTCTGAGTTATTATTATTGTTGGAAAATAGAGAGCTACAAAATTCACCTGAAGATAGGTTCTTAGTTTAAATAGAAACTTTGCCTTTACAAAGTTAAAATTCTAGCACTTCTAAAGTCACACTTCTTTTGTGCTAACTAGCAAAATTCTTTCCTCTTAAAGTTTACTACCGAATTTGAAAGGTGTCCTTTTGTCCTAACACTGTATTTGAATGGGTGGGTATACATTTCAAGTTGGGAGGTAACTAGAGATGTCAAAAGGACTCAATTTGTTAGAATAAAAATTCGCTTGTTTGAAAATAAAGCTCTTCTAGAACAACAAAATCTATAAACTCTCAAATTCCCTTCAAAAAAAATTTCTAGGGCTAAAGAGGATTCCGGCAAGCAGGGCTGATTTTTCGAGATCCCTAATAATCTACGTATCACCAGGCGGCTTAGAAAGCCCCTTTCGCAGATGGCAAAGTTGTCTCCACGACATTTCCAATCATTCAAAGGGAGAGCCGAGGGGAAGCGGGCCCGGGCAAGCTCCCGCCTCCGCCCCCCTTCCCTCGCCTTTAAAACTTTATCCTCAAACTCCAAGGGCAGGACGACCCCTCTCCGCGGCCTGGCGGTCCCCAGCCCATCCCCGGCCCCACGCAGAGGCGGGCACCAGAACCGGCGCGGGAGTCCCCGCCCAAGGAGCGGCACGAGAGGAGGAAGAGCCGCGTCCTGCGGCCCCGGACTGGGGGCGACGGCTCTCCGCCTCCCCGGGTTCCTCTCCCGCTTCTCCCCCATTCCTGCCTCGCCCCCACGCTCACCTGAAATGACCGGCCAGGGAGCACCGGCAGCACCACACCGGCATCGGGCGGCGCTGGAGCGGGGACGCGCCGCCGCCGCTCCTCCGCCGGCCCGGTCGCCACCGCTGCTCGCCGCCCCGGCGCTCCCCCTCGGTGCTGCGGCAGTTGTCTCCCTCGTGCCGGCCGGCAGACTCTTGAGCCGCCGCGGTGCCGTCTCCGCTAGAGCAGGAGGCGCTTCCGCTCCCGCCGCCGCTCGGGGAGAGTGCGGCCGAGACGGAGGCGGCGGCGGCGGCGGCTGAGGTGACGCCGGGGGCGGGGATGATCTCGGGGCGCCGGGGGTGAGGGGGGGCGGGGGGAGGACGCTGACAAGACGGCAGGGCCGCCGGGGCTCCTCCTCGCAGGTGCGGTGCTGGCGGCACGAGAAGGGGATTGGCGGAGAAGAGACCGGCTGGTGGGGGCGGGGATTGAGGAAAGGAGGAGGCCGTGACGGAGCAGAGGGCCGAGGAGTTGCTTGCCGGCAGGAGGCCAAGCGGTGGGGCTCAGCAGGAGGCGACTTCCGCCCTCCGTAGATCCCAGGCCTGGTACCCGGGATCGTGAGGAGACGCGAGCCGCGACGTCTGGGCTCGCGCCGCCGCGGCTGGGTGCCGCGAGGGCTGGGCGCGCGCAGCTGCGGCTTGGATCGCACTGCGCTGCTGGGGGCCGCGGACTGGGGGTGGGGGTGGTCTAGGTTCGACTAGCGTGGCTGCTGGGGGCCGCGGAAGAAGGGGAGGAGGAGAAAAAGGAGGAGGAGCGATCGGGGTCGGGGACGGGGACGGGGGTGCGGATGGGAGGGGTAGGTAGGAGATGATCTGTACGAGAGGGGTGGGTAATTATGGGAAATGAAAGGAGCTGCTTTCCCCTGGACTGGGCGGGAGGCAAGAGGAAACCCCCCTTGCTCCTAGGACCAACTCTGCTTCTGACTTTCTCCCTTTGGAATCTCCCTTTGAGGCTCTGGTTCTCTAGGGACCTGGCCAGGTGGTGGTGGTCCCGTTGCACTGAACATTGAGCTAACTTCGCCAGTATGCACTGTGAGGGAGGATTCTTAAATAAGTAATTGAACAATCACCGGCCGGGGCCATCCTTCTGTGTTCCACTAGATAAATGAGAGCCTGTAGCCTAGCTTCACTCTGTCCGTGTCCCGAGGCGAACTGAGTATCAAAAAAGCACATTCTAAATACATCTTACATGGACATTTAAAATTCATGCCTTATCCTTCTCCCCCCCCAAACAACCCCCCTCCCCAAACTTTTCGGCCTAAAAACTGGGGCAAATGTGTTCTGGTGAAAAGAGCACACAGGACTGGGTGAGGAGATGCGAGTTTTAGTCTGGCCTTTGCCACCAACCTTGTGTAAGTGAGTTTGTGGTTATCTTTCTGCCCACTTCAGTTGTCTCCCTGTAAAATGAGGGGTGGACTGAGTGGCCGCTAAGATCTCATCTAGCTCTATAATCCTGTGACTTTTACTTTTCAACTTTTAAAAAGAATTCTAAGAACCAAACACCCCTATTTATTAAGTGCCAGCTTCTGTTTTGCAGATTAAAAGACAATCACCAAGGGGCAGCTAGGTGGTGCAGTGGATAGAGCACTGGCCCTGGATTCAGGAGCACCTGAGTTCAAATTCGGCCTCAGACACTTGACACTTACTAGCTGTGTGACCCTGGACAAGTCACTTAACCCCCATTGCCCCACAAAAACAAACAAACAAAAAGACAATCACCGGAAGTTTACATACAATATAATCTCACCTAATTGTTTTCACTTTTAGGCTTTTCTTTTACTAAAATCTCTACAGGTTGTAATGTCTATTTTCATTTGCACCAGAAAATTAAATTTGATTACTCAAATTTGGTTCCCAGTTCCACAGATTATATATTTCTAAAATGTAGAGATATAGAAAAACTTTTTGTGGGCTCTTTTTATATCCTTTTGTTTAATGGTTTTCAAGTAGCATTGTCCAGTAGCAAGAGTCCTGAATTTGGAGTGTTGGAACCAGAAATTCTAAATTCTTGCTATGTGACTGTGGGCAAGTAGCAACTTCTCTGCACTGAATTTTCATCTGTAAAATGAGGGAGTTGGATTAAATTATTTCTAATTTCTCTTCCAGCTTTAGTTCTATAATCTTTGTTTCATTTTTTTAAAAAATTCAAATGATACCCTCTCTTCCCCCAAACCAGTGAAATGCTTCTAGGATCTTATCACAAACTTTTGAAATTATTCAGGTATGAATTAAAATCTCTGTACTTGACCATCTAGTAGAAAGGAAATCAAGACGTAGTGACAGAGTCCATTGATTTCTTTCTTTTTTATCTTTTTTTTGGGGGGGGGGCAGTGAGGGTTAAGTGACTTGCCCAGGGTCACACAGCTAGTAAGTATCAAGTGTCTGAGGTCGGATTTGAACTCAGGTCCTCCTGACTCCAGGACTGGTGCTTTATCCACTGCACCACCTAGCTGCCCCCAGTCCATTGATTTCTAATGAGGAATTAGAATCATGTAGGTAGGGAAGAGCAACTATTCTTTGAGGTTGTGAACTTTATTTTCTTTAAAAAAAAAAAAAAGCTTATCTGAGAAGATTTAATAGTCTATCATCATCATCAAGTAGTACTTCATGTTGAGTGAGGGTAATTTACCTTTACGATAATGGGGTAGTGATGATTATAATGGAGAATAACAATTTCTACAGTGGAGAATCACTGAAACCCTGTTAGAACCCTGCTCAGGTCCAAAGTTTGTTGGTTACTGTATGACCCTTAAATCTAGATCAGAAACCATGTAATTCATTATTAGACAATAAAGAGGAAACATTACAATTTAGATAAGAGATTTTCATTTATTGGGGACAGTTTGGGCAAAAGACCCCTTTTGCATGTAAGAAATAACTTGTACAGAAAAAGAAATGGTTTAAATAGAAGAAAATTTAGCAAATAAAAGAAAATGAATATAGTTTAGTTTTTAATTTATTTTTAAAGTAATAAATGTTTTTATTTATAGTTTTAGGTTCCAATTTTTATTATCCCTCCTTCCCTCCCTCCCCATTCCCCTGACTGAAGCAGTAAGCAGATATAGGTTTACATGTGCAATTACATAAAACATTTCTATACTAGTCATTTTGTATAAGAAAACTCAAATGAAAAGAAGGAAGTGGGGAAAGAAAGAGCATGCTTCAGTCTGTGTTCCATCAATACCAGTTCTTTCTTTGGAGGTGGATAGTATGTTTCATCAATAGTCCTTTGGGATTGTCTTGGATCATTGTATTGTTGAGAATAGTCAAATCATTCACAGTTCTTCATCAAACAATATTGCTTTCTCTGTGTACAATGTTCTCCTGGTTCTGCTTACTTCACTATACATCAGTTCATAGAAGTCTTTCCAGGCCTTTCTAAAATCATCCTGCTTGCCATTTCTTATAGCACAATAATATTCCATCACCATCATTTACCACAGCTTGTTTAGCCATTCCCCAATTGATGGCCATTCCTTTGATTTCCAATTTTTAGCCACCTCAAAAAGAGCTGCTATAATATTTACTGTTTAGACATAGGAAAATAAATACAAGGCAGCATGTTGCAGTAGAAAGGGGACCAGATTTGGAATCAGAGGACCTGGGTTTGAATCTCCATTCAGCTTTTTAATGTTTCTGTGGCCATACACAAGTCACTTAACTTCTGCGTCTCAATTTCTTCATCTGTAAATTGAGGGAGTTAAGACTAGATGACCTCTAAGGTCCCTTCCAGCTTGATACTATGTTCTATTATCCCATGAACAGGAAAAGAACAACTGTACTCTGGATCTTCCCTTTGCTATCTTCTAGTTCCATGTTATAGGACTTCCTTATATCTGAAACTTTTATATTGAGATTATTTTAGTATTTCAACAACCAGATTCCTTTGAATAGGTCACCTGCCTCATGGATTTGTTGTGAGGAAAACTCTCTAAAACTTAAAGCATTATGTAGGTAAGTTATCCAATTATAACAATATCTGTCAACTGAGAGCCAACCAGAAAAGGAAGCTACTGAGCTTGGAAAGGGCCCCTCCCTTTAGCTAAATATTTCCCCCAGTAGAGCCTTAATTTCCCTGATTAGAAATTAATTCATTTAGCTTTTTCCTGCTTGATAAATACCCTTGGGGAGGACAGAAGATTGTTATGTGTCTGCATGGGGTAGACAAGGGACAGACCTGGGTCCAAGTCCTATTTGGCAAATCATTTAACCTCAAACAAGTCTTTAAAATTATATGTTACAATTAAGTAACAACCATTGGCTTTCTGGAAGGAGTTTTGTTTTGTTTTTATTTTATTTATTCTCCCTCCCCTCCCTGAGGCAGTAAGCAATCAGATATAGGTTATACTTGTGTGATTATCTGAAACATTTCCATATTAGTCATTTTGTATAAGAAGATTTAAATAAAAGAAAAAAATGAAAGTGAGAAATAGCATGCTTCAGTCTATATTCAATCAATATCAGTTTTTTCTCTGGAGGTGGATAATGTACTTAACCATTAGTCTTCTGGGATTATCTTGGATCATTGTATTACCGAGAATAGTTAAATCATTCACATTTCTTCATTGAACAGTATTGCTGTCACTGTGTGTAATGTTCTCCTGGTTCTGTTCACTTCACTATAGATTAGTTCATACAAGTCTTTCCAGGTTTTTCTGAAATCATACTGCTTATAATTTCTTATAGCACAATAATATTCCATTACAATCATATACCACAGTTAGTTCAGCCATTCCCCAATTGATGGGCATTCCTTTGATTTCCCAATTTTAGCCACCACAAAAGAGCTGCTATAAATATTTTTGTACAAAGAGGTCCTTTCCCCCTTTTGGGGATGTCTTGGGATACAAATGGAGAAGTGGTATTGCTGGATCAAAGGGTATGTGCAGTTTTATAGCCCTTTGCACATAATCTGGAGGGAGTTTCTACACAAGGAATTCACTACACAGAAGCGATCATAAGTCCAGGCTGGGGAAAAATGTCTCAGTAATTGTCCAAGTTAACAAAGAGGTGATCCTGGTTTGCCACAAGGAGGGTCTAAAGTGACTCCTAATGTAGTGGATAGTGTTGGATTTCAAGTCAAGTGGACCTGAGTTCACATTTGGATGTAGACTCTAGCTCAAGAATCCCAGGAAAATCTTTGAGCTTCTGTTTATTTCCTCATCTCTAAAGAGTATTTTACCTCCCACGGTGGTTGTGGTAATCTGTTGAGATAATGTAAATAAAGGCCTTTACAAACAATCCTCTATTAATGTCAGTTGTTTCTGCTCAAAATCACATGATCCTCTGAGGTACTAAGCTCACAATGAGAATTCTCTGAAGGAACAGAGTGTTGCTTTTGGTAGCCACATCACCAAGGTATAATTGGGAGTCCCCATTTTTGTTTGGACATACTTAGTATCACATGATTTAATCTTACTCTCTTTCCTCAGTGGAATGCAACAATGAGTGTCATTAACAACAGAGCATTTATCAAGGGATACAGTAGTGAAAAGGACTTGTCTTGTTCACTCTGTGTGTATATACATGCATGTACATGGAACAGGCTACAAAAATGGTAGTTAATAAAGTTGGCAAGAACACTGTAACTTCTGCCTTGGGGGAGTTAGCTTGTGTCAACCATGACAATTGACATATACTGCCCAACTCTGAGGCAAAAGCTAAAAGTGTGGTATAATTACTTCATTAAATTTCTTAAATAAAGTTTATGTATTCTAGGGGGCACCTAGGTGGCACAGGGGATAAAGCACTAGCCCTGGATTCATGAGGACCTGAGTTCAGATCTGGCCTCAGCCACTTGACACTAACTGTGTGACCCTGGGCAAGTCACTTAACCTTCATTGCCCTACTCCCCCCCCAGAATAAATAAAGTTTATTTATTCTAACAAGGCACATTTATATTGAATACAGTTCTTTTGTGTAAACATAGTAAATATAATTGAATTTAATTGTTCATCAAATACAGATTTTACTTAGAGAAACAAAAAATAATTACAAGCAGACTATTTCCCAACTTCAGTTTTCTTAATTTAGGTATGCTAATCTATTTCCTTAGAGTTATAATTATGAAGTTGAATTTTAAAACAAAATGACTATTTATTATACCAGATTTCACTTTTTTCTTTCACTTAGTAGAGTTCTATGTGCCCCTTCTTATCCAGTTGAGTTAAGCAAAGTAAGTGCATATCCCTAAGCAATGTTCATGGAGAAACAACATGATAAAGTAAAAAAGGTATTGAATGTCAAGTCAGGAATAGTTCAGTCTTTCACATTTATTTAGTTATTTGACTAAAGAGAAGTCATTTAACCCCACTGACTCATTTTTTTAATCTGTAAAATGAAGATAATTCCTATACCTTACAGGATCATTATGAGGAGATAAGGCCTATAAAGATTTGCAATATTTAAAGAACTACATAAATGCCAGTTATTATTATTTTTATTCATTTCTAAGTAGATAACAGGATTATGTATTATTGTTATAAATATAAATGTTATCTAACCTATTAAAAAGCATGGTATCCAAATATATAAAATAAGAAAATTAAATTTGTAATATAGGGGTTCTTAATCTAGATTACATGAATTTAAAAAATTGATATCTGCATTTTAATATAATTAGATTCTTTAATAATTCTTTTGTAATATAAACATATTACACATTTTGTTTCAAAAACATTATTCTGAGAAGGAATAGACTTTACCAGTTGCCAGAACAGTCCATGACATAAAAGGTTTAAGAGCCCCCCAGGGAAGAGGGAGATTATAAAAGATTGTCTATGGGGCAGCTAGGTGGTGCAGTGGATAAAGCACTGGCCTTGGATTCAGGAGTACCTGAGTTCAAATCCAGCCTCAGACACTTGATACTTAACTAGCTGTGTGACCTTGGGCAAGTCACAACCCCAATTGCCTCACCAAAAAAAAACCCAAAAACCCAACCATAAAACATTGCCTATGACTGTGAACTGATGTCATTTATGGTTAACCTCATCTTGAAAGATAAATAATTTTATTTTACTTCTCACCTGGCTGCACTACTTTGGGACTTCTTTGAATTTTCCACAGTGTGATAGGAAGCTCATTATTGGGAAAACCTCATCATCCTGCAAGATTTCATCAGCCTTTGTACTCTGCCTCATCACTACTCTTTGCCTCTCTGATTGCAAGGTGGCCATGAACTCCAAAACTCCATTGAAGGAGAGAACACAGTTCAAACATCTCATTTCTCACTTGGCTGTATTACTTTGGGACTTCTCTGACTGACCATGACCCTGGGTCAGACGTCTTCCCCAACCTTACTTTCTCCCCTTCCCCACTGCCTTCCCCCTTTAAACTTTCCTTTATGTCTTGCCTTTTCCCATTAGATTGTAAGCTTTTTGAGGATAAGAACTTTCTTTTTTCACATTCTTATTCCCAGCACTTAGTACAGTGCCTAGCATATAGTAGCCACTTAATAATTGTTTACTGATTGATAACAGATATATTTCTCCATATAGATGTATCTAGATTTTACTTTATTGTGTGTATGTGTATACAAACACAGAGATATCCATGGATAGATCTGTAGATAATGGTGAAAGAAGTTTCAGGCCAATAGAAGTATCAGAAACCAATTTGCTATGGGTTGAAAAGTAAGAGGTGAGAAAATGGAAGCAACCAGTGTGAACAACTCTTATGAGTTTATGAGCAGCCCAAGATATACATATAGATATGCATGTATAATAGCTTGAAGAGGATGGCAGGATCAAGTGAAAGCTTTTTTTAAGGGATGAATGAAACCTGGGCATGTTAGTAGGTGGCAGAAAAGGAGCCAAAGGATAAGGAGAGATTAAAGCTGAATAAATGAATGTTTTAAGTTAATTTCTCTTAGGAGAAGAAGTGATTGAGGAACAAATACCCAGGAGAGTGAATAGTGTCGTGGGCACAAATAGAGGGGTTGGCCAAGAAAAAAAGAACTACTTCCTTGGAGACAGGAGCAAAGAGAGAATGAGGAATGATCTAGAGAAATTTTGAGATATGGAATGAGAAGAGGGAATGCATGGTGAATGACCTCTTTTTTTTTTCCAGTAAAGTAGGAGTCAAGCCATCTGCTGAGAGGGAAAGATATGAGAACCGTGGAGAAAGGATAAAAGATTTGGAGTAGCTTCTGTGGGGAAAGTGATAGGAAGTCAATCTGATAAGAATAAAATGATCATCATGTTGCATTAAGAACTCAGTAGAGATTAGGTAACAGGTTTGTAGTGGACACATTTGACATAGTTTGATGCTAATAGCTAGTAATAGCTTTCTCTAGCATCATTTATCCAGCTAGTAAGAACAGAAAAGTCAGATGATGGAAATCTTCTTCTGTTTTATCTTTCATTATCAAAGAGACAAGAACAGTAAGGGTTCTTCATGAGGTATCTACAAAGAAAGAACTCCAAGAGCGGGCGATGTGAGTTAAACCTTGTCACACATAATTCTTACACTTGTGCCCCACTACTATTATGGTCTAAGTTTAAACTTACTCCTCTCATGAATTCTGTGTGTATTTGTAGGAAGGAGTGAACCAGGTTCATAGAAGAAGGTTTTGTATTAACTGGCTTTACAGTATTATGTGAAAGTAGTAGCTGCCCTCTGGCAATCAGAACAGAAGTTGGGAAATGCTGCTATTATTTCTCCTCCTCTTCCTTTTCTTTCAAAAAGCTGGGACAATTTAATTTTTGTCCCTGCACATTTTCATTTTTGATTTCTTGAAATATAGCTCTCCAAAAACAAGCTTTTTAAAAAAGCCCATTATGTTCTGAATGGAGCTACTTGAGATGATGGGAAGAACACAGAGTTGGAGTGTCACAGTGTAAACAGTAGTAATAAGATATGGTAGCAAGAGATCAAGGATAGAACAATAGTGTATAGTTGAATGAATCAACCACAGGGTCAAGACTTATGGCATGAAAATGATGCTGGAGCAAGAGATATACTGGGAGAACAGGGAGGAGAAGAGGTACAGGACATAATGATGAATAATTGGTCTTAGGCAAAGAGCAAGAGGATAGAAGGTTGTGGTCAGAGGGGAATTTTAGAGTTTGGGCTGTGATAGTCACTGATGATGGTGAGATCAAGGACAGGACCATCTCACTAGGTGAGGAGGCAGAGTGAAGATATGGGTCATGACAATTAAGGGTTGACAGTCTTGATGACTGAGCATGGGGATAGTGGCCTCAGTTTCCATGACTGGTCATTGAGTCCCCGGTCCCACTAAGGATGAGTCCCAAGGTTACACAGGCATTAAACATCCAATCCATTATTCAAACCTAAGTTATCTGTCTCCAAACCTTGCACTCTCCACTATACCCACTGCCATCCAGCCCCCAATCTCTAAGTTTCCAGAAACGCTAATCCCTCATACATTCGATGACTACAAGCTATCTCTGATAGATGTGGTATGTTCAGGATCTTAGACAGAATTGAGTCTACTAAGGGTGAAGAATTTCTAGTGGTTCTGGTACTCCAAGTCTCAGGAACTACAACAGGATACCTAAATTAAGGAAATTAAAGTTGGGAAATAAGGGACTCTAGGGAACTCACATATACCAATTTTGGGTGTATATGAGTCACCCACAGTTCTTAAACACCTGCAGTTGCAGATGATTGATAACTCAAATGAAAATGGCTATCTGAGATAGAGAACTAGGTTTTCAGGAAAAGAAGGCAAGCATATCCAACAGAGTTGTGCCAAATAATAAACATTAAACTAAAAAGGAAAAGGAAGAGATCCAGAAAATGATGTCTATCTACTAAGAAAGATATAATTAATAATGATGATGATAATAATAGCATTTATCTAGTACATTAATGCTGCAAAGCACTTAATATCTCATTTTATCCTCACAACAATTCTAGGAAGTAGGTACTCTTAATGCCCCCATTTTACAGATTAGGAAATTGAAGCCTACAAATCAAACAACATACTTAGGGTCACACAGCTAGTGTCTGAGGTTGGATTTGAACTTTCTAACTCCCAGCCCAGTGATGTAACCACTGTACTATCTACCTACCTCTAAAAGTAGCTTGGTATAGGGCTGGGGAGGAAAGAAGGGAATGTATTTTTTTACTTACTGTGGTAAAATAATGGAATTTGGTAAGACACCCAGGGATCTGACTTGATTGACTTAGCAGTATTTGAATTGGGTGTGAATGAGTAACTATTAAGTATTCACTTAAGGTGATTAGATCTTGAGCCACACCTGGCCTGCCCTGTCAGCCCTTAGTCTAAATTTAGCCAACCCTGAGGAGTGTCCTCAGAGGCTGTAGACTGCGTCATCCACAGGAAACCAATCTCAGCCACACTATTTGAAGGACCTCCCCTTTGGAGGAGGAGAAAAAGGTAGAAAAGAGGACCCCCAACAGGAAGTAACACATGCTCTCACAGACACACTTTCTCTCCCTCTGGCTCCGGAACTGACTAGAGACAGGCTGCTGACTCCCATAGAAACTACAGACCCCTGGGGGTGAGCTAAATCCAGCCCCATGAATGAGCTGAGCCGGAAACAAGATTGGGAAGTGTATAGGTTATTCTTAGAGTCAGGGAGATTATCCATTTTCTTCTTTCTTGATTCCCTTGTCCTTGACTTTATTAATTTCACTTTTGCTGTGTATTTTATTCCCATTAATGAAACCTGATTCGTTTGTAGAAAAGAGGCTGTTAAACCCCTTTCTTATTGGCCTGGGAGAAATAACTAAAAAGGCGGTTCGGAGGAGAGTTTTGGTCCTAGAGGTCCCTCATTATTTTCTGAACCCCAATATTACAGTGAGCCACCCAATTAACTCTCCCCATATTAAATTTGGCCCCTACATTACTTTACTTACTCTGTGCTAGACATTGTGGTAAGTGGAGACAGAAATGTGAGAGAGAATCCCTAACCTCAACAAGCTTACATTCTTTTTTTTTGTTTGTTTGTTTTTTTTAGTGAGGCAATTGGGGTTAAGTGACTTGCCCAGGGTCACACAGCTAGTAAGTGTTAAGTGTCTGAGGTTGGATTTGAACTCAGGTACTCCTGACTCCAGGACCGGTGCTCTATCCACTGCGCCACCTAGCTGCCCCTACAAGCTTACGTTCTAATAGAGAAAGACAACACATGAAAGGGAACTGCAAAGGTAGGGGAAATAGGTTATCAAAGGAAGGGACAGTGCAGCAGTCAAGGAGAAAGATTCAAAATGGAGTATAAAAGTGAGTGGATAAAGTGTTTCTTGAGAAACAAGAAGGTCCTGAGTTTCATTTAACTGTGCTCCCACTTCTGGGTCATAATATGGAATGATCAGCAGAGGAATTACCTGGACAAGAATGTCCTCCACAACATCTTGAACAAGTGGTTATTCACTCTCGGCTTGATGAGCTTCAATGATGAGGAACGTCTTCAAAGGAACCCATGTGGCTTTAGTACAGCTCTAATTGTTAGGAGGCTGTCTCTTATAGATTCCATCATCTTCCTCTATAAAATGAAGATTCGGCTCTAAAGTTCTTTCCAGGGGCAGCTAGGTGGCGCAATGGATAAAGCACCAGCTCTGGATTCAGGAGGACCTGAGTTCAAAGCCAGCCTCAGACACTTAACACTTACTAGCTGTGTGACCCTGGGCAAGTCATTTAACCCCCATTGCCTCTCCAAAAAAAAAATAAAATAAAATAAAGTCCTTTCCAGCTCTAAATCTATATCTATCCAGCACTGGTTCTCAAAGATTATTATTCTTTCCCTGAAGAATCACTGAATTTTCAACATGGCTATGATGCTGGGGGTAGGGAGATGGCATACAAACAAAAGTGTAGATTCCAAACAATTAAAGACACACTTTTTGAAAATCAGGTGGTACACATCTGTGCCCAAAAAGCTCAGAATCACTGCCATACAGCTTCAAGGTAGGAAAAATAGCAGTAGAGGAGACCAGAAATTCATACCAGGCAGAATTCAAAAAAGGAAGCAGCAATAAAAACCTGAATTCTTTCCTCAGTTTCAGAATTAGGCTAAAGGAGAAAGAATAGAAACTAAAAGAAAATGATAGTTATTTCATATTTTTATCCCTCCATATGCTCTTTTATATAACTTATTAATTAGAATTATTAATCTAATTTATCAGCTTCAGAGAGGGTGCTACATTGAGCAGCTAGGTGTCGCAGTGGATAGAACATCGGCCCTGGATTGAGAAGGACCTGAGTTCAAATCCGGCCTCAGACACTTGACACTTAACTAGCTGTGTGACCCTGGGCAAGTCACTTAACCTGAATTGCCTCATGAAAAACAAACAAAAAACCAGATGGTGCTACATATATAAAGATGAGAAAATGGAAGCCTCTGGAAGTTAAGTGTCCAAGGTCACATAATTGAGAATTTCATATTCAAATCCAGTCCCTCTGACTCTAGGGACAGGTTCCTTCTATTAAATTCTACCACTCCTTCCAATTATAAGAACCTGTCACTCTATATAACAGTATCCTTTAGATAACAGTATCTAGCATTTATGTAGCACTTATTATGTTTGAGGCACTGTGCTAAGCACTCTACAGATATAAACTCACTTAATCCCTCACAACACCCCTGCCAGATAGGCGCTGTTATCACCCCCATTTTACAGTTGAGGAAACTATGCAAACAGAGGTTAAGAGACTTGCCCAAAATCACACAGCCAGTAAGTGTGTGAGATGGATTGAACTCGGGTCTTTCTGACTCCACATGCAGGACTCTATCCACTACACCACTTAGCTGCCTTAAACTAAAAGAACAAAAGAAGGGCCTGTTGAATATTGGCTAGTTCTGTGGAGATGGACTAGGAAACATGGACAGGAATTGCAGACAACGAAAAGAGTTGTAGGGGTTGCACTATGTGTGAATCATTGTAAAGATTATCCACACCAATTAAATCACATATCCACTGAAATCCCAAGTCCTTTATGATATGTTATGAGGTCTTTAGAAAGATACAGGGGTTTTAATGAACTATAAGCTTAACATGAGTCAACAGGGTGATGGAGATAGTCAAAAAAGCAAACATACACTTAGAATGCATTAATAGAAGAATAATATTCATAACAAGAAAGAGGATACATATCTGATTGCTTGCCGACTCAGCGAGGAGGGAAGGGGAGGAAGAGAAGGAGGGATAAAAACTGGAACCCAAAAGTATAAATAAAAATGTTTATTATATTTTACAAAAAGAAAGAAAGGGGGGGCAGCTAGGTGGCGCAGTGGATAAAGCACCGGCCCTGGATTTAGGAGTACCTGAGTTCAAATCTGACCTCAGATACTTGACACATACTAGCTGTGTGACCCTGGGCAAGTCACTTAACCCCCATTGCCCCGCAAAAAAAAAAGAAAAGAAAAGAAAAGAAAAAGAAAAAAGTAAGAAAGAGAGGATAGCCCCATGTACTAGTCAGACCACATTTGAAGTGTTAGTTCTCCATGAAGAACTGGAGTGTCAGCATCACATTTCAGGATGGACCTTGACAAATTGAATTCCATTCAGAGAAGAACAACCAGGATTTTAAGAGGAATTGGAGATCTCTCTCTCTCTCTCATCTATCTGTCTCCAATTACTCTCCCTTTTTTTGCAGGGCAATGAGGGTTAAGTGACTTGCCCAGGGTCACACAGCTAGTAAGTGTCAAGTATCTGAGGCTGGATTCCAGGACCAGCGTTTTATCCACTGCACCACCTAGCTGCCCCCTCCAATTACTCTCACAGTCCTGGTTGTTCTCTGGATGGAATTCAGTGTGTGTGTGTGTGTGTGTGTGTGTGTGTGTGTGTGTGTGTGTGTGTGTGAGTGAGTGTGTGTGTGTGTGTGAAGGAGCACTGTCTCTAGAGTCAGAGGGACTGGATTTGAATATGAAATTCTCAATTATATGATCTTGGGCCCTTAACTTCAAGAGGCCTCCATTTCCTTATCTTTATGTATATAGCATCCTTTCTGGAGCTCCCTCACAAACTCAGGACTTGAAGGTTGCTAGCTATATTGCAACTACTTCCCTACCCTCCAAAGTACTTTGTGAGTATGTATTCCTACAGCCAACAAGCCTCCATTAGTGTACTTACCTTTAATAGCCCATAGATAAAAGTATTTCAAAGCAAAGGCGTTTTCTAAAATGGCATAGTAAGTAGAGTAGCTATGAAACATTTCTTCCCCCCCCCCCCCCGCCCTTTCTTTTTCCATGGCTGGTTCTTTTCTCTGCCAGGAGTCATACTCCTTGAAACCAACTCCACTCTTTTCGGGTCTACTCCATGCTGGTTACATTGTCTCCTAATCAGTGCAAAGCAACTCTAGTGAAAAGCACCATGACCAGTGGAGAGAGAAGAGATAGAAAACCTTTTTCCTCCTGCCCTACCACTCCCCCCAACTGCCTTCCAGTAAAAGTACAAAGAAATTCCCTTTCAACAGCTGGGGCTTCTTGATATTGCTAGGGGTCACACTCCTTGAAGCTGTTTCTTGACCCAATAGTATGTCCAGAGTTAGCAAGTTAACTTTTTAAAGACCACCAGAGACAATGTCCATTCAGGGTAAAATTATTCACATTCCATAACATGCTAAAACTTTTGCATCTCTGTTACCTGATCATTACTTTCTGTAATTATATCAACTGGACTGTAAGAGAATAAATTTGTCAGGGGTGTCCTGACCCAACTCCCCTACCATATGTAAAATAAGAAGACTTAACCTAATGTCCTTTCCAACTCTAAATCTAGGAGTCTTGTGGGCCATATAGTCCAATATTCACCTGAATATCCAGTCTTTGTGTTAAGATATGAAGTGAGACTACTGGGTCTGTATTAAAAAAAATCATAAAGTAAAAAGGACCTACATGTACAAAAATACTTATAACAGCTCTTTTTGTAGTGGCAAAGAATTGGAATTGAAGAGATGCCCATCAGTAGAGGAATAGCTGAACAAATTGTGGTATATGATTGTGATGCAACACTACTGTGCTGTAAGAAATGATAAAGAGGATGGTTTCAGAAAAAACATCAGAAGACTTATATGAACTAATGTAAAGTGAAGTAAGCAGAACTAGAATAACATCGTATACAGTATCACCAATTTTGTAATGATGACCAACTGTGGAAGACAGCTATTCTGATCAATACAGTGATCCAAGACAATTCCATAGGACCCATGATGAAAAATGCTATCCATCTCCAGAGATGGAACTGATGAATTCTGAGTGCAGATTGAAACATAATTTTTCCACTCTTTTCTTACCATTTTTTGCAACATAGTTAGCATGGAAAACTGTTTTGCATGATTTTACATATATAATTGATGTCAAATTGCTTACTTTTTCAATGAATGAGGGAGGGTGGGAAGGAAAGTGAAAATTTGGAAATCAAATTTTTTTAAATGAATGTTAAAATGAATAAAGACCAGAGGTGAGAAAACTATTTAGAAGACTATTTTATAAGGATCTGAGGAAATGAAAAAGGAAAAAAAGAGAAAGATATTTAATTGGAGGAATTGACAGAATGAGAATGTAGCTACTAACTATTGGATATAGGAAGACACCAAAGATGAATTTTTTGACATGTGAATGACTTGGAAATAGATGTTATCATTAAGAGAAATAAGGAAGCCTGGAGGAGAAAGTCAGAAGGATTTTGAGCAAAGATGATGAGTTTGATTTTCATTTCCAGTGACTGGAGTTTCTGAATATAATTAGAATAGTATTAATATTGGACATTGTAATAAATACCATATTTCAGTTTTTAATGGGGATATTACAGCATGGCATACTAGCCTCAGTATCAAGAATGTCTGGGTAAAGACCTGCCTAAGACACATAATAATTGTAAGACTTTGGTAGGTCTCTTAACTTCACAGTATCCTGGTCAATTCTCTCACACTATAAAATACATAAAAGTTGCTAGTCTTCATTTTCCTTTACTCTCTCATCCTTCATGCCAATCTCAATGAGCCTGAAGTTGTGGTTCCTGTATGACCCAGCCCTAACTGCTTAGCCACTTTCTACACTTTACCTTTGAGGTTTTTGTAACTACACATAAGGTACTTTACACAGGAAAAAACTAAATGATCTCAAAAAAAAAAATTCCATTCTTTTTCGGACAGGCCATCCTTTATTTTTGTACCTGAGTAGAGATTCCCTCTACAACAGTCCTGGCCAACCAGCCTTTACTTGAAGACCTGTAGGAACCAGAAAGTCACTACATCTTTAAAGGCAGTGAAACTAGTCCTTTCCACACTGGGCTCTCCCTCCACCCCACCATCCCAATGCAAAATAATTTCTTGTTTGTAATGTGTTAAGCCTTTTCACACATATGATGTGTGCTTTTACTGACCTTTGGGTTATCCTCAATCTAGTTCTTTAGAGTCTATTGTGTTTCATGACTTGAAGCTAAATACTATTCCTGGAAGAATACTGATATTAAAAAAGATGGGTCTTTGTTTTTAGAGAAACTTGGGGTCATTAAATAACTGCAATTCCCCAAAAGCAATATGATAAGAAAGCTTATTTTATTAAATTAATATTCAAACAATTATATTTTGATGTTTGGCATCTAAATCCCTTTGTGTACCCACTGTTAGTAGCAACAGTTGATCACAGCAGTATGTTGCTATGGACATAGAGCTTCCAGGTATGGTTGCTAGATCCATGAGAAAATTTAGAAATAATGCTATTAGGACCAAAATTGAGATATAATATAGAATTTTTAAAGATAATTCAAGCACAATTGATATTAATGACATTAATGAATAAATAGAATACCCTCCAGGAACCTCAATATTCCAGTTTAATTTTAAATTTAATTTAACAAAATAAAAGCATCCCTAGGATTCTATAGTGGTTCTAACAACATCTGGTATCCAGTTAAAAAAAAGTCATGAAGAATAAATTGAGACACAATATTTTGCAGAATTTCTTATGACAGAGTATCACAGTTTGGAGGGGCCAAGAGGCTTTCATTTTATCATGGTTATGACTTTGGTCTATATATCTATGTACTGGCTTCTTTTTTTCAGTATCACTATTGCTAATACCCTCCAACTGACTGTTCCTCCAATTGGACTACCTTTCCTTGTTATTCCACTTTTCAGAAAAGAACATAAAATTTATTATGTTTCCACTTCTTTTACTAACCTGAACTTAGAAACACTAAATAGACTTCATATAACTCTGTATCTCTTGAACTTTCTGATGAACTCCAAATATCTTTAAAACTCAATTCTTTTTTTCTTTTTTTAAGTGAGGCAATTGGGGTTAAGTGACTTGCCCAGGGTCACACAGCTAGTAAGCGTTAAGTGTCTGAGGTCGGATTTGAACTCAGGTACTCCTGACTCCAGGGCTGGTGCTCTATCCACTGCGCCACCTAGCTGCCCCAAAACTCAATTCTTTATTGCAATTAATTCTATAGCCTGAGTCAATTGACTTTTGAGTTTTTCCTTGTTGGGGCTATATTTCTTCTTTCTGTTAGCTATATACTTCATATAATTCTGGTAAATTTTCTTGTTCTGAAATATAAGAGGAGTATGGCCTCTCAAAACCCTATCTATGTGTAATAGGTCATTTAACTTTTAGAGAAGTTGGTAATCTGAATTGGTAGAGGGAGTTTCCTAAATTCCCTATATTAAGGAAATCACATATCTACTTCCTCTCCCTATCAGATTTTTTCCTCTTTGTGTGCGTATGTGTGTGTGTGCATATATGTATATGGTCTTATTTTTTATTTGTTTATTTTTTCAATTCTCAAGCATTTTTTCCTCCTACTTCTATTTTTTTCCACTAAAAGCATGAGGAAAAATAAAACTTATGAAAAATATGCATGATCAAGTAAAAAAAATTCTCATATTGGCCCTGTCAAAAATGTGTGCATTATTTACCATATTTACTCCATGACATCTGTCAGAAGGTGGGTAGCATTTTTTCATCATTGGTCTTCTGTAATCATCATTGATCCCTTCATTGATAGAGTTCTTAAGACTTTCAAAATTGTTTATTTTTATAATGCTGTTATAAATATGCAATATGTAATATACAATGCTGTTTTAAATTATTCTCATTCTGCTGACTAATTGCTCACTTCACTTTGGATAAGTTTATATAAATCTTCCCACAGTTTTCTGAAACTATCTCCTTTGTCATTTCTTATGGCATAAGTATTACATTATATTCAAATTACTCAGACTTGGTGGGATGAAACTTATAACTAGACTATGATTCTGGATGGATATATCTTATTCCTAAGAAATGGTCATTAAAAAGAGGTATCGGGGGGCGGCTAGGTGGCACAGTGGATAAAGCACTGGCCTTGGATTCAGGAGGACCTGAGTTCAAATCCAGCCTCAGACACTTGACACTTACTAGCTGTGTGACCTTGGGGAAGTCACTTAACCCTCATTGCCCTACAAAAGCAAAAACAAAAACAAACACACATACACAAAAAGAGGTATTGGGGCAGCTAGGTGGTGCAGTGGATAGAACACCAGCCCTGGAGTCAGGAGTACCTGAGTTCATATCTGACCTCAGACACTTGACACTTACCAGCTGTGTGACCCTGGGCAAGTCACTTAACCCCAATTGCCTCACTAAAAAAAAAGTTATACATAAAAGAGGTATTGCATATTAGGAGATTATTACATAGTAAGAAGATATACTTGAATAAGGAAATCCAGAAGTGAGGGATGGAATGTGGTAAAGAACACCTGTGTGAAGACCAGAGGAGGGAAAAACAAGTGGTTTTGTTACTTGGTATATACTATAGACCACCTGAACAGAAAGAAGAACTAGATGAGTTTGGGAAACAAACCACAAGCATGGCATAAAGGAATGATATAGCAGTACTGAGAGAACTCAGTTATCTAAACATCACCTAGAGCTCCCTATCTGTCAGAAGCAGAGCAGCTAATAATGTCTTTTTGTTAATGTAATAAACTTTTTTATTTATAGTTTTGGATTTCAATTTTTAACCCTCCTTTCCTCCCTCCTCTTTCCCTTCCCTGAGGCAGCAAGAAAATAGGATATGGGTTATACATGTATGATTATGCAAAGCATTACCATATTTGTCATTTTGTACAAGAAAACTTGATTAAAAGAAAAAAATGATGAGGACTGACTGATGAGGAGGATTGAATGATATAGATGAGGATCATTTAATGATGAGGAGGGTTGATTGAGGATGATGAGGATTGATGGATGATGATGATGATAAAACATGGTACCTACTTTACTAGGCTATTGTTAAGAAAATACTTTGCCAGGTAAAGGTGCTATATAAATGTTATCACTGTTGTTGTAATAATCAGCCTCATGGGTTTAAAAAAGTTTAAAAAAAGAAAAAAATGAGGGAAAGTGAAAAATAGCATGCTTGTCTGTTCTATCAATATATCAGTTCCTTCTTTGGAGGTGGATAGTATGTTTCATCAGTAGTCCTTTGGGATTGTCTTGGATCATTGTATGGTTGAAAAAAGTCAAGTTATTCATAGT
This sequence comes from Dromiciops gliroides, assembly GCF_019393635.1. NCBI lineage: Eukaryota > Metazoa > Chordata > Mammalia > Microbiotheria > Microbiotheriidae > Dromiciops > Dromiciops gliroides. The sequence continues at coordinate 153,889,197 of NC_057861.1, forward strand.
TCTTCATCAAACAATATTGCTGTCTCTGTGCACAATGTTCTCTTGATTCTGCTCACTTCACATTACATCATTTCATACATGTCTTTCCAAGTCTTTCTGAAGTCATCCTGCTTGTCATTTCTTATAGCACAATAATATTTCCAACATCATAATATACCACAGTTTGTTTAGCCATTCCTCAATTGATGGGCATTCCTTTGATTTCCAATTCTTAGCCACCACAGAAAGAGCGGCTATAAATATTTTTGTACAAATAGGTCTTTTTCTCTTTTGGGGCATGTCTTTGGGATATAAACCTAGCAGTGGTTTTGCTAGATCAAAGGGTATGCACAGTTCTATAGCCCTTTGGTCATAGTTCCAAATTGTTCTCCAGAATGGTTGTATCTTTTCACAATTCCACCAACAATGGATTAGCACCCCAGCTTTCCCATATCCCCTCCAACATCCAATATTTTCCATTTTTGTTATATTTGCCACTCTGATATGTGTGAGGTGATACCTCAGAGTTGTTTTAATTTGCATTTATCTGATCCATAGTGATCTAGAGCATTTTTCATATGATTATAGGTAGCTTTGATTTCTTTATCTGAAAATTGTTCATATTCTTTGACAATTTATCAATTGGGGAATGACTTGTATTTTTATAAATTTGACTTAATTCTCTATATATTTGAGAAATGAGGCCTTTGTCAGAGATATTTGTTTCAAAAATTCTTTCCCAGTTTTCTGCTTCCCTTGTAATCTTGGTTACATTAGTTTTATTTGTGCAAAAGCTTTTTAATTTTATATAATCAAAATGATTTATTTTACATTTTTTTTTGCTCTTTATATCTTCTTTGGTCCTAAATTCTTCTGGCTAATAATATCTTGACTTGGCTTAATGATTATTTTATTCTTCAAAAGATAGAAGAATAAAAAAAAGGGAATTATATTCTAGATCTGATTTCCATAACAGGAAAGAACTCTTTGCTGAACTTTAATCTCACATCACCAATTGCCTAATGGACATTTCATACCAATGTCCCAGAGGCACCTTAAACTCAACATGTATAAAATTGAACTCATAATCTTCTGCCATAAACCTTCTCTTCTTCTAAACCTTCCCATTTCTATTGAAAGTACCATCATCTCTCCATTGCCTCAGGTTCATAATTGTGGCTACATGACTGGAGACAGATAGATCCCTTTCCAGTCTTGTCCAACACTATAACCTTCCATATCCCTAACCCATGCTATTTCCTATTCTTTAAAATGTTTTGTCTTAACTATGGCTTTTAAAACCCTGTCCAGGTTTTAAGACCAAATTAAATGCTACCTCTTACATGAAGTTTTATCTTACTCTCCCAGTCAGGAATTGTCTTTCCTTCCTCTCCTTTTTCATAACAACCACAACAAGCACTTCATATATGTTTTATGCTCTTTTATATTCATAAATATCTGTGTATATGGAAATACACATGTAGACATATATATTGCATCATTTTAGTATTTATTTATGTGTCATATTCTGCCTTTTGGATTATAAGCTTTTTGAGAGTAAAAATAATGTCTTTATTATCTTTGTATCACCTGAAATATCTAACTCTAGTGTTTTGTCTTTAGTAGACATCAAAAAAATGAATATATTATTCTTTTCTCTATGTGAAAATGAGACTTTTGGAAGATGGTAAATGTAGGGAATGGGAGGGAAAATGGTAGAGTGAATATAGAGGAATCCTTGGGGGTCAGGAGGACCTAGATTCAAGTCCTGACTTGGATAATGATAGTAATAATAATAGTTGCTAGCATTTATATAGTACTTACTATGTGCTAGGCATTGTGCCAAGAATTTTACAATTATTATCTCATTTGATCCTCTACAACAACCTTGTGAAGTAGGTGCTATCATTATCCTCATTTTATTTTTTAAAATAAACATTTTTAGTTAAAGTTTTGAGTTCCAAATTCTATCCCTCCTTCCCTCCCTCCCCATTCCCCTCACTGAGGCAGTAAGCAATCAGATATAGGTTATACATGTGCAGTTACATAAAACATTTCCTTATTAGTCATTTTGCGTAAGAAAACTCAAAAGAAAGAAAGAAAGAGAAAAATAGCATGTTTTCAATCCATAACAGTTCTTTCTCTGGAGGTGGATAATATGCTTCATCATTAGTATTTTGGGATTGTCTTGGATCATTGTATTGCTAAGAACGGTTAAGTCATTCACAGTTCTTCATCAAACATTATTGCTGGCACTGTGTACAACATTCTCCTGGTTCTGCTCATTTCAGTATACATCAGTTCATATGAGTCTTTCCAAGTTTTTCTGAAATCATCCTGCTTGTTATTTCTTATAACATAATATTCTATCACCCTCATATACCACAGCTTGTTTAACCATTCTTCAATTGATGGTCATCCCTTTGATTTCTAATTCTCAGCTACTACAAAAAGAACTGCTATAAATATTTTTGTACAAATAGATCTTTTCCTTTTTGGAGGGATGTCTTTGGGATATAAACCTAGCAGTGGTATTACTGTATGATCCTCATTTTAGAGATGGTGAACCTGAGGCATATAGAGGTTAAGTGACTTGCCCAGGGTCACACAGCTAGGGAAGTGTTTGAAGCTGGGTTTGAACTCAGGTCTTCCTGACTCTAGGTATAACCCTGTGCATATCACTTAGCCTCTCAGCACCAAGGCAATTCTCTAAAACTATAAATTACAAAGTAATTGCAGTTCTGCAGTGGTAGAAGTTCCCTTCCTGGGAGCTGTTTTTGCCTGTGGAAATCAAGGCTGCTTAAAAAAAAAAAAAAAGAATATGTGAAGTTTGTAGAATGAAAATTTTTGAGAACATCTGTTCTCATACTGCCTAATATTGTTCCAAGCAAGTGCCAGATGCCTACATTATAAAACCAAAACCCAGCCTTATAGACAGCAGAAGTAGGTAAATGATAAATCCGGAAATGATCTTTTCTTTCTAAAACCCTCAAGTGTTAATATTACATGTAAATGAGCAGAATCACCTATGAAAGAAGCTGTATTTTGTTGTTGTTGTTGTTCCAGAAAAGGTTGAAGGGGAAAAACAGAGTACCTTCCTGGAATTACTTTCCACCCTGAGTTGAGTCAAACTTAGTGACTCATTGGTAACTGCCCCCAGCAAAATCTGCAATTAGGTAGCCATAAATAAACAAATGAAGAATTAAAATAAAGTGAAGGTCATTGCTAAGGGAATTCTCAAATTTTAGATTTTTAATAATTGGTGAGTTTCCCTTTTGTAATAGGGAAATTAGTTACCACATATAAAGTTCAAACATTTGGAGGAGATAATTGGATTAGCCTGCATTACCTGGAAGAACCCACAACTGACACATTCTTTTGTTTACACAGCCAGACTACAATTTGTGAGATTCTTTCAAATGCTCATTTGTCAGTCAACTAATTAGAAATTAGAACACATTGTCCCATAGAGTTACAAATGGAATTTATGTCCCCATTATAATTAAATTCATAAAAACATTTATTGGGTACCAACTCTATATAGAACCCTGTGTAAGGCTCTGGGGATACCAAGAAAACAAGACAAAATAATCTCTTTCTCAATGATCTAATATTCTATATTGGGGTGAGGCAGGGGACAGACATGGGATATGATATGTATGTACGTACATAGATAATTTTAATAAAAATAAGCATTTATTAAATAAAACATTAAAAACACATGCTATGAGGGGCAGCTAGGTGGCACAGTGAATAGAGCACCGGCCCTGGATTCAGGAGGACTTGAGTTCAATTCCGGCCTCAGACACTTAACACTTAACCCCAATTGTCTCCCAGCCCCAACAAAAAACCCCACATGCTATGGGGGCAGCCAGGTGGTGCAGTGGATAAAGCACCAGCCCTAGATTCAGGAGGACCTGAGTTTAAATCCAGCCTCAGACACTTGATACTTACTAACTGTGTGACCCTGGGCAAGTCACTTAACCCTCATTGCCCTGCCAAAAAAAACCCAAAAACTAACTAACAACAACAACAACAACAACAACAACAACAAAACTACAGACATGCTATGTGGCAGACACTGTGCTAGGAGCTGGAGAAACAAAGAAAAAAATGAAAAAGTAAGAAGACTGCATTCTATTGGAAAGGAAGGGAACAGTCATTTATTAAGAGTGTACTGCTTTATAAATATTACACAATTTCATATTCATAACAACACTGTAAGGTAGGTGCTATTATTATCCTCATTTTATAGTCAAGGTAATTGAGGTAGATTGAAGTTGAGGGACTTTGCCCAGTCAGAATCACAAAGCTAATAAGTGCTTGAGGCTGGATTTGAACTCAGGTCTTTCTGACCTCAGACCCAGTGCTCTATCCACTGTGCAACCTAGCTGCTTTTGTACATGTACACAGAAAAATAAGTACAAAGTATATTGAGAGTAAATACAAACTAATTTCCAGGGGCATGGAATAGATAGATTTGGAGAATGCCTTAGCAACTGTGGGGATACGGGTAAGTCTTGTGTAGGAGGCAGCATTCAAGCTGTCTTAGCCTTGAAGGAAGTTGAGGACTTTATGAGGCTAAAGAGAGAATGCATTCCAGGTATGGGGAGAAGGACATTCTATGCAGAGACACGAAGATGGGAGATAGAATGTAATTCCTGAGAGACAGCAAAAGTAAGGGAGTTTGGCTGGAATTAAGAGTGGGTTTGGGGGCAGTTAGGTGGCACAGGGGGTAAAGCACGAGCCCTGGATTCAGGAGGACCTGAGTTCAAATCCGACTTCAGACATCTGACACTTACTAGCTATGTGACCCTGGGCAAGTCACTTAACCCTCATTGCCTTGCCCAAAAACAAACAAACAAAAAAAGAGTGGGTTTGTATTGAATCCCAGTGGTAATAGGGAGCTGCTGAAGTTTGCTGAGCAGAGAAGTGACAGGGACAGATCTAAGCTTTCAGAATATTAACTTGGCAGGTATGTGGAGGATGGAGAGATAAGAGACTTAAGACATTTGTCTCCAAGTATTCTACAGTCTAGTGACATTGGCTATCTTGCTGTTCTAGCAGACAATATTCCATCTTCTGATTCCAAACTTTTTTTTATTGGTCCTATGCTCAAAATGCATTGCTCCCTCACCTCTACCTCCTTGACTTTCTTGAAAACTCAGACCAAATCTTGCCTTCTTCAGAAAACTTTCCCAGTCCTCACCCCTTCCCCCCCACCCCCGGTATCTTCTGAAATTACCTTCCTCTTACATTGTATATTAAGTTATTTTTCTCATTTTAATCTTTCTCTTTAGTCCTCATCACCCTCTCATCTTAGATATTCTATACTGGTTCTCCACCTACTCATCTGACCATTCTTTGGTCTCCTTTACTTTCTCCATATATTGTCCCCTAACTTTAGGTCCCTTTCTACTGTATGATATGATTATGGATTTGAGTCAGATTAAACTCTGAGGATGGGGTCTGGAAGATAGATACCCAGCCCTGCCCCAGTATAGTTCGTTTAGAAGTTTATTGCTTATCAAATTCTCACTGTCTCCTTTAAGTTTTATTGCCAATTAACAGTATTGTTTTCTTCTGCTCAGTCTCCACACTTGTCAGCTACATATTAGTTTTGTCTGCAATCCATCATGTGTCAGAATCCCAGTCCCTGTTGAGTGGGTCAGGGAGTTAGCCCACCAATTCAATACTTGGGACTCAAGAAGAAAGGACAGGGCTCGGCACAGGATGCAGCAATTAAGTTGAGACCAGATGTTAAGTGACATGTCTCTTTTTCTCAGAGCAGAATCCCCTTGGCCCTGGGGTCCCCAACAATGGATTATTCTTTTCTTCCCAACATAGCCGAAGATAAATTTTAACCCTGTCATCCTTCTAGAATTAACACGACTACAGAACAATGCTGAAGCACCTGAGTGACTCTTCCTGTTATTCAGGTTGAATATCTTTAGAGACAGGGGTTGGGAGAGGGGAGTCAGTGGGAACTATGAGATCTGAAACATCTGTCACTCCCCTATTTCCTCTTCCTTTGGTTTGACCTTGTTCCCCCTCCCCTTTTCCCCCTTGTTCCTGGAACACGTATGCATGTCTCCATACGTTGATCACGAGCTAAACACGCACCCTGGGTGAGACAGGATTGGATGTTAGATTGTGAGCTCGCCCTAGTGTGCGTGGGGACTTCCCCTATAAAAGGTCAAGGCATGTATTAGCTAGCGCGGCTCAGGCATTGAGCTTGCCCATTCCTATGGGAATGTAATAAATCTGTCTCTGCTTGACTTGGTGGTCTCCTCAAGTTATTTGGGTAAACTGAGGCAGTTTGCTCCATACACTACTATTCCACAATTTGATATTCCTTACTTATTGATGCTCAATCTCATCCCTCAAAGACACTTTTCCTTACATACATTCCCTTCTTTCCTCTCACCTACTGCCACATCTAGCCTTCTTCCCCCAACTCCCTAGAATATGGCTGAGCCTCCCACTTGACTGAAAAGACTGACATTGAATATGAGTTCTTTTAGCCCCACTATTGCCATTATTCTATCACCATATTTTCCTCTTCCACTCCAGTACCCAAAGAAATATCCCCACTCCTCACTATGGTTAATTATTCTGCCTTTGGCCTTGTTTTGATTCTTCCTGGCTCATTCAGGATGTTGCTACAGTAGCTAACCCTTACCACAGGCTCTTTGTTGTTGTTGTCAAGTGTTCATTTATTACAATAGTCTCCTTTGTGACCCTTAATTAGCTGGGCATTCAAAAACACTGCTATTGATGTCAGCAATGACATCATGAGTTTGCCTGTTGTCAGAGTTGCCTCCCAGAGACTGAACTGTTCCAAGGATCTTTTTAATGGTTCCAAGGAGGGTCTCTTGCCAGGGATTTTCACTTGATCTCTCCAGGAATGTTGATAAGCAAGCTCATTGAAGCTTCTATTTCCACTGTGCTTAATATTTTTCTGCTTCTTTCTGTCCCAGGGAGAGCGTTTCTGGGTTTGGTGATAAGTCTGAAGTAGAGGGTACAACCTCAATGCGTGCCTGTTTGTTCTGAGTGTTGTTTCACTATGATCCTTAGCGCTTTCTAGTCACTAGTTATCATGGTGAGATAATCACTGATCTAAAAAGACTGGTGATTTTTAAGTTAGTGATTACCTAAGGGACTAGTTTTCAGGGCCAACACAGATGTGATACCAACTTCACCACCACTGCACCTCAGTCTTATTAGGATCAAACTTAGGACTGGATTGAGCAGGTAGCATTGAAGATAGTGATATAGCCTATAGTCCTGTGTGGTAGCCAGTGTCAGATGAAGCCAGATTTGAGATAAATTGAGTTATTCCTTTACAACTCAAGAGCTTGGAACCAAGAATACCATGTGCACTTTCAATCTAATCCTTTCTCCCAGGTCCTTCCCTTCCCATTTTCCTACAAATGTGATTAGGTCTCCCTAGTCCTAAAAAGAAAATAATAAGAAACTTTCCCTTTACCTTTTTAGGCCATCCAGCTAAATATTCCACCTCTTTCCTCCCCTTCCTTGCTGAACTTCTTGAAGAGGTCGTTTATATGCTAGTATCTCTACTTTACTACCACTCTCTTTTGAATCTCTTATAATCTATCTTCTATTCCCCCCCACACTCTACTGAAATTGTGCTCTTAAAGTTCAGTCCCTACCCTTTGTGATTTCTCTGGCACCTGTGACACCATTGACTTCCTCTCCAATGAAGTACTTGTACATTTCTTGATTTCCAAGATAGTACCCTTTCTTGGTTCTGATACCTTTTTGATTGCTCCTTCTGTCTTCTTCATTGGCTCTCCATCTTTATTTCTCCTTAATGCTGGTGTTTCTCAAGAGTCTGACCCTATTCCTCTCCTCATTACACTACTTCCTTTACTCTCACAGCTTAAATGACCACCTTCATACACAGTTCTGTAACTGTTCTCTTGACCCTCTTCTTTAACTCCTGATTTACATTTTCAACTAATTCTGTAATTCTGCTCCTAACCTTTTTCTTTGACTCCTGATTTCCATTTTCAGCTAATTATTGCACATCTCCATGTGCAGGTATCACCAGGAAATCAAGCACAACATTCCCCAAACCAAGTTTATTTTCTTCTGACTTCACTATTCCTGTTAGTGACACCAGCTTTTACTGAGTCCCTCATTTTAATTCTCCATGGCTACTGAATTTACCAAAACTAGAGTTCAGGAAAACATTGATTCTTTCCTTTAAAAGTAACATGTTTAGGGGCAGCTAGGTGGCGCAGTGGATAGAGCACTGGCCCTGGATTCAGCAGGACGTGAGTTCAGGTTTGGCCTCAGACACTTGACACTTACTGGCTGTGTGACTCTGGGCAAGTCACTTAACCCCAATTGCCTCACCCCCCCCCAAAGTAATATGTTTAGCTTTAGTTTACACACTTACTTAAGTATTAGTTGCTAAGAGCATACGAGCTGCCAACTTACTTTTTTAGAACCAGTAGAACTGCTTTGGCAATATAAAAAAAAAAAAATTACTTCCTAGATGTGCTAACAGAAACATTTAAACAAACAAATGGAAAGTTCAGTGAGTCGTAAGATCACACTGACCTTGACCATCTGAAAATATGTATTGACTCTTAGTTTTTGTATTGGCTTCCATAATATGTATTGCTACTCTACATTATGCTTTAGATGATATTTATATCAATTATAGCAAAATATTAACATCATACATTATTTCATTACATTATATTAAATAATATACATTGCTGACACTACCACCACCCTGGTGCAGGCCCTCATCACCTCATGCCTAGACTATTGCAATAGCCCTGCCTCAAGTCTCCCCCTCCTCTGGTTCATCTTCCACTCAGATGTTAAACTGAGTTTCCTAAAGTGCAGGTCATCCCTAACCTCACCATAATCTCTAATGGTTCTGTGTTACCTCCAGGATCAAATAGAAAATCTTCTGTTTGGCTTTTAAGTCCTTCATAACCTGGCCCCTTCCAATCTTTCCAGTCTCCTTATACTTTACTCCCACCCGCTTGCTCTGTGACCCAGTAGTAACATTGGCTCAGATTCTGGACTATTTCACTGCCTGTCCCTCACGCCTGGAATGTTGTCTTTCATCATCTAATATCTTTTGACTTCCCTAACTGCCTGCATGTCCCATTTAAAATCCCAACTTCAGCAAGAAACCTTTCCCAAACCACCTTAATCTTAGTGGCTTCCCTCTAAGCTTATCTCCAATTTATCTTGCCTATATCTTGTTTGTACATAGTTGTTGGCTATCTTGTCTCCCCCATAAGACTGTCAACACTTCAAGAGCCAGGACTGGCCTTTTTTATCTTTTTTTCGGGGGGGAGGGGTATTCTCAGTATTTAGCAAAGTGCTGGTGCACAGAAAGCATTGATAAATGCTTCTTGATTTGCAACAACTAGATGCATTTTTCTGATTGACTTTTTCCCCTTTAAAAATGATCAGAAAAATAATTTTTCTATTCATATGGATACATAGATAACAAAACAAAACATATTGCCAATAAGTCATGTTTGGGCTTAGTAGGTGAAGCACAGAAACCAGTGTAACAGAACAAAGAAAAAGACATGACATAGAACTGTGAAAGACAGAGGACAGGAATATTTTGACTCAAACTTGGAATACAATAACATGTTCTCATCTTTCTTGTCTGTGGGCCAAACAAGATATGAGTTTGTATGAAACAATTCCCGTTGTATCTCATCTAATTTCCAAGGTCTATTTCCAATGTCTTTTTTTTTTTCTAGGTGATAACAAGTCCACAAACAAGAGAAATGAAGTATGTTACATAAGGTCAAAAGGATTCATTAGTGTTTTCAGTGATGAAATGTAAATTAAAAGATAATTTGACTAGAAGCCCATATTTTTTTTTTGTGGGACAGTGAAGGTTAAGTGACTTGCCCAGAGTCACACAACTAGTAAGTGTCAAGTGCCTGAGGTCGGATTTGAACTCAGGTCCTCCTGAATCCAGGGCCAGTGCTTTATCCATTGAACCACCTAGCTGCCCTGATGGCCATAATTTTAATAAACTTTTAGGCTAACATTGTTCTCATACTTGCCATATCTAGCAACTCATATCTAAAGGGGATATTATTAACATTTATGGGTTATTAAGCATATTTTATACTCTTCTCTTCTACCTAATTCTTAAATATATAAATAAGGTCTTCAGAGGTATAAAAAATGCCCCAGCATCCTGACACATTCTTAATGAGTTGGGACTTGGGGGTGCTGAGGAAAGGACATGAGGGAAAATGACTACAATCTTATACAGAAGATGTACACCAAAATACTTTTGTTTTATACCTTGTGACTATGCAGTCTGGTTCAAATGGGAGAGAGGGAATATTCAGCTTTATATTCTGAGTCATCGTTGCGTCATGAAACTAGTGCTAAATTTTGGAGGCAAAGAACTGTGTTCAAAACTCAGTTTTGCCACTTACTACTTATATGACTTCAGGCAAGTCACTTAACCTCTCTGGGAATGTTTCCCTCTATGTGCAATAAGGGAGAGGGAGTGAGCCCAAATTTATATATAGTGTCATAAATTCATGATCCTCTCAAGGAATGAATAGTAGTGAGATCATAATCTACAAAATAGTGATAAAATCTTAGGAAATTATCCAACTCTATGTAAGATATGTACAGGTATACCATAGATGCACTGTGGGTTCCATTCCAGACCATTGCAATAAAGTGCATATTTCAGTAAAGCAAGTCACACAAATTTTTTGGCTTCCCAGGGAATATAAAATTGTTTTTATACTGTGTTGTAATCTATTAAACATACAATAGTATCACGACTAAAAATGTACATAGCCTAATTAAAAGTTTGTTAGTTTTTTTCAGTTGCGTCTGACTCTGTGGCCCCACAGCCCATAACACATCAGACCTTTCTGTCCTCCACTATCTCTCAAAGTCTGTCCAAGTTCATATTTGTTGTTTTCATGACACTATCTATCCCATCCTCTGCCATCTCCTTTTCTTTTTGCCTTTAATCTTTCCCAACATCAGAGTTTTTTTCCAATGAGTCCCGTCTTCTCGTTATGTGGCCAAAGTGGTTAAGCTTCAGCATTAGCGTTTGATCTTCTGGTGAATGTCCTGAATTAATTTAAATATTGTCTGATTTGATCTTCTTGCTGTCCAAGGGACTCTAAAAGTCTTTTCCAGCACCACAATTTGTATGTTTGAGATTTTTGATAATTCTCCCACCAACCTTAATTCCAGCTTTTGATTCATCCAGCCTGGCACTTCACACGATATACTCTGCATATAAGTTAAATAAAGATGACAATATACAGCCTTGTTATATATTTCTAATCTTAAACCAATCAGTTGTTCCATAACTGTTGCTTCTTGGCCCACATACCGGTTCCTCAGGTACTCCCATCTCTTTGAGGACTTACCATATTTTGTTGTGATGCACACCATCAAAGACTTTAGTGCAGTCAATGAAGTAGATTTTTTTTCTGAGACTCCCTTGCTTTCTCCATAATCCAATAAATGGAGCATCTAGGTGGTACAGTAGATAAAGCACTGGCACTGGAATCAGAAGGACCTGAGTTAAAATCTCACCTCAGACACTTACTAACTGTGACCCTGGACAAGTCACTTAACTCCAATTGCCTTGAACATGTGGGGCCATCTCCAGTCATCCTGCTGTATATCTTGCCACTGGACCCAGATGGCTCTGGAGGAGAAAGTGAGGTTGGTGATTTTGCACAGCCCTTTCTCACTTAAATCCAATTCACTACAAGTCATGATGTCATCTCTTTGGGAATGAAGGGCAAACACCAACAACAATACAGTAAATGTTGGGATTTTTAAAAATTAAAAATATTTTATTGCTTAAAAATGCTAACCATCATCTGAGCCTTTGGCAAGTCATAATCTTTTTTGCTGGTGCAGGGTCTTGCCTTGATGTTGGTGGATGCTGACTGATCAGGGTGGTGGTTACTGAAGGCTGGGGTGCCTGTGGCAATTTCTTACAATAAGAGAACAATGAAGTTTGCTGGATTGATAGACTCTTCCTTTCATTGAACACTTAGAGGTCATTGTACAGTTATTAATTGACTTAATTTCAGTATTGTATCTCAGAGAATAGGGAGGTCCACAGAGAGGGATCAATCAGAATACACACATTTATCAATTAAGTTCACCATTTTATACAGGTTCAGTTTGTGGCACCCCAAAATAATTACAGTGGTAACCTCAAAGATCACTGATCACATATCACCATAACAGATGTAATAATAATGAAAAGGTTTGAAATATTGTGAGAATTACCAAAATGTGACACAGAGACACGATGTGAGTACATGCTGTTGGAAAAATGGCTCTAATAGACTTGTTGCATGGAGGGTTGTCAGAAACCTTCAAAAAATGCAATGTGTGAGAAAGCAATGGGTTATCTAAATGTATAGATGTACAGTTCCTGGGTGAGATGCATAGATATCTGACCCAACTCTCTCCAAGGAAGGCTGTGATTCCATCTTGAGGGGAGCAAGAGAAAGGCTGTGGCTGGGCATTTGCTACTTCCCTTAACTATTTTCAAAAGATGTTTTTGGGGGGCAGTTAGGTGGTGCAGTGGATAAAGCACCGGCCCTGGATTCAGGAGTACCTGAGTTCAAATCCGGCCTCGGACACTTGACACTTACTAGCTGTGTGACCTTGGGCAAGTCACTTAACCCCATTGCCCCGCCAAAAAAACAAAAAACAAAACAAAACAAAACAAAACAAAAGATGTTTTGGGCTTAAGATCTGGCTGCCTCCCTCAAATGTTGCTGGTATAGGGGTACAGTAGATTTAAACATTATTATTATTATTTTTTGATGGGCAGTGAGGGTTAAGTGACTTGCCCAGGGTCACACAACTAGTAAGTGTCAAGTGTCTGAGGCTGGATTTGAACTCAAGTCCTCCTGAATCCAGGGCCAGTGCTCTATACACTGTGCCACTTAGCTACCCGGTACAGTAGATTTAGAACAAAGTTTGCTTCCCTGGTCATTTTTAAAGGAGTAGGTAGCCCTTTAGCTTGTACTCACCAGCTTAATTCCTTCCCACTAAACACTGGTTACACAAAAGACTATCACACAAAGAATAGCAAGTAAATTCACTTATCTAAGCAAACAGCACATTGTTGTTGTTGTTCAGTTGTTTCAGTTGTGTATGACTCTTTATGACCCCATTTGAGGTTTTCTTGGAAAAGATACTAGAGTGGTTTACTGTTCCTTTCTCATTTTACAGATGAGGAAAGTGGGGCAAACAGGGTTAAGTAACAGGGTCACACAGTCAGTGTCTCAGGCCAGATTTGAACTCAAGATGAGTCTTCTGTACTTCTGGCCTGACATGCTATCCAGTGCATGACCTAGCTGCCCAAATAGCAAGATGAAATTGGAGAAATTCTATAGACCAGGACATACTAGAAAAAAAAAGAGTGAAAGAGCTCTTTATCTGAGAGCAAGTGGAGATCTCAGTTCAGACCAAGAAAAAGAGCCCCATGTTTCCTAAAGAAGTTCTCTCTCTTTTTCTGAAGTCTCTAGGGAACAAAAGCCAGAAATCAGAACATATTAAGGAGTCAAATTACCCCATGAATCTGCAGTTTCCAAAGTCTTTCTCTCTCCACGCGTCTCTCCCAAAGAATCTCTTGACCCACTCAGGTTTCTCTTCTAAGCATTCCTGGAATCAACTTAATTCCTTCTATATGTACATAGCCACTTCAGCATTCACTCCACTAATTAGAAATCACCTCTCCCTCTACATATAAAGCTGTATGCAAAACATCTCAGGCTTAGTTGGAAACCTAGTTATCAATATTAAAGCAGTGAGCAAGTGGAGTCTAGTACATGTAATAAAAAATTAGGGATCAAGACACCTAATTTTACTCTTCTATGGTTTTAGTAATTTTCTCTGTAACCTCAAGTTAACTACCAAATACTCTCTTCTTTGCCTATTAAAATGAAGTAATGAAGAGTAAGGACTTCACAGTGGTATTACGTGGATTAAATTGACAAGACACCTAGTATCTGAGCTTCTCCAAGGAAAAATTCCATTTAACTACCATTGTTTATTCACCTTTGGAAATTCTTATGGAGACAGTGTGGTGCAGTCATTAAAAAGCATTGAAAAGGGGAAGCTAGGTGGCACAGTGGATTAGAGCACCGGCCCTGGAGTCAGGAGTACCTGAGTTCAAATCCGGCCTCAGACACTTGACACTTACTAGCTGTGTGACCCTGGGAAAGTCACTTGACCCCAATTGCCTCACTAAAAAAAAAAAAAAAGCATTGAAAAGTAGACTTGGGTTCCTAACCTTCCTTCAGTACTTATCAGCTGTGATTCTGTGTGACCACAGGCAAAACACTTATGGTCCATCCTTTATTTTATATCATGCAATAGATATTACAGTGAACTCTGATTATCCTAGGTTCTTTCTTCAGTTTGACCTTTAAAAACAGTAGAGAAGAGGGGGCAGCTAGGTGGTGCAGTGGATTAGAGCACTGGCCCTGGAGTCAGGGGTACCTGAGTTCAAATCCGGCCTCAGACACTTAACACTTACTAGCTGTGTGACCCTGAGAAAGTCACTTAATCCCAATTGCCTCACTAAAAAAACAAAACAAACAAACAGAAAAACCAGTAGAGAAGAGATCCAAAAAAAAGCCAGGTTCACTAACCACAATTCTTCACATTCCAAGTCACATCAGGTCAATGTTAATACTTTTGTAGCTGGTAGTCAATAATAAATAACATTTTTGCCTACCCTTTTTGTGCTGGTGTTTTCCTGGCCTGAAAGTAGCTGTTACTAGCAGATAAAAGATAAAGAACAAATACACTTTACCTTCCAGTTCATGTATAGCACATATTCCACATGTTGTGGGAGTTGGAGTGAATTAACAGGGTTGGGAGAAGAAGTAGAAGTATTCAATTTAAATCAACAAATATTTTTAAGCACTTAGAAGGAGACTGAGGCTGCTAGGTTGCACAGTAGATAGAGAGCTAAACCTGGCATCAGTAAAGTCTAAGTTCAAATCCATCTGAAAATACAAATTTACTAGTGATCCTGGCCAAGTCTTTTAACCTCTTCTGTCTCAATTTCCTCATCTGTAAAATGGGGATAATAACACCTACCTCCCAGGGTTGTGGTGAGGATAAAATGATAAAAATAAATGTTAGATATTATTATTAGAATGAATATTGCATTTGGGATCAGAAGACCCAAATTTCAATCCAAGCTTTGCCACTTATTGTGTGTGTGATATTGGACTGGACACTTAGCCTCTGTGAGCTTCAGTTCCTTTATCTAGAAAATGAGAGAGTTAGACTAGAAGGTTTTTGAGGTCCTTTTCAGCTTTCAATCCTATCTCTCTAAGACTCATTTTCTTCATCAGTAAAATGGAACTAGTAATACTTAAAGGTATCCAACACTGACACCAAGGAATTGACTACAGGCCAGGCTATAACAAAAATAATAGTTTGTAATAAAAGCTATTATTTATATAATGCTTTAAGGTTTACCAAGTGCTTTACAGATATTCTTTTTTTATTATTACAATAACTCTGGGAGGTACATGCTATTGTTATTTCCTCATTTTACAGAAAAGGAAACTAATTATACAGAGGTTATAAATGATTTAGGGCACACAGCTACTAAGTGTCTCAGGTTGGATTTTAACTCAAGTCTGTCCTGACTCCAGGCCCAGGGCTTTATCCACTACACTACCTAGTTATGTCATGATGATGTATCATAATGAAAGGGAAATATATGACAATCATAATGATGAATATGAATGGAATACATTGTCTCCTAAAAGAGATAGCAGAATGGATTAGAAAAAAATAATCCAACAATATGTTGTTTATTAGAAACACACTTGAAACAAAAAGATTCATCTTGAATTAAAAGGAAGCATTAGAGAAGAATCTATCATGCTTCTATAAAACTAAAAAAAGTGATAGCAATCATGATTTCAGCCAATGCTATGAGTAAAATAGACATGATAAAGAAATAGGAAAACTACATTGCACTTAAAGGCACCATAGACAAAATCAATATCAATTATGTATGCACATACGTATACATACATACACACTGAATGATATAGCATCTAAATAGTTAAAGGAAGAATGAATTGAGTTTTTCAATGAGAATTTTCAATTGGAAGGAAGTAGACAATAAAACTGTAATAATGGAGGACCTAATTTACTCTTTTCAAAGTTAGACAAATCTAACAAAGAGATAAACAAGAAATAATTTAAGGACCTGAATAGAACTTTTGAAAAATTAGAGATGACATCTATGGCAATTACTGAATGAGAACAGAAAAGTTTTTTTTTTTAAACATATTTCTAAGTTGTTTTAGATATCTTTATGAAAATTGATCATTTACTAGAGCATAAAAATGTTGAAACCAAATGCAGAAAAGCAAAAATTCTAAATATCCTTTACTTTCTACATTGCAGCTGTAAAAAAATTAATAATAATTAGATAATCTAATCTGGAAAAATTTATAATTTTGGACTTATGAAAAATTATGATTATATGAAAAATTATAGGTTTAGAGAAATTATAATTGGGCCATAAGTCCTGCTGTGGTAGCCATTAAAATGTGAGAATATTTTAAATGACTAGCTGGGCCTAATTTTGGGGGGACTAAACTGTGGGGGACTAATCAGGGGACTGTTGACTAACTGGCTATCTGACTGTCATTAACTTAGTATGGGCCGTTTATAAAGTTCCACCACACTGCTCCACTCCCAAATTGATAAGCAGAATATTAAGAAGCCTCTTGGGTCAGCTAGGTGGCGCAGTGGATAGAGCACCGGCCCTGGAGTCAGGAGTACCTGAGTTCAAATCCGGCCTCAGACACTTAACACTTACTAGCTGTGTGACCCTGGGCAAGTCACTTAACCCCAATTGCCTCACACACACACACACAAAAAGAAGCCTCTTAACTAAATAATCAAAGCAGAGTTTATTTATGAGATACTATTGAAAATTAAGAATACAGGGAAATAAAATGTACAACCTGACTGTGTTGAGGCGCTTCTCTTTCCACTGGGTCTCTTTGGAACTTTAATACAATAAGGGCCTTAGCCGCCGCTTGCCTTAGGGCACTCAGGTACTTTATTCTAACTTGAGCCCCTTTTACTTTGTAAATCCCCCTGCTTCTAACTTTCCTCTCCTTACTGCCACTGCTGAACCCCTGTGTTTCTCTCTCACCTGCCTTCTGTCTGTCTGCTCCGTCAGTCTGCCCTCTGCCACCTTTGCCACCCCTCTAATCTTGTCCGCCGGCCTTTCCTCCTTGCTCCTAGTCCTGCGTTACTGTTCATCTCGTCCCCCTGTCTCCTTGTCCAAACCTCTTCTCAGCCTCTCTCATCCCACCTTGTCTGAACCCCCCTGAGTCTAACCCCCAGGTCTATATATACCTTTTCTTCTCTCCACTCAAATCTCGGGGCTTCCTGTGCCCCCACAGACCAAGGTAATCCGCTAGCCAGGGCTGCATCTGGTGGTTGGGGGTGGGGGGCGGTGCTCGAGCAGCTTGTGCTTCAGCACAGGCTATCTGGGATCTCTCAGATAGCTCTGCTCAGGTCGGAGGGAGCTGGGGGCTTTTTCCCCCCAGCTGTCTGACCTGGCGTCTTGTACAGCCCACGAGGCTCTTTGGCTCAGCTGAAGCAGAGGGGGAGGGGCACCAGCCCCTCCCACACAGAAGAGACCCTGAGGGCCTAAGGCTTTCCAATCTCAGCCCAAAGATAGGGTCCCCAAATCAAAATAAATTTCCACACAGCAAAAAATAAATTCAATAAAGTGCTATTAAAGAAAGGATTAAAAATTAACGGGAAACTAACTTAATCCTAAAGAATTGATGTGTCAAAGAATAAATCATAGAAAAAATAGAAAGTTTCATCAAAGAAAATGACAACAATGAGTCAACATACCACAATTTATGAGATGCAGCAAAAGCATTCTTTGGAGAAAATTTTATATCTCTAAATGCTTTTATCAACAAAAAAGAGAAAGAACAAATCAATGAATTGGACATACAACTGAAAAAACCCTACAAAAGCAACAATTCAAATCCCCACAAGTTAACACCAAAGTAGAAATTCTGAAAATCAGACAATATTAAACAAATTAAAAACAAACAAACAAACAAAAAACTCCATTGAACTGATACATCTGAACTCATGTCTCTAGTCTCCAAATCTAGTGCTTTTTTCCAGGGCACCCTTTTGTTTTTATTCATGAGACAAGCTTTTAGAATAATCAATAGCAAGAGAATGTTGTACAATGTACAGAAAGTTCTGAAAATTGTGAAGATGCAAGAAAAGTGTTTCTTTGACAATGATACATTTTTTGGGGAGAGAAATTCATATTTAAAAAAGGATCCACATTACCATTTTTGCTTATTATAGTAAAATTGTATGTCATGTGGCCCTATCAATAAACCATTCTACTAGGGGTATACTGGAAACAGCTTGTATTGGGGGAGCCACTTGTTAAATTTTCAATACAAGCATTTACACCCTGAATTTGACAAATGCTGGAACTTGAGTTATTGTCTTGTTGATTATCTAGATTTAAGAAAATTATGGAAAAAGTGTTAATAATGCAGTATGTCTTTCCTACAACAGCCCACCCCCAGTCTGTTGTTAAACATATATCAGCACACCACTAATTCTAACCCAGGGCTTCTTATACTTTTTCCACTTGAGACCCCCTTTTGCCAGAGAAATTTTTACACAATACTGAGTGTATAGGTATATAAAATAGGTATATGTAACCTTTTACTGTTGCTAGATTTTTTGTGACCTTCACATTCAGTTATGTAACCCTATCTAGGGTTGTGACCCTTAGTTTAAGAAACTTTGTTCTAATTCATCTTCTGCAGCTTGCAATTTACCAGAATTTGCATTATAATTACCTCGATTTGAAGAAAACATATTAACAAAGTATATTAAGTGGGCTTAGAGCAGGAGTTCTTAACCCTTTTTTGTGTCATGGACCTTTTTGGCTGTCTGGTGAAGTCCATGGACCCCTTCTCAGAATAATGCTTTTAAATGAATAAAATAAAATACATAGGATTAAGAAAGAAACTAATTATATTAAAATAAAGTTATCAAAATATTTTTAAATTAATATTTTTATAAATTTTTAAATTGATAGTTTGAAAATCAAGTTTATGGATCCCCTGGGTCAAGAAGCTCATTCCTTGGAGGTTTTTTTAGTTAGAAAACTTTTCTATTCCTCTCCTCAGAAGCACAGTAAAGAGATATCTAAAAAGCAAAGAAACGTCACCATCAGATACTTTGATACCATACTTTTGTCTTATCAGAAAAGCTATTAGATTATTAGATAGCTTTTTAAATACCTGGATTTATAATTTAGAAAACATTAATGCTAGTTCTTATAATACACTACTGAGTTTTAAGGAGTCTGAGGGGTTATGTAGTCAAACCCCAAACTGTTTCTTTAACTAAAAAATACAGTTAAAAACAAGCCTTCCAGTGATGGGTGAGCTCACTACCTCATGAGACAGCCTATTCCATTTCTAGACAGCTCTAGTTATTAGGAAGTTTTTCTTTTATTTAATTTAAATTGTCTTCCATGAATCTTCTACCAGTTGGTCCTAGCTCTACCCTCTGTAGTCAAGCAAAACAGGCCCAATTCCTTTTCCCCATGACATCCCTTGAAATATTCACCCCTTCTCCAAATTAAACATCTCCATATCTTTCAACTGGCCATTGTATGGCCTAGTTTCAGGTTCCTTCAACATCTTGGTTGCCCTCTTTTGGATGTATCCTTACTTGTCAATGGTTCTTCTAGACTTCAGGGCCCAGAACAGCACACAACATATAGTTTGATTAGGGTGGAGGATGCAGGACGATCACCTCATTCATTCTCAACACTGCCTATTATTGCCATTTCATATTACATACTTTGTTTATAGCAAACCAGGTTCTTGGTGTAAATCAATTTAATTTCAAAGAGCAGGAAGTTATGGAATATTATACATGTATATTTGTGTATACAGACATATTTTTTAAATTAATGTATTCCTTAGGTCAGAGAGTTGCCAGGCACAGAGTATCAGTTAAATTTTGGACATTGTTATGTTCATGACACTATGCAGAATCCTTGCAAAAACTTCTTAACTAGACAGCCCAGTACCCTGGCACCAATATTTGAAAAAGCATTGGCCATAAAAAATGGAAAGACAATTGTATACTCTTTATTTATATGCAGGCAATTCCCATCCCCAGAGTCCCACATCAAGATTTACAGATTCACTCACAGTCCTAGGGTCCTCTCTTTGTGGTTAGTCACTGTTCCCATGGTTAATGATCCAGCTGTGGTTCTCTGCAGCTCAGCTAGCAATTCCTTTCACAGGCAACTTCTTGCAGCATCTTCTAAATGTCTTCTGAAAGCCATTGGAGGGTGGTAGTTACTTTCTATGGTTAACCTTGGCTCATCTTCTGTCCCAGCTGAGGTGACAGCTCTTCCCAGTGTATGATATGATTATGGATTTGAGTCAGATTAAACTCTGAGGATGGGGTCTGGAAGGTACCCAGCCCTGCCCCAGTATAGTTAGTTTAGAAGTTTATTGCTTGTCAAATTCTCACTGTCTCCTTTAAATTTTATTGCCAATTAACAGTATTTTTACTTCTGCTCAGTCTCCCCACTTGTCAGCTACATATTAATTTTGTCTGCAATCTATCATGTGTCAGAACCCCAGTCAGTGGGTCAGGGAGTTAGCCCACCAAATCAATACTCGGGACTCAAGAAGAAAGGACAGGGCTCAGCACAGGATGCAGCAATTGAGTTGAGACCAGATGTTAAGTGACATGTCTCTTTTTCTCAGAGCAGAATCCCCTTGACCATAGGGTCCCAACAATGTGTTATTCTTTTATTCTTTATTCTATTTCTTTGACTTCCCAACATAGCCGAAGATAAATTTTAACCCTGTCATCCTTCTAGAATTAACACAACTACAAAACAATGCTAAAACACCTGAGTGACTCTTCCTGTTATTCAGGTTGAATATCTTTAGAGACAGGGGTTGGGAGAGGGGAGTCAGTGGGAACTGTGAGATCTGAAACATCTGACTGTCACTCCCCTGTTTCCTCTTCCTTTGGTTTGACCTTGTTCCCCCTCCCCTTTTCCCCCTTGTTCCTGGAACAAGTATGCATGTCTCCATACATTGATCACGAGCTGAACACGCACCCTGGGTGAGACAGGATTGGATGTTAGATTGTGAGCTCGACCTAGTGTGCGTGGGGACTTCCCCTCTGACTGACATTCCTATATAAGGTAAAGGAATGTATTGGCTGGCGCGGTTCAGGTATTGAACTTGCCCATTCCTAAGGGAATGTAATAAATCTGTCTCTGCTTGACTTGGTGGTCTCCTCGAGTTATTTGGGTAAACTGAGGCAGTTTGCTCCATACACCAGGAAAGATAATGGATTAAGCAAGAGCATGCCAGACCAGGAATTTCTCTTTAACATACCTCATCCAAAGGGAGAGTCACTGAATGTAACTAAGAAGTGACACACTCTTCATCCTTTAAACTTGGTCTTTCAAGCTCTTATCTTTCATCCTACCTAGCTAGGGGGAAAATCTTGAGCACACATTTCTTTCTTCCTTCCTTCCTTCCTTCCTTCCTTCCTTCCTTCCTTCCTTCCTTCCTTCCTTCCTTCCTTCCTTCCTTCCTTCCTTCCTTCCTTCCTTCCTCTCTCCCTCCCTCCCTCCCTCTCTCTCTCTCTCTCTCTCTCTCTCTCTCTCTCTCTCTCTCTTTCAATACTTAGTGTTTATTTAGTACTTTAAGGTCTGTGAACTACATTTTATATACTATTTAATTTCATCCTCACAAAGACCCTGTGAAAAAGGTTGAACACAAATTTCTTGACCTGGTAGTATTACCAAAAAATCTGGATTCATTGTCGTCTGATTACCAGGGATAATACCAGGAATATCCTCTGAGGCAACATTTTTCACTTATTAGGGGCTGACCAGGCAATCCTATTGTCATCCTATTTATTCTCCTTAAGCACTTGAGTGGAATTATTCAAATTATTCAAGGTTATCTGCTATCTTCACTAGTTATCAGCTGTACTTTAGATTAGGACCTGTCTTTACCAGTTCCTAAAGCATGCAAATATACACTTTAACCCCTATGTTCCTAAAGCAGTTTAGGGAGAAAGAAGAGAAAAGAAACATGACCATCTGAACCAACCAACTCTTATCTGATCTATAATCAATAATCCCTTCTACAACATCCCCAACAATTGATAGTCCATCTTTTTCTTGAACACACACACACACACACACACACACACACACACACACACACACACACACACACACACACCCCTTATTATAATGTTTTTCTTCTGGATGAATAGGCTGTAAAATAGCTCCCAAAGATAAAGCTTATTTCTGGATAAGGAAGTGACAAAAGAGCCTCATAAGAAAGAGACCTCACTTACACCCTGGATCCTTAGGAGAGAGTTCTATCAAGGCACCACTCACTGTGTGTGTGTGTGTGTGTGTGTGTGTGTGTGTGTGTATTTACCTCCTGTCTGTATATTTGTGTCCCAGCCTGGATTGAGATCACAGAGTCACAGAATTTGAAAGCTGGAAGGATCTCAGCAGCCATTTGGTCCAAAAGGAATTCCTACCACAACATACCTGATATGTAGTCATCCACTGTCTGCTTGAAGACCTCCAAAGATGAGGAAGCCACTCCTATTTAAAGCAGCCCTTAACTCTTCTTAGGAACTTTTTCCTGACTTTAAGCTTAAATTTCTTTCTTTGTCACTTTTACCCATTATTCCTATCCTAGTTCATCCTTCAGTGACCAAACAGAACAAATCCAATCTCCTCTCCATATGGTAGCCTTTTAAATATTTGAGGACTGCTGTATCCCCTCAGACCCTTCTCCCCCCTCCCCCATTTCCTTTTCACCAGGTTAAACCTCTTCAGTTTCTTCAATCACTCCTCATAGTACAAGAGATTTGAAGACCTTCACAACTATAGTTGCCCTCTCAAAATTATTATGGTCTTCTTAAATGTCTGTGTCTGGAACTGAACACAATGCTCTAGATGAGGTCTGATGAAGAATCCTGTGGGACTATGACCTTCCTATTCCAGGGAGCTATGCCTCTTTAGATGAAATCTAAGATCACATATTTTTTGGCTGCCAAGTCCAACTGTTGGTTAATATGGAATCTGCAGCCCACTACCATTTAACAGATCTTTTACGGAACAACTGCTGTCTAATCATGCCTCCCTCATTTTGTGCTTGTGAAGTTGCTTTTTTGTACACAACTATAAAACTTTATATCTTCCTTTGGGTGATTCATTTTCCCTCAGAGCAAAGAATGTTTCATGAGACTCTAGTAAGGAAATGTGTCCATTTTCAGATAGGTGCATATATTTGTAGAGAAACAAATAACCCCAATCCCAGTACAGAAGATCATTTAATACCATCCAAAAATAAATGCTAAGGTATCAAGACATTTTCAAATGGAGTTATATAATACAAATTTACCTCTGACTTATACTAAACAGAATGAATCAGACAATTGAAATTCAGTGAGACTGAATCAACCTGATCTTCCTTACTTTTCCCCTATCTTCCTTCATTCCTGGGTTCAAATCCAGCCTCAGACATTTACAAGCCTTGTTACCTTGTGTAAGTCACATATCCTCTGACTCAGTTTCCTCATTTGTAAAATGAGGATGATGACAAAAGCACCTACCTCCCAGGATTGCTGTGAGGATTAAATGAGATATTTATAAAGTACTTGGTACAGTGTCTGGCACACTATATAAATGCAAATGCTAGATATCATACTATAAATGCTATATATTATGCTATAATGCTAGCTAAAATTATTATATGCTATAAATATTTATGCGTGGGGACTATGTTGAATTGGTTTTGAATTATTTATAACCCTTTTTGCTCCTGGGAACATTTCTTTGATGAAGAGTCTAAAGATGTTTCTTTTATCCCTTTTAGTCAATGTGATTTTGCTGTGGATATTTTTGGAAATGAAATATTTGGGGCAAAATCCAAAAAGCTAGCTGATTTCTGGGCACAGTTAGGTGGTGTGGTAGATAGAGTGCCAGGATTGGAGTCAAGAAGGCTTATCTTCCTGAGTTCAAATCTGGCCTAAGACACTTATAGTTATGTGACCCTGGGCAAGGTCACTTAACCCTGTTTGCCTCAGTTTCCTCATGTTTAAAATGAACTAGAGAAGGAAATGGCAAATCTTTGCCAAGAAAACCCTAAATAGTGTCACACAACTGAAACTGAGTCAGACAAGACTGTAATGACTCAACAACAACAAAAACTCATTCCAATTATTTCTGCTTACCTGGTAGTAGTAGTAGTAGTGGTGGTTGGTAGGGTAGTGCTACTGTACTTCCATGGGGAAGTAGAAGGGATCCAACTTAATCTAGCTGCATCACCTATCTTAAATTTGAAGCCTTCATCAGTACCTTCCCATTGCCAGATAAGGGTAATGAATACTAAATTATAGCCACTTAATTTCTTTAACATAAAAATGAAAAGTAGTATGAGTAGAGTATTTCAAATTACTTCTTTGTACCACAATTTCTCAAACTAAGACAAATCTCTGAAAAAGCTTCCCAATGAAGACTTTGGCATGAAAAAGTACAAGTTTTATTATACGATCCCCAAAGTTCCCATGAAAGACTTTGGTACTCTGCCATATATTCACATCTGTGGCCTATGAAAGTAAGAGGAACAAGCTGGTTAAATACTAGAAAGCTTGTAACAAAACTTTTGACCACCCTCAAGCCATGTGAGACTAATTTTGTGTGTTTATTCCCAAATTAAGTGGAATTTAGAATACAAAGATTCATGGCAGTGGGAGGAGGAAGAAAAGGAATTCATGCCCTTTTATCATTGTATATTGCCTAGAATCTAGAGAATTCAATATGGTATTAGAGTAACAAAAATACTTAACAGTCACTGGTATTTTGACAAAAGAAAACTAAATGATAAAAGGAAACATATCCATCACTCAATAAACTTCAAGTCAATATATATTTATTAAATATATACTAAGTGTGAGAAATGTGCTATGTTCTAGGGATAGAAGGACAAAAATAAGTGAAAATAGGCTCAAGGAGCCAACATTCAACTGGTTATTGCTAACCCAAAGGTCGATTATTATTTGGGGGCTAAAAGGGAAGGGAAAAAGTATTTATTAAGCATCTACACAGTCCCAAGTCCTGTGCTAAGCCCTTTACAAATACGACCTTATTTGATCTTCCCAACATCTTTGTGAGGTAGATGCTGTGACTTCCATTTTATAATTCCGGAAACTGAGACAGTCAGAGGCTAAGTGACTTGACCAGGATCACACAATTAGTGTCTGCATTTGTATTTAAAATTAGGTCTTTCTGACTTCACGGCCAGGACTCTATCCACTGAACCACTTTACTGGCTCTGGAACAATAATATGCCCCAAATTTTGGGTTACTGATTTTCCTAACCCCAAAGAACATGGTTGAATAATTGTAAATACAAAAAAGTAAGTACAAATAAAATTAATTGTTTCTGAAGTTTTTTATATATATATATATATGCATACAGATACAGATATATGTGTACATGTATGTGTAGGTATGTGATATATTTATGTATATAGATGTGTATATGTGTGTATATACACACATATACACAGGAAAGAAAACTGGAATGAACAGAAACTTGGAATGGGGAATGGAGAATGTTCAAAGTAAAGTATAAAACGTCAGACTATTAAGAAAGTAAGCTATTGAGAGAGATTTAGAGATAAAATAATTTGGAGAACAAAATGACTATCAATGGCTCTTGCTTTGAAAATAATAAGTATATAATGTAATAAAATCAAAAAGATCCTGAGAGGCAAATATAGCAGGCTGGTACAACTTCAAAGTCAGAAGAATTGGGTTCAAATTATACCTCTGACTATTTCTATGACCTTGGACAAATTATTTAACTTCTCTAAACCTCAGTTTTCTCGTCTGTGAAATATGGGTGCTGTACTAGGTTGCCTCTGAGGTCTCTTCCTCTTGTGACTGCTACAGAGGCAATTAAGGCTTTTTGTCCAATAGTCTATTGTGTGATTTGTCTTTTTTGTACTTATGTGTGAAAAGAATTAGGAATGACCTACCACCCCTAAAATCTTAATCTGGTAGACCAATTTCTTGATAGTTTTATTAACTTTTTGTGTAGGCCATTTGAATGATAATTTCTGTAATACCTTATACTAATATTATATCACTGATGTGGAAATTTTCCCATTGCCCTAAGCCAGGCCTATGGTCTCATGGAAAATGTGCTTGTTTATTTAAGACAAAGTTCCCTAGCCTGTAGATTGGTACCTACTGGTAGAACTTGAAGCCTTAAATGATAGCATTCTTTCATTATAGTTGTTGTGGCATATTGTTCTCTTGAACAAAGAAAAACCTCTCTGGCTTTTTGTTCCACATAATTTCATACAAGTATTCAGAATTTGGAACATAAAGTTTAAAAAAAATTGATGTCAAAATTTGTATTTACATGTAATTTGGAAAAAAATAAAATTCTAAATAAAACAAGTCTTCCCATTGACTTATATCCTAGTGCCTTGCACAGTACCTCACACATCTTAGGCAGTTAATAAATACATTATTGATTAATATTTATCTGAATTCTTTATATTTCTAATTTCTTTTTCACATAAATGATATTTCATTAAATTAATATATCATATTTAGTTTAGTCATTCATCAGTGTTTGGTAATCTATTTTGTTTGAAGTTTTTTGCTATTGCAAATAATGCCAATATGAACATTTTTCTCTCTCCCCATATATCCATTCAGTTTCTAAATGTTGTTGGCTCTATCTCCATCATGTTTATTACATACCTCTACTCATATGTCCTAGTCTTTCTAACCTTTCCATTCTATTGCATTCTAATCTTTCCATTACTACTGCAAGAACTTCCTATTTAATCTGTCCAGCCAGCCTTGTTTCACCCCACTCGAATTGATCCTTCACACAAATGCCAAAGTGATTTTCCTGAAGTGACCATTTGTCTAGTTCACCCTCTGCTTCCATAAATTACAGTAGTTCCCTCTAGGATCAAAGTCCTCTTTGACATTTAAAGCTCTTCACAACCTGGCCTCTCCTTATTTTTCCAGTCTACTTACACATTACTCTCCTTCACGCTCTTTATGATTCAGCCTATTATTCTATGTGCTACTGCTCAAATATGACATTTCATCTTGTGTCTTTGTCCCTTACATTGGCTGTCCACAATACTTAGAATGTTTTCCCTTCATACTTTTGCCTCTTGGAATTCCTGGTTTCTTTCAAGACATAGCTCAAATGACACCTGTCAGGAGGCTTTTACTCATCCATGCAGCATCTTGTGCCTTCTCCTCCACGATTACCTTGTGTCTGATTGGTATAACCAACAAATGTATATACTTTCTTCTCCATTAGAATGTAAGTTCCTTGAGGGCAGGGACTGTTTGCTTTTTTCTTTGCTTCTTCTTCTTTAGGAAGAGCCTGGCACATAGTAGGTGCTTTAAAAAGTGGTAGTTGAATATATAACTTATATCAGATTGCTTGCTGTCTTGGAGAGGGGGGAGGGAGTGGAGGGAGGGAGAAAAATTTGAAACTAGAAATCTTATAAAAACAAATGTTGAAAACTATCTCTACATGTAACTGGAAAATAAAATACTTTTATGGAAAAAAATTAATTAGACCAGCAAAAAAAGAAAAAAAGAAAGAAAAAGTGGTAGTTGATATATAAGATTTTCTTGTGATATATATATACACACATATATGCATATATGTACACATACATAAATATAAATATACATACACACACACACACTCAACACTGCTGCCATAGTGAATAAGATATAGACAAATCAAGCACCAGGAGAAGAGTAAGACATTGATCATAAAAGGATAAGTTTCTGTTTAACCACAGATAGAAAGCAAGGAGAAAAGGAATAATACCAAGTAGTTTAGTGAGCTAAAAGGTCTGAAAGACTGTTTTTTAATTAAAAATTGTATTCATGTAGAAGCATTCAGAACATCAACAAAATATAACTTTTTTCCTTTTTCTTTTGCAATTACAGAGTAGTGTTCAATTCATGGAACAACAATTATTTTGTATGCTGCATCAAAGACAATTGAAAATAATAATGAACTATATCCATATATATACTTAATATGTGCTATGCATCAACCAGAACCTGATTTAAATGTCCATGCCAATGTACAACCCCTCTACTCTACCAGGCAAGGTTAGTAGATATGGAACATACCATTTAAAGAAAGACTATCTGGGAGGGCAGAGCCAAGATGGCAGAGGAAAGGCAGTGACTTCTCGGAGCTCTTCCCCCAAACCTTTCCAAATTCCTTCAAATAATGCCATAAGACAATTCCTGGAGCAGCAGAACCCATAAAAGGATGGGTTGAGATCATTTTCCAGCCAAAAATGGGCAGGAAAGGTCTTTTGTACCAGGGTGAAAGTGGAGCACAGCCCCATGGCTGTACTGCTCAAATCTAGCCCCAAGTCATACTGTGTAGATCCAGCCCCAGGCAGACCACTCCGAGAGGAGTCTCTCAGCTGTGGCTGTGGCTGCAGCTGTTTCTGGAACTCAGCCTGCAGATGGTGAGGGGGTCGAGTGGTTGGGGGGGGGATTATAGGGGTCTCTGCTGGTGCCAAGGTGGGACTCTGTTGTTTTGCCCACTCTCGGACCCAGGAAGCAGTCAGGTGGTGGCCCAGGCATGGGAGGGACTCGGACATGCTGGAGCTTGGAGCCATAGTGAAACAGGATTGTGTTCCCTGGTTAGAGGGCAATTTGTCATATGGTTGCTTGCAGACCAGAGCACAGGCCAGTGGTAGTGGGGAATGAGCCTCTCCTTAAATCATACAACCTGGGACCCCCTGAAGCTTGGGACCATGCATCCTAGAAGCAGTGCCCCACTTTGAGAAGGAGTTAAAAACCAAGAAATAGGCTAGGAAAATGATTAGACAGAAAATGTGGACCCTAGAAGGTTTCTTTGGTGACAAGGAATATCAAAATACACCCTCAAAAGAAGATAACAAAGGCATAACTCCTACATCCAAAGCTTCCAAGAAAAATATGAATTGGTCTCAGGCCATGGAAGTGCTCAAAAAAGACTTTGAAAATAAAGTAAGAAAGGTAGAGGGAAAAATGGAAAGAGAAATGAGAGAGATACAGGAGAGTCATAAAAAAAAGGTCAACAGATTGAAAAGTCAAATGGAAAAGGAGGTACAAGAGCGCTCTGAAGAAAATCATTGCTTAAAAATTAGGATTGAACAAATGGAAACTAATGACTTTATGAGAAATCAAGACATAATAAAGAAAATCCAAATAAATGAAAAAATAGAGGGCGATGTGAAATATTTCCTTGGAAAGAAGGACTATCTAAAGACACATTTGGGAATGTAACTGTATAAAAAAAAGGCATCATACACTTTCAAAACAAATTTTACACAGTCTTACATTTTAATTTTTTTTCTTCAAAAGGAGTGGGTTGTGTACAGAGAGGTTAAATGCTTAGATAAGAAGATAGATAAGAAGATAACTGCTCTAGAACCAACTTATTCATCATCATCTTCTTCCTCATGTTCAGCCCCCCTCATCTTCATCTTCTTCCTCTTTCTTTTTCTTGCTATTCTCAGCTTTGACAACTCCTCCCTCTTTACCTACATCAACTTTTCCTTTCACCTAGTATGTAGTGATACCCTTTTCACATTTTTTCCTTCCGTTTAGCTGTTCTCCCCCCATAAGCTTGCTTGTCATCTGCAGCACTATTATTCCACATTTCTTCCAATTTTTTTGGACACATCTCCAATAGAAAGACTTCTTTGATTTTTGGACAATACTAAGAACAGAATAAGAAAAGTGCCTATGGAAGACTCTTTGGTTCATTGGTATCCTTAAACTTTTGTTTGTTTGTTTGTTTCTCCTTTAGGTAATGTGTAGGTTTTCATTTCTCTTTCGTAATGAACCTTATCAGCTTTTTCCATGTCCTCAAATTTTCCTTTTTCTTTAGCATACCTTGTTTTTCACCTTTCTGAGCATTAAAAAAATAAATAAATAAATTCTGAGTTCACCAAAGCATCTGGGTGCTTCTCCTTGTGTTACTCTGGACAGGTTTGAACAAAGAGGGACCATGAAGACATTTGCCCTCTCAGCTCCTTAGAATCACCTTTGCCCATTTTTTATTACTTTCCCCCAGTGCCACAAAGAGTAGGCCAGTGCCATCTGGCTCTTACTTGCCCTGGCACTGGATTCATTAGGGGCAGCTAGGTGACAGAGGGGATAGAGTGTTGGGCCTGGAGTCAGGAAGATTCATATTGAATTTAAATCTGGCCTCAGATACTTACTAGTTGTGTGACCCTGGGCAAGTCACTTATGCCTGTTTGCCTCAGTTTCCTCATTTGTCAAATGAGCTGGACAAGAAAATGGCAAACTACTCTAATATCTTTTCCATGAATACCCCAAATAGGGTCTTGAAGAATTGGACATGACTGAAAACAATTAAACATCAACAAAAAATTGACTCATCTTCTACCCCCACCTCCACCCCCACCCCACCAAAGAAGCTATTCTAACCTTCTCTCCTTCTCATGTCTCCTATGTGTGATAAAATAATGGAATTTGGCAGACTCCCAGGGGTCCCACCTGATTGATCTAGTATTGTTTGAGAAACCAACTAAGTACCTACTTGAGATGATTAGATATAGCCCACACCTGGCCTGCCCTGAGTGACATATACTACTGACGTCACTAGGGGGACCACTCTTGGCCAAGCAACTTTAAGGACCTCCCTTTTGGGGGAGGGAAAGAAAAAGTAGAAAAGAGAATGCTCACTGAGAGGAGCTCTCTTTCTCGTTGGTGAGCTTCCAAGATCGGACTGGAGAGGGGCTGCACAGCTGACTCCTATAGAAACTACCAACCCCAGGTGGTGAGTTAATAGAAACGAGGCCAGCTCTTCGAATTAGCTGAGCTAGAAGCAAGTTTGGGGATTGTGTCAGTCTTTGCTAGAGCCAGGGAGCTTATCCATTTTTCTCTTCCCCAATTCCCTTGTCTTTGGCTTTATTAATTTCACCTTTGTTATATATTTTATTCCCATTAATAAAACCTGATTTGTTTGTGGAAACGATGCTGTTAATCTCCTTTCTTATTGGCCTGGGAGAAATAACTAAAAAAGGCAGTTTGGAAGGGAGGAAACTTTGGACCTAGAGGTCCCTCATTATTTTCTGAACCCCAATATTATTGTTTGGGGTAAACTGCCTCAGTTTATCCAAATAACTTGAGGAGACCACCAAGTCAAGCAGAGACAGATTTATTACATTCCTGCAGGAATGGGCAAACTCAATGACTGAGTGGCAATAGCTAATACATGCCTTGAGCTTTTATAGGAATGTTAGTCAGGAGGGAAGTCCCCATGCACACTAGGGCGAACTCACAATCTAACATCCAATCCTGTCTCACCCAGGGTGTGTGTTTAGCTCATGATCAATGTACGGAGACATGCATATGTGTTCCAGGAACAAGGGGGAAAAGGGGAGGGGAAACAAGGTCAAACCAAAGGAAGAGGGAATGGAGGAGTGACAGTCAGATGTTTCAGATCTCACAGTTCCCACTGACCCCCCTCTCCCAGCCCCCATCTCTAAAGATATTCAACTTGAATAACAGGAAGAGTCACTCAGGTGTTTCAGCATTGTTTTGTAGTCATGTTAATTTTAGAAGAATGACAGGGTTAAAATTTATCTTCGGCTATGTTGGGAAATCAAAGAAATAGAATAAAGAATAAAAGAATAATCCATTGTTGGGACCCTATGGTCAAGGGGATTCTGCTCTGAGGAAAAGAAACATGTCACTTAACATCTGGTCTCAACTCAATTGCCGCATCGTGTGCCGAGCCCTGTGATTGCCTGCCCTTTCTTCTTGAGTCCCGAGTATTGAATTGGTGGGCGAACTCCCTGACCCACTCAACAGGGACTGGGGTTCTGACACATGATGGATTCCAGGTAAAACTAAGATGTAGCTGAGAGGTGGGGAGACTGAGCAGAAGCAAAAATGCTGTTAATTAGCAATAAAACTTAAAGGAGACAATAAGAATTTGACAAGTAATAAACTTTTAAACTAACTATACTGGGGCAGGCAAAGGGCGATAAAGCTGTACATACCCTTTGACCCAGCAATATCACTTTTGGGTCTTTTTCCCAAAGAAATCATGGAAAGGGGAAAGGGAGCCACATGTACAAAAATATTTATAGCTGCTCTTTATGTGGTGGCAAGGAACTGGAAGTTGAGGGGGTGCCCATCAATTGGGGAATGGCTGGACAAGTTGTGGTATATGAATACAATAGAATACTATTGTGCTGTAAGAAATGATGAGCAGGAGGAGTTCAGAGAAACCTGGAGGGTCTTCTGTGAGCTGATGATGAGTGAGATGAGCAGAACCAGAAGAACATTGTATACAGTATCATCAACATTGAGTGTTGATCTACTGTGATGGACTATATTCTTCTGATCAAAAAACAAAAAAACAAAAACAAAAACAAAAACAAAAACAAAAACAAAACTATACTGGGGCAGGGCTGGGTATCTTCCAGACCCCATCCTCAGAGTTTAATCTGACTCAAATCCATAATCATCTCATACATTATGGTGATCCACCCAATTAACTCTCCCCATATAAAATTTGGCCCCTACACATGACATGACCTCTCCATCTAAGGATCCTGCTTCTAACTTTACTAAGAAAATTAAGGTATTTGTTACTTCATCTTTTCTCTTCTTCATCTAAAACCCCCTTACAATCATCATCCCCAACTCTCTCCTCCATTTCCCCACTTTCCATATAATTGCCTAAGTGATTTTCCTTAAGCCAAGGTCTGATTGTATCTTTTCCCCCTACTTAACACACCCCAGTGATTCCCTATTTCCTTTAGGACAAAAGTATAAATTCTTCTGTGCACAATCTGGTCCCAGTCTATCTTTCTAGCCTCACTGTACATTATTCCTCCTCCTCCTGTACCCTATGATCCAATCAAACTTGTCTTCTCTCTGTTCCTCACACATGATACTCCATCCCTGTCTGTCTCCTTTCCTGGAATGTGCTCCCTTGTCATAAAATATCTCTATTCCTCTAAGAAATAGCTCAAACAATCCCTTCTATATGTATGTTTTCCTGATCCCCTAATGACTAGTTCCATCCATCTCAAACTATTTTGCATTTAACTAGTTCATATTTATTTGTACTTATTTTCTTTATGTTCTATATAAACCTACATATGTACTTGTTATTATATAAGCTCTTTGATAGTAGGGTTTATTTAGTGTCTTGTACTTTGTACCCCAGTGTCTAGTGTAATGCCTAGAATTTTGTGGATGCTGGAAAAATGCTTGCTGATTAATTGATTTAGGACTTGGATAATCCTGGGATTCTTTTTATTTAGTTCTCTTTTCCTCCCATTCCAGGTGGACTATATTTTTAACAGAGGAATTGCCATTATCGGGAATAAAAAGCAAACTGACTATAACTCTAGTCTACAAGATCCCCAAAGCTTTTAAGATTATATATAGGAATTAGGCCAACCACTGCTTTTAGAACTAAGTTTATCTAAGGTAACTTTTTCACTTCTGGAAAATCAAGTTTCTGTTATCTGCCTATTAGAGCAGCCTTGAAATCAATTAAATAGCTTGGAGAGGCCATGTTGTTCTACCCTTTAAAGAGTGAGCTTTAAAGTAAAACAAATCAGTTTTTGAAAATAAACAGAATCACCAGCTGGAAAAATACTTAAAAGGCAAGGAAGAGGTCAAAAGCCTGAGTTATCTCTAGTCCTCAGAAAAACAAAGAATTATGTAAAGCAGATGTCATGACTTCTAGCTGTATCAGGTGAGAAGGAAAAAGATACATGTGAAAACTTTTGATAACACATAAAGCTATTTGCAGAGTTCTGGAAAAATGTGAGCAAAAGGAAAGGGCTCTCGGGACCCTGTGCCTGCACCTAAGAGTAGCAGTTCTGATTTTGCTTGCTCAGTGAGTCATATTGCAAGTCCCTAAGGATTTGGGTCATGTCAGGGGCTTCCAAAGTGTCTCTCCCCTCCCCCTCACTGTGACCAGAGAATGAAGAACCAGAGCTGAGAGCTCCGCAATATTCTCTTCCCTATCAAAGCAAGAGCTAACTAGGGACTCATTGGTCATGGGGTGACTTGAAGGCAAGGTCAGTGCCATCTATTAATAATATTTATATAGCATTGTAAGGTTTGCAAAGTGATATATGTATGTGTGTGTGTGTGCGCGCGCACGCGCACGTACATATACACACATATAAAATCTCATCTGATTTGATGTCTCCAGGTATTAACCCCCTTTCTTCTCTTGCCCCAGAATTTGTTATAGCAGATAGAGATGTCTGGCAGGGAAAGATGGGGTGGAAAATAGTGAGAAGCCTTATTCCATTACATCTAGAGGAGGGTAGGGGGTGTGATTCAGAGATCAAAAAGCTGCATGTGACTCTTTTGCATTTTAAGAGCAGGTGGCTTTTTGACCTCTGACTAGGTTATCTGTGTCCTAAAACCCCAACTCCCCCAATCCACTGGATTTAATGCCTTCCTTAGATAGCTGCTGCTCTCATGCCATTGTCCTCTTAGTAGAATGCTGCTGTGGTAATATATTAGCATATAAGAAAGATTAGATAAGCAGTTTCAGCTAAAGGTAAAAACATGTTGAACACTAGCTCACACTCTTTGTCTCTCTCTGTCTCTACTTCTCTGTCTCTGTCTCTCTTTGAGTCTATTTTCCTCTCCCTCTCCTCTTTTATTCTGCCTCTCAATATTGAAATTAGAAGCAGTGCTTTGACATGAAAATTAGAGATCTTAGTAATGTTCCTGAAGTAAAATTCAAACAGCTGTGACATCTGGCCAGAATAGCTAGATTCCCTTGCTCCATAGCTGCCACACTTTCCTTTCTTTTTCTAGTTTCATGTACTAAGGGTGGTTAGCTAGACATCCCTTAGGAGTAAGTTGTTGAGCTGATCTGTATAGTAGGGTAGACACACCTCATTGTAAACTTTCACAGGGCACATGTACTACCAAAGCCGCCTCAGTTGTGACTGTGGTGGTTTGACACACCCTTTGCTTATCCCACTGCCTTCCAGTGGGTTATTGTCATTGCATCTGTCTCAGTTCCTCTGGCTATTTAATCCATTGGCTTCCCTGCTTTTTCTATTCCTCCTTTGTACCACTGGTGAGGACCAAGAGCTGAACTAACATGGGATGAGCTAGGGGAAGATCATCAGAAAATGAAGGTGAGATGTGTAAGAAGCACAGTGGTATTTCATAGTGGGTTTTCCATAAAGAGGATTTAGAAATAGATGTTCCTGGTCTGAGTGGCTTTTAACTCACCCTGTAAAAAGTAGGCCGAAAGAAACTGTCCCATTGTGTGGCTGGAAATCACAGTAATTGGGGGAAAAATTAGACATCCTTTTCCTTTTTGCTTTACTAGTCTGAGATTCAGTTTACTGCTATTCAGTCCTTATTGTTTCCCATGAATCCTAAAACAAATAAGCCTTTAGTGTCCTTTTCCATGACTCTTCTTCATATAATGGGCAGTAACAGCTGTCATTTCCTTTTAATGAGTGCTGTGATTTGTATTTGTTTTTGTTTCCTTGGTACATGCAAGGTCAGAATTTAGATTTTTATCTTATTTGCATTTGCTATCTTATCCTTTGCACCTAAACCTTGTACCTGAAGGGTTCATATTTCTTTTTGCCAGTGCATGGATTTTTAACAAAGAGCCTTTGCTATATATAAGGGTGATTGTGTAATTTCCTTATCTTTCCTTGATCAAAAAGTCACATGTTGATAATATCAACCAGTTTGAATTTCTTTTGATTGTCTTACCCTTAGTTACAGTATAATCAAAGAATCATAGAACCTCACAGTTGGAAAGGATTTCTGAGATTGCCTCCTACAACTCATACATATATGAGCAAGAATGTTTTTTTTTTTTACCACATCCCCATCAAATGTTCATCTAAGCCTCCATATAAAAGCCTTCAATGATAGGGAGGTCAGTATTTCTCAGGGCAGCCAGTTCCACATTTGTACAGCTTTCATTATTAAGAAGTTTTTCTATTTATCAGGCTGAAATCTGCCTTTCTAGAATTTCTACTGTGATGTTTAAAATCTAATCTTATTTTATCACACTACCCATTGTTCCTAGTTTTATTCTCTGGAGGCAAGTAAAACAAGAATGATCTTTTTTTCCCAAATGATTACCTTCCAAATATTTGAAAATGACTCTCATGTTCCCCTTGAGCTTCATAGTATCTAAAGCTGAAAGGGAATTTAGAGATCATTTAATCCACCTCCCATTTTTAGATGATTAAACTGCAGCCCAGAGAGGTTAAGGGACTTGGCCAAAGTTACATAGTAAACAGGAGAGCTGTGATTTGTTTGGTTTGTTTTTATTTTTTGGTGAGGCAATTGGGGTTAAGTGACTTGCCCAGGGTCACATAGCTAGTGCCAAGTGTCTGAGGCCAGATTTGAACTCGGGTCCTCCTGACTCCAGGGCTGGTGCTCTATCCACTGTGCCACCTAGCTGCCCCCTGAGAACTGTGATTTGAAGCAAAATGTTCTGACTGCAAAGACAGTGCCCTTTTTATTGAATTCTGCAGCCTTCTCTTAATGCTTGTTAAGGGCTAAAATTCTAGCTAAACTATCTAAAATATCTAATGAGTGGTCGCCAATAAATTATAAGCTTTAGCAAGAGTTAGGCTTTTAAGCATTTATTAAGGAGAATAAGAATTTGGTAAAGAGAGAGAGAAAGGCCTAGATTCCTATCTATTAAAGGGAGAGCACCCTTCTAGCTCCCTTCTCCGCCAGAGTCCCCAGGAAAGAGCTCCAGTCAGAGCGCCAGGCTCCCCCCTTCTTCCTCCCACAAGCAAACGTCACTTCCTGATGCCAAAGAAAAGACTCCTGGTCTTGCCCTCAAAGACCTTCACTTCATTTCTACAGTAAGTCTTCAGCAAGTGGTGTCATTCCAATCGTTACATGCTCCTAAACAGACTTTAGCAAATCCTCATAAGGTATCATAGACTCCAGCCTTCTCTCATCCTAGTCACCTTCCTCTGGGCCATAATCTGGACGTTATCAATGCCCTCACTAAAATGTAACACTTAGAACTGGAAACAACTTTCTATATGTACTTTAATCAGAACTGAGAGCCCAGAGGGAACCATGACCCTCTTCATTCTGGTCACTGTGATTCTATTCCTGTGCCCTAAGAGCACATTCAACTTTTTGGTGCCATGCTATACTGTTTAGTCATTTTAAGTTTTCAGGCCACTTCTGTTGTCCATGTGTCTCACCATCATGTACTGAAAACAATGTGTACAATAATAATTCATTTATTTAGGCACCTTTAAGCCTAATAATCCTGTGAGGTAGGAAGTGAAACTGCTATTTTATTCTCATTTTATAGATGAAAAAACACTCAGAGGTACAACATGACATAGTGAATAGAGTTCTATACTTGAAGTCAGTAAGATCTGTGTTCAAATACTGTCTTAGATGCATTAGCCAAGGGATCATTGGTCAGTCACTTAACCTCCTCTCTGACATACTTTCCTCATCTATAAAATGGGGATAATAATAGCTGTAGGACTTGTCTTCCAGGCTTGATATAAGATTTAAACAAGATAATATATTATATAGGTAAAAGGACTAGAATTCACATACAATTTGAATGTAGGTCAGAGAAGCATTATGTTATTATAAAGTATGGCAGGAAGAGATTGACAACCAAGTGAGTTCTGAATACAATTTACTACATATATATAAACTACATGTGTATGTAAAACATACTACATATATGAACATGCATATTATATGCGTATATACACACATCTATATTGTGTATGTACACATTCATATATAATGTAGAATGCAGGAAAAAATGGAGCACCATCAATCTAGGTCTGCAACTGACCTTGGAGGTGTTATAGAAACTTACTAATCTGGCATTAGCCTCAAGTTATCAAAATAAGGCAACTTTCTTTTGATTTATGACTCACATAATAGGGGAACTGAAGGGCAAAAAACAAACATAAAGGAGAACCTAACTGCTCATTTTCAGCAAAATGGAGGCTAGTTTAATAACAGAGTTACTTATACAAAGAGAGAGAAAGGATATGAGTCTCCCCCTCTCTTTGCTTCCGTGGTATGTAAAAACACTTTGCAAATTTCACTGGTTTAGATTGTTTTTTGTATTAGAGAGAAGCTTTCAATAGTTAAGGGTATAAAATAATTGCTTTGTTTAAAAAAAGAAGACAATGAAGAAAATTACCCAACTGTGCAGGGTAAGATTTTAGTTTGCATCCTCCCCAAAATCAAGTGTATCTGGAAGATTTCCAGAGCTCCTTTATCTAATAACTAATGCTTCACTCTTCACATCTGATGCCATTTAGGCCCAAACAAGTTCAATTTCAAAGAGAAAATGAAAGATTGCCAGAAGTCAACATTCTATTTGAAGATTTCCAGCATTCGTAACCTTGAATGTGTCCCTGAAGCTTCTAGCCCCAGGAACATGCCATTGTGATCCTTGTGTTAGATCTATTTTATTTTATCAGAAAGGCTTCCTTCTGTGAAAATGGGCCATAGAAGTAAGTGGATCTATGTTCTGAGAGCAAACCAATGGAGCAGATCAAAATGTGCCCATAAACCTTCTGTGCTTATATGATCTGTTAATGATAGCTTCAAGGACGTTTAAAAAATGCCAGAATACATGACATCCTCAGAGGCAGCTGATAGCACAATGGACAGAGCCCTGGCCTGGAGTCATGAAGTCATGAGTTTAAATCAAGCCCCAGGCACTTACTAACAAGTCACTTATACTCTTTTTGCCTCACTTTTCTAAGTTGTTTTTTTTGGGGGGGTGGGGGGTGGGGTAGGTTGCATGTAACCATCTTTGGCCAGTGTTGCCTGTGTTAATCATCCTTGAGTTACTTTTCTGGTGATATCTCTCTTTGCATTGTGGTTGTTTAGTCATTTTTCAGTTGTGTCTGACTCTTCATGAGCCCTTTTGGGATTTTCTTGGCAAAGATAATGGAGTGGTTTATCATTTCTTTCTCCAGCTCATTTTACAGATGAGGAAACTGAGGCCAACAGGGTTAAGTGACTTGCTCAGGGTCACACAGCTAGCAAGTCTTTTAGGCCAGATTTGAACTCAGGAAGATGAGTCTTCCTGATTGGAAGCATAAACACTCCATCCACTGCCCCACCTAGCTGCCCACTCCTTATACCCAAGAGTAATCAAGAAATTGATCAATAAAGTAGAATGGAATATAATCTTAGAACTTTAAAAAAACATATAGTCCAAACTTTTTATTTTCAGAAGAAAAAAATTTCACTCAAATTCAAAAGGAAAAAAAAGGGGTGACCTAGTATTTATGGTTGGTTGAGGAATTTGAATAGACACAAAGTGCATGCTCTGGAGTTACCACCCCAACTTCTACTTGCACTTGAGATGGGTTCCTAGAGTGTGATTACTACATCTCCTTATGTTCTAGGGGTAGCTCCAAGGGTGTGTGTGGGGTGCCTTTTTAATGTTATATCTCTCAAAAGTCCCCATTGGTGTGCTTCTTATCATCATTATGGGTTGATTACAGTTAGTGAGACATTTAGGTTTTAAAGAGGGACATGTACTAAGGTTGTATAGTTGGTATTACACATTTGGGAGGTATACACATCCCTCCCAAAAGTATGTGGCACATTCTCTCACAAGTACGCAGAGAGTCCAAGGGAAAGTGGGCTTCAGTTCAAAGAAGAGATGTGGTGAAGGAATAACTCACAGTTTGCTGGAGTCTTCAGGATGATCCAGAGGTATGTGATGTTTAAAATCTAAATTGTGGTCGCCTTAAATTAGAAGCTTTAGCACCAGTCTTTGGGCATTAAACATTTATTAAAGCATACGGGTATTAACATGGAGTTCAGAAAGTTAACAAAAAGCCTACCTACCCTAGAGTTCCAGCCTGGTTAGGTTCTTCCTCAAGTCCTCCTCCATGAGCCTGCTTTAATCAGGAACTCACTAGCAAACTGATTGTGGAAGCTTTTTATAGGTCTTGAAC
Source organism: Dromiciops gliroides (assembly GCF_019393635.1). Taxonomy (NCBI): domain Eukaryota; kingdom Metazoa; phylum Chordata; class Mammalia; order Microbiotheria; family Microbiotheriidae; genus Dromiciops; species Dromiciops gliroides. Next base: position 153,929,385 of record NC_057861.1, read on the forward strand.
AGAGGCGGTCCTTACACACTGCTTCAAGCTGATTGGTTGGTGTCATCCAAATCCATTGTCTTTGAAGGTGTTCTCAAGTTGAGTTCACAGTCTAGCTTCTGAGAACAATACCTTCTTAAGGGATAGCCAGGTGTGATTACAATCTAGTTAACTTGAAGTAGGCTAATCAGCAGTCAGTCACTCTCACTTGATTCAATAAATCTAGATTAATCTCCAGGTGGGTCTTTGAGTATCTGCGAAATCCCATTATTTCATCACAGTTCATAGTTATAGTATAGCTCAGAGGTCTGCAAGCTTATGCAGCCTGCAACTTTCCCAAGTACAGCATAAACCAAATTACAATGTAGTTGGGGTGGGGGGGAGCAGCTAGGTGACACAGTGGATAAATCACCAGCCCTGTATTCAGGAGGACCTGAGTTCAAATCTGGCCTCAGACACTTGATGCTTACTAGCTGTGTGACCTTGGGCAAGTCACTTAACCCTCACTGACCCACAAAAAACCAAAACGAAACAAAACAAAATATAATTGGGAAATATTTAACCAAAAATGTAGTAAAACAGGTAATGTTACATTTTAAGACTAAGTCAATACACTGACCTTCAGGGATCTACATTATATAGCATAGTAGCCCCTGTTTCTATTTGAGTTGTGACCACCACTTGTATAGATTATCTTTGCTAATTCTTTGAATCTCCATTAGGCAGTTCTTGGCTCCCGCCCGATGTAGACACCATTGATAGCTGTTTGTGGTTTGCTATGAGGATGCCTGTGGGAAGACGGGAAATCCAAAAATCTCCAGATACTTTGGGGTTGTAGAGAGAATGAGTACAATAATGAGGCCAAACCTTAAGGCTCTGTTCCTTTTATCTTCTTCCACCCAGGCCTTTCCTGACTTGACGTTTTATAGATGACCCAGTGATGTGACCAAGTTTCTTTTAGCCAGACCAAGCACATTTTTTGTCAATACGACTCCTGTTTATTCAATGGTTTTCTGCTCTTAGTCAAAAGCAGGGGTTCTTAAGTTGTGTTCTACTGACCCTCAGGGATCTGTTCATATATTTCTGGAGGTCTGTAAACTTAGATATGAAAAAAGTTACAACTTTGTTTAAATATAATTGGTCTCTTTTGTAATTCTCTACATTATTTTGTGCATTTAAAAACATTCTGAGAAAGTTTCCATTGTTGTTGTTATTGTTGTTGGACTGTGTCCAACTCTTCATGACTCTGGGTTTTCATGGCAAAGACCTGGGATTGGTTTGCCATTTCCTTCTCTAGCTCATTTGGTTAAGGGACTTGCCCAGTCTCACACAACTAGTCTCTGAGGTCAGATTTGAACTCTGGTCTTTCTGACTCTATCCATTGTGCCACCTAGCTGCCCCACAAAAGGTTTCATATACTTCATATAAAAACAGTAAAGAACACCTTGTTTAAAATCTTTGATTGAATAGAGGTTGTTTAGAGGTGTTTGATTTAGCTCTTGTTCTAATTTCTGATTTGATGGATTTAATATAGAGGTGTTCTTACCTTTTGAGTGTATTGGAGCTAAATGGTGTGAGGTGATTTCATATAATTTTGGAAGTGAATTATAAATAATCATATGAAAAACATTTCAACTTCATTAACAAAGAAATGCAAATTAAGAAAAATTTGAGGTATAACCTCACACCCACCAAAGTGGCATAAAGTGTCAAAACTCCATGTCAGCTGGGTTGCTGAAGTAACAGACAGATGACCAGACAGGTGATTATGCAAAAGGTCTTAGAGGACCTGCCCATCTATCCTGCCCATCTGTCCTGATCTTTACCCAGCAGAGACCTAAGCAAAAGACCAAAGAGGAGGAGCATTAAGCTCCCACATGTAATGCGAGGCTGCACAACAAGCCAGTGAGAAACTGAAAGGAGCTCAGAGTAGGGAAAATGCTGAGGGGTGGGGTGAAAACCAGGATCAACTGTGTTCTGCAAACTCTGTTAAATGGTTGCTGAAGCGAGGATCTCATTCAAGGCCTGTTGGAATCATGGTGAGAGAAAGAGTTCTCTTTCATGGGTCATTGTCCAAAGAGACAGGGCTCAGCAGTGCACAAATGCCTGAAGCTCTCCAAGAGACCTGAAGTCAGGACTTCTTTCAGAGCCACAGTGACAGTCAGGGCCAGTGCAGCTCCCAGGCAGGCTACAAACTCTGAGAGGGATAACCCTCTAAGAAGTCTGAGTTCAGTGCTATCTATGCCTAACATCCATCTGGGGCTTATCAGGGCCATAGCAGGGGAACAGACACAATTCAGAGTCAAATAATGTGCAAAGAAAAGACAGAGACAAGATAAGCTCAACATCAACATAAGGCCACCAGGAGCAAAGGATTAAGGCAGAGGTTGGATCTGTATGAATTAATAGCAGAGGATGACAATCATTAAAATGCCTCCTTTCTCTCTTAGCCAGAAAACTCCTGGAAGGGACACAAAAATCAACCCTTGGACTGTTGCCTAGCACCCATATTGAGATCTCTTCTGACTGTAGAAAGTTTGCTGGCACACTTCACCCCATCTACTCTTTTTTTTTTTTTTAAAGTGAGGCAATTGGGGTTAAGTGACTTGCCCAGGGTCACACAGCTAGTAAGTGTTAAGTGTCTGAGGCCGGATTTGAACTCAGGTCCTCCTGAATCCAGGGCCGGTGCTCTATCCACTGCGCCACCTAGCTGCCCCCACCCCATCTACTCTTCATTCCACAAAACAGATTTTGCCTAGCCATGTGAGGAGAGGGCTGGGGAAAGTACGGCTTGGGGTGGCCTCTAGGTTAGTGACCCTCAAGGCAACAGAGACTGTCTAGAACACCCTCTTTCTGTTCTCTTGCAACCCTGAATAAAGTCACAGACACTAATTCGTCCCAGCCAGAGAAAGGAAAGAGGAAAGTCAAGGGAGGAACTGGGCTGGATGAGTGGTTGTACTGAGCCTGAAAGAAAGAAGACTGAAATTCTAGTGGAGTCAGTCTTGTCACCCCAACTGCTACTTAGGGCAGGGACCCAAGTTGGTGAACACAACATCACCCAATGCTGGGGAGGGGGAAGAGACTAAAGCAACTTTGCAGCCCAGGGGCTGGTAAGGGGAAAGAGGATGTATCCACCTTCAAGAGGAAAGGAGTCAGAAAGGGGAATATGGAGCATATAAGAAAAAAAAAAACCTGAAGATAATTCAGTAAACATGCGGAGTACAAGTAGATAAATCAACAGAGAGGATCTTAAAGCTAGAAAGAAAGATAATAAGCAAATGTTACAAGGTAAAGGAAAGCAAACCAATATAAGAACAAACAAAATCCTGTAGTACTACAAGATAACATGGAACAACAAGACATTCCAAAATAGCTTAAAAGAAAAAATCAATGAGAGAGAAGAAATCGGTATTTATGTCAGAAGTTACTGCTCTCAATGTAGTAATAAAAATTCAATTATTAGATTAGAAAAAAAATTGAGTCCATAAGGGATAGTTTCTCTAAAGAAGCAAAAGAGGGAATAGCAGATTTAGAATACCAAAATGTTAATTTGTGGTTTTCTAAGACAATATGCTGCCTGCAAGGATCATTTCTATCTAAGTTTGACACCACTACAGTACATAATTCAAGAAACCTACCTAGAACTTTTGAATATAGAAAAAGTCACTAATTGAAAGATCCCTCAGAACACTTCAAGGTAAAAAACAAACAAACTCTATGCTTCACATTTATATGATAAGAGCTGTAGAACTGGAAGGGATGTTAGAAGCGGTTGAATACAATCTCCTCATTTTGCAAGTGAGGAAACTTAGACAAGTTATACGACTTGCCCATGTACATAGCCAGTAAGGCACAGAGACAGGATTTGAATCCCTGTCTCCCCAGCACTCTGTCCACCACACCAACACACATAGTGGTTAAGTTTTATAATTCTAATAAGACACAAAAAATTCTGCAATTAGAAAACAGAAAGACCTATAAATACAAAGGAAAATAAATGAAAATAACATCTTTGCATCTATTAGAAATTACAGGAGGACATGGAATAGTATTTTCTGAAAAAGAAATTTAAACTGTGACCCAAAGTGTCATCCCTACAAATGTTTCTGAGCCTAATCATCAATGTAAAAAGATTGAGAGTCAACAAAAAAGAGATATTTGAGCATTCCTGTTCAACTATGCAAACATGTTAAACACTTCTAATGTAAGAAAGGTGAATAAGCACATTTACTGAGGAAAATAAGTAATGAAACAAATTACCCCACTTTTAGAGATTATTTTTTTCTAGAGATTATTTTTTTTTAACAAAGAAAGACTGGCCTCTAATTAAAAAAAAAAACCAAGCAGAAAACAAAGAGATCATCAAGATATAAAAGATTAAGGGGTCTTCTGAATAGGGCAACTAAAAAAATACATATTTTCACAGTGCTTCAGTTCTGCTTCACTTTCCCTTCCAATTCTTTAAGTTCTTTTTTTAAAATTATTTTCCCCTCATATGCTTTTTTATCTCAGTGCCACAAGGCACCTATATAAAAATATGTTAAATACTAGGGTGCAGAGAAATATCAAAGAAATGTAAAGAAAAAGAAATATTAAATATATCCTTTATAGACCATAATATAATAAAAATAGGAATTGATACTGGAAGGACAAGCAAAAGACACAGGCCTAAACAGAGTCTTAATAAATAAATCCTAAAGAGATCATTAGGGAAATTACATTATACTTAAGCAGAACATAGTGTGTTATAAACTATCAATACTTAATATGTATATATAGAATACATTTATATGCATGCATTTATGTATGCACATATGTACACACATATACATAGAAACATACATCTCTATGCATATTAAGTATTGATAGTTTATCATACCATATATACATATACACCCATATATATATACACACATATACATCCATATATATATATATACACATATACATCCATATATATATATATATATATATATATACCACATATATATATATATACCACACCATGGTAGCTAAGTATTTAAAGGAAAAACTAATTGAAGTATAAGGAGAAAGACTATAAAACTGTAGTGATTAAAGATATCAATGTGTTCTTTTTAGACCTAGACATATCTAACAGACAGATAAAGAAAGAAGTTAAGATACTGAATAGAATTTTTGAAAAGTTAGCTATCACAGATGTCTGGAAATTACTGAATGGGAATTGAAAAGAACATACATATTTTTCAGGTGAATAGGGCACCATACAAAAATTGACCAGTTGCTAGGACATAAAAACTAATAAATGCAGAAATATCAAGCATGTTTTTAAAAACCATATCACAATAAAATGATAGTAAATAAAGGACATTTGAAGAAAGAATTCAAACAAATGGAGACCACATAAAATAATCCTAAAGAATATGTGGATCAAATAACAAATCATGTAAACAAAAAATGATTTCCCTAAAGAAAATCTCTCAACAATGAGGCAACATACCAAAACATTTGGGATGTAGCCATGATAAATACTTTTCATCAACAAAAGAGGGAAAAATGCATAAATGGATTGGATATGAAACTCAAAAAAAGAAAACTAGAAAAATAACAGAAATATCAAAGGTGGTGCCATTGTAAAATGGTTCAATCTTGTTGGAGATCAATTTGGTCATTCATGATGAGTTGTAATGCTGACTATTAAGCCAATAATCTCTCTACTCAAAATAAGCCGTAAAGAGTTTAAAAATGTTATTTGTGGCATTATGGATAATAGCAAAAACTGAAAATAACTGAAATTTCCAGTGGTTAGAGAATTCCTGAACATGATTATATTAATGTAGTAGATTAAAAATATAAAAAATAAGTGCATATATTTTTTCACAGTCACCTTACTTGCTATATATATGTATGTGTGTGTCTGTGTGTATATATACATATACACACACACACATATATATACATACACACACATATATATACACACACACATACATACATATAAAACTGAAACACTGGTTATGTTTACTAATACTGTCACCATGAGCAACCTCCTCCTCACTTCAACACTTTGAGATTTACAAAATATTTTATTCATAGCAACTCTGTAAGACTGGTGATATAAATATTTTTTTTCTCCTTACAGATTTCATACAGAAGGAACCCGAGGATTGATGAAATTAAGTGATTGACTCATGGTTAGATAGCTAGGCTCAGCTGGGAATCAGGACTTCAAGTACTCTTTCTACTAGATGGTACTGGCTTTTTGATATCAAAATGATATATTAGGCAAATTAGTGTGACCTGAATCCTTATAACATATGATAAGATGTTGACATATCTATTCCTTTCCTTTAGCTACTTCTAGGATCTCCAGGGTAGATGGGACAATGATAACCAATAATAAAAAGAGAAGACAGAGCTGCTTAATTCATGTGTATGTGTGTATGTATGTATGTATCTGTCTATTTTGCTTTTCTAATCTAAGGAGAATAATCTTGGAACTAGAAAGGAAAAATTAAAATTGCTAATAAAGAGTTAAAGGGATTCAGTACTATTTGAATGGCCAAACCTATTAGTGGTTCAATATCAATTCAGGAGGATGTCTCTGGGAGAATACTCGAGATATTCCTTTTTCCCCATGCTGTTCAGCATTTAATGGTTTTATTAAGGATGTGAATCAAGGCATAAATTGCAGGATCATCATTTTTTGAGATGATATAAAGCTGGGACAGATAGCTAACACACTGGATAACATCAGAATACAAAAACATCTTGGCAGGCATTGGACTGAATCTAATTAGATGAAATTGAATAGGGATATGCATTATATTTTATCCCTATTTCAATAGAGATAAAAGTTGTCTTACCCTCTAGTTCAAAAAATCAATCACACAAGCACAATATTGTAGAAATATATTTGATGTACAAAATCTAGAAATTAGATTTAAATTCTCGAACAACAAAAAAAAAGACTTTGTACTACTATGGTAAGTATAGTATAATTAAAACTTCTATAAATAATCATACTTAAATTATAATAAATCATTGATTAACAATTTTAAATAATTGTCTGCATGTTAGAACACTTTAATTCTTTAATATCTTTAGACAGCCTCTCTCTTCCAATCAGCAGAAAAACAATATGAATTTGAATGCAATGAAGCATGGTGTTATGGAAAGAATATCCATTGTGCTACCTGCTGATGAGGAATTAAGAAATATAGAGAGAATTGTAATTACCAACGTATTCCTACACTGAGATACCAGAATTAAGTGGTATAAATGTTTGAAAAAGAACACAGAACATCCTCTCACAGAGCATGAAGAGTGAAAGCAGAAAAAGTCAGTATGGGGAGAGGGATATAGCAAAGGAAAGAAAGGGAAATTCAAAGGGGAAAAAAGTGAACTCATAAGAATACTATCTAGAATTCCTGAAACCTAAGTGGCCCAAGGAATATCAAGAGGCCCTAGACTATCCATTTCTCTTGGATGTCCCACTAGGACTTCAAACACATTTCTCAAATTATGGTTATTATATTTATACTTGAAACGGATTCTACTTTTGATATAATTATTTCTGACAGTAGTACCCTCTTTTATCTAGTCTGCCATGTTCACAACCTTGGGCTAATTTTTGATTCTTCTTGTGCCTTCTTTTCTCTTACCTAGTTATTACAAAGTCTTTTAGTTATCACCTTTGCAATATGTCCCTCATTCATTTCTTTCTCTCTTCCCACTGACACTAATGTGGGATGGAATTTAGGGTCAAATTGATCGTGAGTCATCCCAAAAGAATTACAAGACTCAGTGACTCAGTTTCCCAAGTTTTATTGCAATACTGTGAGTAAACACAGAGAGAGAACCAGAAAAGTGTAAAGGTATCTCTCCAATAGTGAAAGAAAAGACGGTTATATTTATAGTATAGATAAATTGATTATCAATCTCATTATAATAATTCATTTGGGAGATCCATAAGACAAATCAAGAGTCTGAAACTGACAAAAATTGGTCAGCCCCAGGCAATTCATTGGCCTGGGAATAGAGAATAGGTGAGGATCAGTCAGTTCTCAGTAAATTGTGGTTATCACTATGTACCAAATTCTGTGCTAGGTGTTGAAGATACAAACACAAAGATGAAACTATCCCAATAAATATAAATGCAAGAAGGTTCATTTACATTGACACCAGCAGGAATCTTTTGTATTCCAGTCTGGACTCAAATTCAAAGGCTAGGCCTGGTTAACAGTCTCTCATTGGGCCAGTTCTGATAGGTCCCACAAAAGAGGATGACTGCAGTTTGTTTTTATGGACCATATATGGCCACTCTGACAGGTCCCAAAAGGATGGCTGCTGGGCTCTGTTTTCAAATCATGGACTACCTGATTGCAAGTATTTGGAAAATTGACAGAATTTAAGTCTGACCCACAATACTGATGGCCATAGTGGGGTCTCCTTTTTAAGTTTACTCTTGATTCTTCTGGCCCCCAAATTAAAGGCCCTGTGTTGGATGGAGAACCCAGGAGGCTCTCTGTCGCCCCTCTGACTGAGTTCCCCCTCCCCAGGCTTGGGCTGTGGTCACCAAAGCAGCAAGTCTGCTAGGAAACTTTGTGGTCAAGGCCTGGATTCCAGAGACAATTCTTGGCTGGAATCCCAGGGTCCGAAGACTCAGCTATACAAACTTTGCTTTGTTTAGGCCTAGAACGGGTTCTGCTAGGTCAAGGCTGAAAGATTGAAAAATTATTCTTATTCTCTTAGAATTATTCTTGCAGAGACTTTATTTGATTTCTTTGTGGTTTTTTGCTATAAATACTGAACTATCCTGAATAATAAAGTGCACACAGTTAACACACATAATGTGGTGCTGATGTGTCAATGATTAATCGTCTCTGATCCTCAACACCCCCCCCCCCCCCCCCCCCCGTCAACTGCATTGGCCCTCGACCCCAAAAGCCCTGGGTGACACTCTTTTTTTTTTTTCCTTTCAATGGCATGTTGAATCAACTAAGCAAGAATCTGAATCTGAATCTTCCTCCCTTCCAGAAAATAGAGACAAAAAAAAAAGAGGAAAATGCAATTTTTGTCCCTCAGGAAAAGGGTCTCTAAATTTAAAAAATATATTTTAAAAGGGAAAAAAGAGACCAGTTGATTTGGTTCAAATGGGTCTTTGAGGATATATAGGAGGGCTTAATTTGTGCATACTAAGTTATCTTAAGAATCTTTATCATTACTTTTTACTGTTTTTGTGTTTGTGCTATTTGTGTTAAAATGTTCTATATAGGTGTGTGTATTCCCCTTGCTATTCAAGCTAAGTCCGTTGTCTTGCACACAGTTAGCAATCCTCTCTGCCACTCAAAGTAGAATTGTCAGAAAGGTAATTTGCATAGAGAGGCAGTTAGAGGGTGACTATATCTTGATTTTTTTCACCTGTTTTGGGTTTTTTTTTTTTTGGTTTGTTTTTTTTGCGGGGCAATGAGGGCTAAGTGACTTGCCCAGGGTCACACAGCTAGTAAGTGTGAAGTGTCTGAAGCTAGATTTGAACTCAGGTCCTCCTGAATTCAGGACTGGTGCTTTATCCACTGCACTACCTAGCTGCCCCCTTTTCACCTTGAGAACTACAATATTTACTGAGAACTGATTCCTCACCTAGTGCCCTCTTTCCCAGACAAATGAATTGCCTGGGACTGACTGTCTTTGTCATTTTCAGGTTCTCTCTTTTTTTTTTTTTTTTTAGTGAGGCAATTGGGGTTAAGTGACTTGCCCAGGGTCACACAGCTAGTAAGTGTTAAGTGTCTGAGGCCGGATTTGAACTCAGGTACTCCTGACTTCAGGGCCGGTGCTCTATCCACTGCGCCACCTAGCTGCCCCATTTTCAGACTCTTGATGGACTTATGGACCTTCCCCCAAGTAACTTATCCCCTCCCAAATGTTCCCCACCTTACTCCCAGGACTTTATGTTATTATGTAAAAAGGATCAATCTACATTAAGTAGTTTCTATTCAGAGTCAGTTAAGAGCAGTTCTATTATTTCTTTTCTTAAAGGTTCATTTACATTAAGTAGCTATATGTCACTCTGGAGCAATCTTTTGGTTCTCTTTTTGTTCTGTTACCCCATAAAAATCCTGTCCTCTGTTCCATCTTTGGGTATTCCTAGCTTCCAAGCTTTTGATACCACAAGTTATAGTTCCTCTGCCCCGATAAAAGACCTTATTTTCTCCTATATTGATTGTTTCCTTAATTTCCAGGTTAACATATGGGGGATCTTAGGGGCAGCTAAGTGGTGCAGTGGATAGAGCACCGGCCCTGGAGTCAGGAGGACCTGAGTTCAAATCGGGCCTCAGACACTTAACACTTACTAGCTGTGTGACCCTGGGCAAGTCACTTAGCTCCCATTGCCTCACTAAAAAAGAAAAAAAAAAAGAAATTGGATGTGCAAAGGGATGTATACCCTTGCTCAACAGGCAGCTGGGGCCTGCTTAGTGTGAAGGAAACAAATAGACAAAGTGGAAGTTTGTTATTGCAACTTTGAATCAATTGGTTATTGAATTAATATTAGAACATCTAAATAGCTAGTAAACTATGAGAAAGATCTTGCTGTTTTGATCTGGATTTATTGGTGCTAAGCAATAGTTAAATTGGTGCCTGAACTTGTCATGTATGACATGTTAATGAACAATAGTAACTTATGAGCTATCTTGTATTATCTTAATGGGGAATCTGAAGTTTTACTCATGTTGTTAATTAATTGGAATTAGAACCTGTATAGAAACACATGAAAACTAGTTGTTACTTTAAAGATGTTCCCATTGTTTAGGGGAATTCTGAGGACAGTATCTTATGTTTAACATCTAAACCCATTTTACTATGTGCTATTGTGTGGGATGTTTTCTAGTTTGTTCCCAGTATGCAATTTGGGATTGCTTATACTCATTTCAACTATTGCTTGTTATTGAGCATCTCAAAGCAGATCCATTTGCTAACCTATGGATGAAAAGAAAAACCTATTTAAGTACAAGTATAGTTAATACTTGCTATCTAGGATATGTGATCCTTGAGAAGTGAATTCACTTTCAGTGCTGATTGTTAGGACTTGCTATTTAAGATGTTATGAAACTATTAATCATTGTTGTTCTGAGTCTGACTCCAGGTATGTCTATCAAGGAATGGTGAACCATATGATCCATGAATACCAGCAACCCTATAGGGGTTTTTACATGTGTACACTTCAGGTGGAGTTCTCTTGGGAAAAGATGGGAGACTGACTGTTTGGCAAAGGCTGAGGTAGGTGTCTCCTGACTCAGTTTCCCCAAATATTATATATGGAATGTAAACTTTCCCACCTGGCTGATGTTAAGTCTGGCATATTGCATTGGCTGTCTACAAAACTTCTACTGGGAGTTGGGAAGTACCTTTCCCTCAGAGCTTTGTTCTTTTTCTTTTATGGAAAGTTCCTATAATCATGTCACTTGATAAGCATGAACACAATATTGTCTCTTCATCCCTGGATTAATACTGTAACATCTGGGTGAGATGCAGGTTTAAGATTCAAGCTATTTGGCTTAGAAATTCTAGTCCCTTTTAGAATCTAAACAACTAGAATGTATAAGCATTTAGCCTTGTCATCTGTCTGTTATTAGTTATGTTATGTTAAAACTGAACCAGAGACATCTTAAGTCTGTTTCAAGATGTGAGATTTAATATTGGATATACGAGCATTAAACTTCCCCTTTTAACTTTTCCCTTATATATCTCCCAGACCTCTAAGAAAAAGAAGCCTCTGAGCTTTAATAAGTGAGGGTTTAAGTTTTTATTGTTTAGGAATTAACTAGACAACAAAAAGTGATACCAATTAGGGAAATAGGAAAGTAGAAATACAAATGAATAATCTTAGATTTAAACTTAGTCTATATTCCTTTATAAAACTCACTGAATCCCAAACTGCCTGCCAGGCAGAGAACCAGCACCGAACACCAAAAACGTGCGCCACCACGGCTAAGCTGAAATGCCAGAGAGAGACCGAACTTTCGTTCCACCCTCAGTTTTAAGCTGGTGTGCCAGAAGTTCATCACAGATTCCACCCCAAAAGGGAGGTCCTTCAAAAGCCACTTCAGCAGCATGCGCTCAACTCTCAAATGATTCAGCTAAAACTTCCGGTTTTTACCACATTCCCCCCTTTGTTTCATTTGAAAAATGAATGAGTTTGCTCAATGAAACAGCCAAAAATAATATCCTATGCTAGCTAATAATATGTTAATATCAATATAGAAAAAGGGAGAGAGAAAAGTTTTGTCCAGAGGGGCAGTCCCTCATGAACGCAATGCTTTGACATTGATCTTGCAGAGGGAGGGGCTCTGCAGAGAGTACATGTTACAGATGGTATATAATAACAGAAGGAGATAACAAAAACTAACAAAACAAAACTGTTCATATAAAGTCTCTGAGTTCTCTTGTCTTCTTGAAGTGGTAAGATGTCATCAGGAAGAAGCTGGATTCTGGTCTGGAAAACTGGGCTCTGGACTCTGATCTGGAAAACTGGATTCTGGACTCTGGTCTGGAAAGCTGGATTCTCTTCTTTAACTGTTTGAATTGCTGGATTTTTTTTACTAAACCTTAGCATAGTGTTGTCAATGATCAAATTAATAAATTCCAGTACATTTCCTCATTTATATAATAGAGGATTGAGGTAGTTATGCAATCTACAACGCATTTTTAGCATCATACTGTCTTTGGTGAAATTAATATGAGATTTAGGAAGTATGGAAACTTATCATTTCAGATACGATGGCGACTGTGTAGAGCACAATTACTAGACACAGTCCAGTTTTGTCCTCTTTCCCTCCTAATATAACCTAATTTAACTGAACTTGTTTTCTTTTTGTCTCACTCAGTCTAATCACCTGTGGCCTAACACAATCACTAGCTGTCTCGAAACCATGAGATATGGTATTATAATCTTTCCATAACATTTTTCAGGTGTCATGAACACATACTAAATTTGGCTTTGATCCAGACACATGGTGGTAAAAAGTGTTATAGATGGGCTTCAGATAAATTACTTTAGTTTACCAATCTGTAATGTGGATATTTGATAATTACAGAGTATTCTTTTTCGGGCTATAAATTGTCATAGATGCAACTGTTAAAAGAATGTCAAATACTTGAAACTTTGTTTAGAAATGCAGTATTACTGTGAATTCACAAAAGAGGTGATCTCAAAGTCTGGGTTCAAGTTTTTTCTCTGGGATACTCCCTATCTAGGTATCATGAATGTTTGACTCTGGGAAAAATTTGGCTTCTAGGTGTTAATAGCAAGAACAAATTTTAAAATTCTGAAAACTGGAGGTTCCCTAATGTGCCAGAGAAACTTGTTCCATTTAGCAGTGGTGCTGCTTCATAGCTTTTCTCAATAACTCTGTTATTGTTATTAATACCAGACTTTGAAATAATTACACACATTAATATGGTGTGGTACTTAATAACTTTGTTTTAACTTTGCTAAACTTTTACCATTTTCTTTCTTCAAGCTTCACAGGTATTTCAAGTTTTCATACCCCTAGCAATTCAAATATTTTGATGGCTTTGTATGTTAAAAACTTTTAATTGGTAGATGTTTGAGTAAGTTTTATTTCAAAATAGGATATTCAACTGTAATTTATTTTACTATCAAGTGTTTTTGTTGTAACCTTTTCTTTCCCTTAATATTCTATTTCATTGCCAGGATTACAAACTTCCATAGCATTCATCTACCTTTTAAATGTTGTCCTAACTACTAATGATATTTTTAGACAAAAAGTGTGAATTATCAGAGCCAACCTTAATGAGGTATCATCTATTTTTTGCTGAAAGATATGATTACTGTTACAATTAATTGCTAATGAAAATGTAAAAAGATGTGCCTCCCCACCTACTAGGCCATGACTTTCACCAGATACATAGAACTCTATTTAGTTCTCTTCCCATAATGATATCCAGCTCTCCCTCTTTCTGAAAAGCTCTCTACCTTTCCCCATACCCTGACAGCTCCTGTTTTAATCTGTTCTTCCCCACCCCTGGAAGAAGTCCCATCCTCCTATGGGCATTTAACTCTTCCGAAGTTGGAAAGGTTCTTAGTGTCTCTCCAGTCCAGATTCAGTTGGATCCCTCTAAACTTTTTCCTTGAGTCTCACTGAATTTCCTTTCCAGAGGCAACTGAGGGCATTAGGCTTCTTAAGGACTACCAATCCTGGTCTTTTAGTACCCTGCACCAGGTTCTGATCCTTTCTCTTTGTTGAGCTCATTCATGTGACTGCTTGTCCAAGACCTGAGCAATGGATGTTCCTGTGATTCCTAGAACATCTATGGTCCCTAATGCCTATACTCTCCTGACGATAATTCCCCATGATTCCACTGTTTTCTCCTTTGATTTCTCTAGTGCCTTTTTTCAGTGGGTCCTTTGGTGTGAATTGCCAGTTTTTACTTTTTTACTTTACCTTTACTGGGTAGGGCCTTGGACTGTTCTGCCTCAGAGAGCCCCTCCTACTTTTCACAAATTTTAAAAGCAGACTTTGCTGACCTTAAGTTTCCTATAGGCTCCACCCTCTCCAGTGTGTAGATGACTTATTCCTTTGTTCCCTGGATCTCCAATTTTCAAAAGCTGACTCCATTTTTCTCACCTTATGCCATAAAGTATCTTATTTTCAGGTTTTAAGCTTTTAGGACATCTGATATTTGCCAATAGTCTATGTCCTGAAGGATTAGATCTCTCTACTATAACCGAGATAGAAAACCCAGATTATTCTTGGTACATTAATGGCTCCTGTCTCAAATGATGCTGGGTATGCTATCACCCACACAGAAGAGGCCATTGACCCCTTCCTTTGGTTTCTTCAGCACAACAGGCTGAACTTGAAGCCCTAACTCAGGCTTGTAAATTGGCAGAGGAAAGCAAGTAAACATTTACGTGGATAGCAAGTATGGTATTGAGGGTGGCTCATGATTTCAGGATATTGTAATGATTGGAATGATGCCACCTACTGGAGACTTGCTGTGGGAAAGCTCCACCATGAGGAAAATGCCTCAGAGGGCAAGGCCATGTGGCTTTTCCTTGGCATCAGGAAGTGACGTTTGCTCATGGGTGCTGTCTATCAAGGCTACCAGCCAATCAACTTGAGGAGCCTCCTATTTTCTGGGAGGAGACAGGAAGGAGGAAAGAGGGTCTGGGCGGAGAGCTCTCTCTTTTTTGGGTTCCTGACTTGATGGTGGTGGTGGCAGCAGAGGACTTCACAGGAAATTTGAGGAAAGATAGGAATGCCAGGCTGTTGGAATTCTGTTCTCAATCTTTTTCTTTCTATTTTTCAATAAACCCTTAAAAACCTAAACTCGTTTTATCAGTGATTTTAGTCAGTTTCCCCCAAAACTGGGGGAACAGATTAGAATCCACATTTAGAATCTTAAATTACACAATATTATGGAAATATAAAGGGTTCCTGATATCCTCTGGGAGTCCTACATATCTAGAGATTGCTTGACTCCCTTTTGTAGCTAGCAGCAGCGATTGTTAAAATGCCAGAACACTCCCATGAAGATTCTCCCCATGACTTGGTTAATGCCCTTGCTGACCTGCATGCCAAGCAGGCTGCTCAGAAAACCCCAGTGTCTATTAGTCTATCTTCCATTACATCCCCTGGACCTGGCCCCAAGTTAATATTGACCCCAGCAAAGCTTGCTGTAGTCCAAAGGACCATGTCCAATCCCATCCAAGAACAACTAAGACTAGAAGGGTGTAAAAAGGATAAAAACTCTGGGCTCTGGTATGGGTCAAATAGATGTCCAATCCTCCCCAACTCTTTCCATTGACCTGTAATGGAATACCTTCACTCTTTAAGTCACTGGAGTCCTGAAAAATTGCTTAGTTTCAGCTACAAATATTGGTGGTAAAATTGAGATGAGCCACATATGACATTTATCTATAAGGTGAGATCTGTCCTAAATATAGTGTAAGCAAGCCCATAAAATTTACCCCTAGGAAATTCCTTTACCCCTTTTGGTAAACATTCTCTTTCATATTTTGAAATCCTCTCTGCGTGTCCTATTCCTCTCTTTTCTCCCTCAAGTGATTCCCTCTCCATTAAGGCCTCCCTTCTGTCATATTGTAAAGGACTCACCCAAACTCTTCATCACCTTAATTATCTTGTCTCTCAGTCATTTTCTAGAGGCTCAACCTTAATTCAGTCTAACCTACAGTTGGAACCTGGATACTGTATTTATTGGAAAAGGATTCCCTACCAAGTGCTGCCGACTAACCCCTTGGCTGAAAGGAATTGACAGCTGGATCCACTTATCACCACTGGAGATGACTCCAACCCCTGAATGGATGGCCAGACACACTACCAATGACACCAAGCTTCACCTGACCAGGAAAAAGAAGCAGACAACATCAGTGTAGAATACTGTCCCAAGATGCCTGGATGGGGCCTGAGAATCCTGTTTCATGCCCCAACACTATTTTTGGTCATCAACAAATTCCAGAATTCGTCTTGACCAAGAGGAGGGAATGAGAACTACAAAATTTACTGAGAACTGATTCCTCACGCAGTCCCCTCTTTCCCAGACAAATGAATTGCCTGGGGCTGACTATCTTTGTCATTTTCAGACTCTTGATGGACTTATGGACCTTCCCCCAAGTAATTTATCCCCTCCCAATGTTCCCCACCTTACTACCTGGATTTTATGTTATTATGTAAAAAGGGTCCACCTACATTAAGTAGTTTCTATTCAGTCAGTAACTTAGGAGAAGTACTATTATTTCTTTTGTTAAAGGTTCATTTACATTAAGTAGCTATGTCACTCTGGAGCAATCTTTTGATTCCCTTTTTGTTCTGTTACCCCATAAAAATGTCCTCTGTTCACATCTTTGGGTATTCCTAGCTTCTGTTAACCTGGAAATTAAGGAAACAATCAATATAGGAAAAATAAGGTCTTTAATTGGGGCAGAGGAACTATAGCTCATGGTATCACAAAGCTCAGAATCTAGGAATACCCAAAGATGGGAACAGAGGACAGGGTTATTGACTTTATTTTAACCCCCAAGAAGAACTCCAAGAAACTGAGATTCAAAAAAACCCAAAAAACCCAGATTATTCCTGGCACACTAATGGTTGCTGCCTCTGAAATATTAGTAAATTAACGGTCAGGTATGCTATCACCACCACCGAGGAGAGGTCACTGACCATTTCCTTTGGCTTCCTCAGCACAACAGACTGAATTTGAAGCCCTGACTTGAGCTCGTGAATTAGCAAAGGGAAAGCTAGTGATCATTTACACAGAAAACAGGTATGTGCTTGAGTTGAGTCTTAAAGGAAGAGGATTCTATGAGATAGAAGCATGCTAGATGGCCCATACAGAGACAAGGAGATAGAAGATGGAATGTTATATGTGAGAGAGAGAGAGAAGGACAACTTTTTTTTGTTTTTTGGATTGCAGAGTATAGGAGGGGGGAGGCAGGCTAAGAAAGAATAGGCTAGGGAAAGATTGTGAAAGGCTTTATTAAACTAAATAGCAGAGTTTATATTTTGAACCAGAGGCAATAGGGAGCCACTAGGGTTTATCAAGGAGGGAGGAATGCCTCTTTGGCAGCTGTATGGAGGATGGATTGGAGGAGGCAGAAACTTGAGGCAAGGAAGGCAATAAAGGGGTCATTGAAATAATCTAGGTGAGAGGTGAAAAGAGACTGAAATAAGGTGGTAGCTTTGTGAATGCAGAGAAGAGGCCAGATGTATGCAATGTTGTGAAGATAGAAATGGCAATTTGGTGATATCTCTTGGACTTCTGATTTTAAATATCCAATAGGCAACTGATAATGGAGCTCAGGGAAGAGACTGGACTGGAGCTCAGGGGAGAGACTGCAGGCAAGTGTAACCTATTATATGTATATGTATATGGATTATTTCCATAGGCTTTTACAGATAATCCACCTTTTATTCTTTCTCCACTCCAATTCATCCTCCTACCACTATCAATCTAACCTGTTATTATGCATAGATCAAGTTCAATCTTTCTCAGCTTAAAAAAAAATTCAGTAGTTCCCTATTATCTTTCAAGCAAAGTTCAAACTCCTTTACCTAGAATATAAATAATTTCCCATGCATCCTGTCCTCTAGGCAACCTATTCTGCTCCATCCCCCAATCAACCAAGCCATTCACTTTAAGATCTTTTAGTCTTTAGTCATTGTACCCTGTGCTTTGGACGTCCTCACTCTCTGTAAATGTTGTTATTGTTACCATTGATTTGTTGGATTGCTACCCATGCTTTGAATTCCAATTTGCCCACCACATCTTTCATAAAACTTTCCCAACCTTCTTCCCACCATTACCCAATCAGGAACCTTCCCTATTAGAACTGATGTAGCACTTGATTTTGCACCTTTCTGATGCATATATTATGACTGTGTTTCAGAGATACCTATGTTTGTGTCTTATTCCACAATGTATCTTTCATGAAGGACAAGTCTGTGAATTATCTAAATTTTATGTTTGCCCTAGGTCATAGCACCATAATCTGCACAGTCAGGCACTTAAATATTTGTTGAATAAATGTTGATGGAATGAAGTCATTTAAGCTAATTTAATTTGCTTTCTGACTAGTTTGGGTGCTTTTAATTTGTTCTTTCATATCATATTGAAAAGGGAGAATAAATATTTTTCCATCCAGGAAACTATTATTGGGAGCTGAATTTTGCTTAATCGCGTATGGTTTCTGAAAGCATATTATAGTTAGAGTGTAGGAAAATATTGCTTTCTCTTTCCTTAGAAAGATGAAGTTAGCATTTCCATTCTGTTTACATGCTGACATAGCTATTACTTGGTGAGAATGTATAGAGTGAATGACGCACCAGCTTACCACCCCCCCCCCCACCCTTTAAAAATTTTTTTTAAGTCAGTAGCTCTGCTTTGGCAGTTAAAAAAAAACAACACCACACACAAAACACAGAAACAAAAAACAATCAAAACCCCAAAACCCCAGTCCATTTCATGTAAATGCTAATGAAGACATTTTAAAAAGATGAAGTGTAACACATTTCTCTATCTTCCTTAAATACCTAGCAGTGTTCTGAATGAAGAAGGTGTTTGAAAAATGTTTATTAAGGCTCAATGAGTATGAAAAGAAGAGTTGTGTGGACATTTGGGTGATAAATCTGAGTTCATAAGACTTTGGATACCCGGAGTTTCAAAATTTTAGTTATCTTAGTTTTTTGGATTGTAATCATTAGTCTTGAGCATTTTAGCTCTGCAGAACCAATTCCAAGACCTGTAGATCAGGGAGGGACTGTTCACTTGTTTGACACACCCTATCTTTTCCCAAGTTTTAACTGAATTACTAAAGTGATTCTCTTGGCAACTTGGAACATGAAACCTCAGTCTGAAAGCCCAATTATAAATAAACTAGCTCAGATACTTCTTAGTTCAGAACATTTTTCAGTCTCCAGGGTGGTCTATGGAAACAGGAAGGATTATGTCTTCATAGTGTCTCTTGTTCACATGACTGAATGGTAGTAAATCAGCTTCTGATTTTCTTAATTGTGGTTTTTCTAGAGCATATATAGTTTTCAACTTCACTGTGACATTATCATCTCTGTTAAAATGACTTCTCTATTGAGATTATTGCTATCTCTCTTCATTTAGCATTCATTCGTTCAATAGTCATTTATTATGTGTCTCTTCCATACATGGTTCTATAGTTGAAATGAACTTCTTTTGGGTGGAGCTAGAGATCATTGTGAATTACTAGGCTATTGGGTAGGGCTATGGTTAAATAATTTAAAAATAATTACACAGATTAGTTAAATTAGAAGAAGCTAAGTGGCTCAGTGGGTAGAACACTGAGCCTGGAGTTAGGAAGACCTGAGTTCAAATACAGCCTTAGACACTAGCTGTATAAGAGCAAGTCATTTAATCTCTGCCTTAATCCACTGGAGGAAGAAATGGCAAACCACTACAGTAACTTTGCCAAGAAAACCCCCAAAAAGGGGTCATGAAAAGTGAGACACAACTGAACAACATATAAACACATATACATGATATAAAAACACATTCCAATGCCAAATTAATCAATCTTTAAAAAAAAAAAGTCCCTCCATTTTGGATTATCTACCTGTTGTGGGAATGTGGGACCCCAAGAAACCAAAGGTTCTAACACCCAAGGAATCCTTAAACTTTACCAAATGAAAAACAGCTCTGCCTCCCACCTCAGGAATAAGGTGTGGCAGAGCAGGACCCTGGTACATTGCTAAGAAATACCAAAAAGTCTGCAAGATGATATGCAAGATATGGATGGATGTTGCATATCCTACTGATACCTCATTATTCAAAGATCCCCTTCCAGTTATCTTGCCCTTCCAAGTTTTTTCATTTCCTCTTGCTTTGTAAACATACTGTGGTAAAAATTATTTGTGGTAAAGATTAATATTCCCATTTTTACTTAACTCATTTGGGAGGGGCCACCCCTGGCCCACCCCGAGGTTATGAAGGCAGCTTTTTGAAAGACCTCCTCTTTTGGGGGAGCGCAGATTGGATGCTCCTGGAAGGGAGGGGGGCTACTTCCAGTATGCAAGCTGGCGCTTGCTTTTTCTGCTGGGCCCCTTGAGTTGGCGGTGCACAAGCAACTTTAGACTGACTGGTCAGGCGTGGGTGAGTTAATGACAGAAAGCCCTAAATTCCTTTGAACTAGCTTAATTGGAAATCAGTCTGGGGTTGCATAGGTTAAGTTTAGAGTTAATAATATTCATCTGTATTTCCATTTTTCTATTTCCTTATCTTTGATTTTTATTAGTTTCACCTTTGTTTGTTTAATTAATTCCCAAGTAATAAAATCTGATCCTTTTGTGAACTAAAGCTTAGAGGCTCCTTTCTTATTGGCCTGGGAGAAATATCTAAAAAAGGGCTGTTCAGAGGGGAGGGTTAAACCTTAAAGGTCCCTCATATTTCCAGGACCCCAATATTAAGTTGAGTCACCCAAATAATGCTCAATGTATCAAATTTTGGTCCTCACAATACAAAAAACCAGGTCTTCTTTGTTTTGTGAAAATACAAAAAGCCAGGTCTTCTCTTACTCCAGTGGGACAGTTTTCCATAGTGATTCTGTCCCCTGGCCATATATTCTTCTCTTCTAATAAGTCTTTTTATTTTACAAAATTTGTGATGTGCCTCCAATTCTTTGGGTGAGCAACCCCCTCCATCCAGGTAGAAAGTCTCCCCAACATACCCAGTCCTGTAACTAGTCTGTGGTGACCAAAGCTTTATCCCAAGGTACCAAAATTTATAAAATATTCATAACAGTTTTTTATTTCTTCTGACAAACACAATTTACTAAGAACTGACTGCTCCTCACCTATTCTCCATTCCCAGGTCAATGAATTGCCTGGGGCTGACCAGACTTTGTCAATTCTAGCTTCTGATTATTTGTAGATCTCCCAAATTCCCCGTTCCAGAAATTCCCAAACTTTCTTTATGTCCTTTTGCATGTTATGTAAAACAACTTACTTTATAAAACTGTGAGAAACTTACTCTTCCCAAGGGCAGTCTCATTGCTCTCTCTGTTCTGTTACCCCTTATAAACCTTGTCCCCATTCCCTGTCTTTGAGTATTATTCCTAGGGATCTGCTTTGCAATACTCCAAGTTCTAACTCCTCTGCCTCAATTAAAGACCTTAATTAATTGTTTCACTAATTTTCAGGTTGACACTAGTTTGTATAAACAACTGAATTTAATATATAATGAGTAAGAATAATAAGTTTCCAGATGGCTTGACTCTTCTTTTTTGACCCCAGGTAAGATCTTGACATGGCCTTCCCCTGCTCTGCTTACTTCCCTGGTGGGGACGGGGGTGGGGTCTATCCAATAGTCCCATTGAAGTCTACCAAGTTTTCCATGCATGGAGCTAGCCTGTGTTTTAGGAGTCTATTTTTAATCCACCCCCCCCCCCCCCCCGCTTCCAACTAGTGCAATGTCTTGGTGTGTCTTCATAAGGCCTTGTGTCCAGAGGTCTGAGGTCTCACTTCAACTAAATTTCTCTGAAAAAGTTAGTTTGTGAGCACCTTTCTTATTGTTTACCAGGATGGCTAGTTATAATTCAGTGTGTACTTTACTTCTCTATTAGGTCCTGCCAGATTTAGGAAAATTCTTCAAGCTTTTGGAGATGCAGGGGAATCCATATAACATTTTGGTTAGCCATTTGTTTTCTTAATAAGTTATATATTCCAGGACAATTCTTTCCAAATACTGCTTTTGGTAAGATTTAAATTGACTCCCAAAAGGGGCAGCTAGGTGACTCAGTGGATAGAGCACCGGCCCTGGATTCAGGAGGACCTGAGTTCAAATTTGGCATCAGACACTTACTAGCTGTGTGACCCTGGGCACACCCCAATTGCCTCAAAAAAAATTTTTTTTTTAAATTAATTGACTCCAAATTAGTCAGTTTCATAGTTTTGTCTGGGTGTTTAAAACAATGAAAATCTTGCATTACTTAGTATGATTGGCATGATGGTAGCTAGATTCAAGTTCTTCATTTTTTTGCTATTAGGAATTGTTTTTTATGATCCTCCTGTTTTTCACAATTAAAAGAGAAATATGTTTCTGTTAACCCAAAACAATATTCTTATCCCCTCTCATTCTTGAGGCTAGAGTGACAGCTATAGCTATCTCTGTGGTTTCTAGCACTTTAACAATGTTGGTACTGTCACTAGGGAAATTGGTAGTGAGGGTCCTTATGTATTCCTCTTTAAAGAATTACACTCTCTCACACGCAAATCCAATTAGATTAAAATAATCTTTTATTTAAGGGCTGGAGAAAGAAGACCTTGAAAGAGAGGGGTCTCAGAAGGAGATAGTTCCAGAGACATGGTTCTCTGAAAAACCTATCTCCCTGAACAAGATAAAGGCCATAGCTTGTATAGATGGTAGATGGGGTGTGAGGGGAAAAAACAATCCTCTTCTCGATAATTCTCAGAAACTCAGCAGCGATGTGACAAAGGCTCTTTTATTTCCTTCTCATGAGAAGGAGGCACCCTAGTGTGCAGCTAGTGGGTCCAAAGAAAGGGGGCTTGCAGGCCCTGTTTTATACCCTAGTCCCCAATGCAAATGGACCCTCCCCTTTTTCATCATTGGTCCAATTACTCAAGGGTTACAATCTACGTGCAAAAACTAGCTAATCAGAATGAGGTATTCTCACCCCTCTTCCTTGTATGAGCATATCTCAGGAGTGCACCTTATACTTCCTTATATGGACACAACTCCAGAGAGGACCTTATTGAGAACAGGGCTCCTTGAGCCATATGATTTTGTTAGCCTGAGGGGGAGGAGGGCATCTGAGATCTTTGTCCTACAAACAGGTCAGGGGGAGTATGATTGACTGTTATATCCTCATTGAGAGGAGACAACTACACATTTTCTCACATGGGGTGACCTAATGGGGTCACCACCTTGAGAGAAATAAAACAGAATGCTGTTATATCACTTAGAAACAGAACAATGCTGTCTCAAACAGAGAAAAAGGGATGTTAATCTCACCCAGACTGAGACACTGGAAGGGAGTCTTACAAGAATGGGACCTTGAGGCAAGAAAGGGCTCTTGCAAGAAGCTAGAAGTTAATTACAGAAGGTGGCCCTGAGTCCAGTAGTCTGGTTGATTTGGGATGCTTGAATGGGGAGGGGGACCTATTGGGGGGAAATAGGTAGAGATATTTTGGGAAGAATGTACATCTCTTTGCCATCAACCAATGATGAAGAGGGAAGGGACTTTGCATAAGATTCAGGAATAAAAAGAGAAGTTTTCTGTGGTAGAGTGCACCACTTTTCTAGAGTGCATGCCCATTCTTGCAAGAATGTAATAAAGCCTTCATATATTCACCAAAAAGGAAAGCCCAGTATTTTTATTTCCAACAACTTGACAATAGAAAGTTACCTTTTGGGGGTGGGGAAAGCTTCAGTGAAGGCTTGAATGAGAGGACCTCTGGAGTTATCTGGGTCCCTTGACTCAGATCAGACAGCAGCCAAACCTAATGGCCTTATCTCTCTTACTTCTCAAGGTATGTCCTTTAGCTAGTGGGCCAATTTCCCAACCCCATAACAGTACCAACCTGCACAATTTGCCTTCTGAGCAAGGTCAGCTCCTTGAAAAGTGAAGTATGTTTGCCAAGTTTATTAGCAGGTTTAATTAAAGTGTTTGGAGTGTTTAACTCGAATTTTCAGCTGAATGTGAAAAAAAAAAACCTGAACTAAATTTTATTTTGGTATAATCTCATGTAGAAATGTAGTGGGACCCAAAGAAATCCAAAAGATTAAAACCCCCTAGGCCAAGGGGAAGACAGCTCTCTCCCATCTCAGGAATGAGGTGTGGTAGGGCATGGCCCCCAATGCTGAATGCTGATGAGCAATGCTAAGGTTTACAAGATGATATGCAAGATCTGGATGGATGCTGCATACTCTACTGATACCCCATTATCAAAGATCCCATCTTAGTTATCTGACCCCAGTTTATTTTGTGTTTCTTCTTGCTTTGTAATTCCCTCCCAGTTCTTTGTAATGTCCTTCCTTCCCTTTTGTCTGGTAAAAATACAAAAATCCAGTCTTCTCTTACTCCAGGGGGACAGTCACCAAGGTGAACTGTTCCCTGGCCATATTTTCCTCTCTCCTAATAAAAATCTCTTTTTATTTTACAAGATTCATGATGAGCCTCCAATTCTTTGGGTGAGCTACTCCCTGCCCTCCACCCCCATCCAGGTTGCAAGTCCCCCCAAGAGAAGTAGTAGCAGCTTTATTATCACAGAGACTTAAAAACAGGCTGAACTAAATCCTAGAAAATACGGTAAATACTCTCCAGTTGTTTTTCAAGTATGAACAAAGCCTGATAATGACAGATAAGTACATGCTGAGGAGCTCCAGTTGTTCCTGGACACAATTTAGCTTTTCATCTTGCTTCAATTGAATTCAGTTCCAAGAACACTATTAAATGCTTTCTTTGTAAGGCCCCATCCTAGGTGTTGGAGATATAACAGCCCATAACTTTTTTTTTTTAACCAATCCACCCCATCTCTCTTCTTACCAGTATCGCCAATAATATTCTAGCTGGTGAAATTTGAATTAATGATTGCCTTTTGTAGAGTTTTTAAATGATTGGTAGGCTGAAGCTGTATAAGGTAGTCTAAGAAGATTTAAGATCACACACAATTTCATAGCATGAAGCTTTCACATGCTAAGAAATAACATTAGTGGCTAGTCTCCTTGAAGGTAACAAACAAAATTGTTTGAGAACTGACTCAACTCCATCTAGTTTCCCAGGCCAGTGAATTTCCTGGGCCTGACCCAACATTATATACTGGCTTCTGATTAATTTGTAACACTCCCCCAACTCTCCTCGGAGATTCCCAAGATTTCTTCCAGACTGTCAGCTTGTTATGCAAATGAATCTGTCTAGTGAAAATGTGAGAAACTCACTCTTCCCAAAGTCAAGTAGGTAACTTTCTCTGTTCTAGTATCCCCTATAAACCCTGTCCCCAGTTCTGGACCTTTGGGCACCCTAGCACCTGCTGTGCTATATCATGTATTGCAACTCCTCTGTGCTGATTAAAGACTTTATTGTTGTTTTTAATTGTTTTTGATGGAGGAGTCTAAAAAGGGTTAACAGACAAACCTAAGATCTGAGCTCTAAAAGGGGCTAATAGATAACCTATCAATAGTACCTAAAACGATTAACAGAGAAACTAAGGTTTGTGTTCTTACAGCAACCAAGAGGGTTTGTCCCTATCAACCCTCATCACCAACAGAGACTGTAACTAGAGACCATTAACCATTAATAGCCATTAATATTCCTAGATGACAGGACACCTAGAAACCTGATCTTAAGTAAAGGGATATAAAAAACACAGAGACCCTCTGGGTCTGACAAGTTTAAGCATGTCTTCAGGAACATGCGCAGAAAAGACTAAATGAGTCCTTAGGTTCATCTTATGACATGTAACCCCCAAAAAAACACACCTCCAAGGAAAAACGTACCTTCTTTGGGAGTTGTCCCCACATTAGTTTTCATTAATTTTCAGGTTAACAAAGAGTATTGATTTTTATGAATAACTATAATTTTGTTCCAAAGTTTTGGAAGTATCGAGTACTTACAAATAATCAGACTTGGATGTATGGATGAAGTATGGATGAAGACTTTTTATTACATTCTCGAGAGAATGGGCACCCCTACTCAGAGGAGTGGAAGGAAGCAAAACCACAGACAAGCTTATATCCCTCCTCCTAATGCATAAGGTCTGTCCTTTCCTTTCCCCAACTGGAAAGAGTCTACCTATGTTTCCCTTAATATGATCTACCCCTCCAGTTATATAGTCAAATCCCGCCCAGAGGCAGAGAAGATAATATTCATAAACTCATTAATACTTATTAAGCATGTTGTGTTAAGATAATGGCATTTGGTAGACCCCCAGGGGTCTGACTTGATTGATTTAGTAGTTTTTGAATTGGGTGTGATTGAGGAATTACTAAGTACCCACTTAAAGGTGATTAGATCTTGAATTTAAATTTAGCCAACCCAGAGAAGAAGTGTTCTCAGAGGCTATGGACTGCTACCACTCTCAGCCGATCAACCTGAAGAACCTCCCATTTCTGGGAAGAGGACAGGAAGTAGGAAGTGGAAGCTGGTGGGGGAGATCTTCCTCTTTTGGTTTGAGACATCGTCGTGGTAGCAGAATTTTACGTGGGCTGTTAGGAAAAGAAAGGTTTCTGTCTCTCTGGCTATACCAAATAGATCCAAGCTTTAATAAATCCTTAAAAGCCTAAACTGGTGGTGAATTTATTAGTGATTTTAGCCAGTTTCCCCCAAACTGGGGGAACAGATTAGAACCCACATTTAGATTTTTAAACAATACAATGTGTAGAAAGAAGTTGGGTTTACTAAGTTCATTAGTCTACCTCAACCAGCACCAATCTGTGGTAAGATTATTAGAATTTGGCTGACTCCCCTATGGCAAATTCATGCTTGCCAAACTGTGATGTTTAAAATCTAAATGTGTGGTCACCTTCAATTAAATGCTAAATGCCCAAAGACTGGTGCTAAAGCTTCTAATTTAAGGTGGCCACACATTTAGATTTTAAACATCACAGTTTGGCAACCACAAAGGAATTGCTGAATCCCTCAAATTTCTGATCTTCACCTTGGGTAATAAATTTTATGTTTTTAAGTTTCTTCTATTTTCATTGATTCTGAGGTCAGAAGGAGAAACTTCTCTCCATAGGCAGTTTTTGAAGGACCTCTCCTTTTGGGGGAGGAAGATTAGACTAGCTGTTTGGTCAAGGAAACACACCATGTTCCTTGAAGAAACAAAGGGGGGAATGTGGTAAAATTATTAGAATTTGGCTGACTCCCCTATGGTAAATTCATGGTTGCCAAACTGTGATGTTTAAAATCTAAATGTGTGGTCGCCTTAAATTAAATGCTTAATGCCTAAAGACTGGTGCTAAAGCTTCTAATTTAAGGTGACCACGCATTTAGATTTTAAACATCACAAATCAGATCCAGCCTTGTGGGAAAATATGCCCCCCCCTAAAAAAAAAAGCTGATTGAAGTTGGGGAACGATTAATGTCTGGGAGATGAATTTCAGCTGGGAGAAGGGTCACATGGGGGAAGAGTTTAGAGGGTTTCCCCCTTGACTAAGAAGGGAGGCGTTTAGAGGGCTACCCCTTTGACTATACTGCATTCTGATTGGCTAGCGTTTGGCTCTAGTGTTGTGGCATGCAGATTGTAACTGAGGAAGAAGGGAGGGGCCAGCCAGGCATTGCCGCCATTTCCATTAGGAAGTAGGCCCATTCTTGGGAGAATGTAAATAAAGACCTTTGATACTTCTCCAACACTGAGTCCTAGAAAATGAATACTAACTGAAAGGGATTTATAGGTAATGACAATCTTTCATTTATTGTCATCATGTAGTCCAATTTCCGGGACAGGGTACAATCCTGCCAGGCCTTGTGATTCTGCATTTCCTCACTCCTAAGGAATCTGCAATTGAAGAGAGAAATGTGCCTCTTCAGGCTTCCCTGCCTACTGTACAAATGTTTGTAAACTGTTTATGTACTCATTGTTTATGGTCACATTATCTTTCTGTAGCTATCTGTGTGTTCCAGGTCAGTGCAAAGTCAGGTGTGTTGCTAGAGGTGTCAATCACAAGATTAACTACACAAGAGATAAGGACCTTGACTCAGAGCATGCTCTTTCCCTTCATCTATGCAAGGGAAATGTTGGGGGGACTTGTAACCTGGATGGGGGAGGAGGCTAACTCACCCAAAGAATTGGAGGCTCATCATGAATCTTGTAAAATAAAAAGATTTATGGTGTTTGGGGTAGGGGGAACTTGCGAGTTGGATGGGGGAGGGGGCTAGTTCACCCAAAGAATTGAAGGCTCATCAAGAATCTTGTAAAATGAAAAGATATTTATTAGGAGAGAGGATTATAACTGGGGTGGCAATCACCATGGTGACTGTCCCACTGGAGTAAGAGAAGACCTGGTCTTTTGTTTTTGTATCTTTATAAAACAAAGAAAAGAAAGGGAGTTGCAAAGCTAGGGGAAATGCAAAAACTGGGGTCAGATAACTAAGAGGGGATCTTTGATAACCAGGCTATCAGTAGGACAAGCAGCATCCATCCATATCCTACACATCATCTTGCAGACCTTCATATTACTAATCAGCATACTGAAATCATGTCCTGCCACACCTTATACCTGAGGTGAGAGAGAGAGCTGCTTTTCCCTTGGCCTTGGGAGTTGGGATCTTTAGGTTTCTTGGAGTCCCACTGCATTCCCACAACAATTAGGAGAGAGGAATATATGGTTGGGGGACAGACCACTATGGAAAACTATCCCAGTTGAGTCGGAGAAGACCTGTTTTTTGGTATGTTTACAAAAAAAAAAAAAAAGGAGAGAAAATTACAAAGCAAGAGGAAATGCAAAAACTGGGAAGGGCAAGATGACTAGGAGGGGATCTTTGAATAATGAGGTATCAGTAGGATATGCAGTATCCATCCATATCCTTCATATTATCTTTTTTTTTTTTTTTGGTGAGGCAATTGGGGTTAAGTGACTTGCCCAGGGTCACACAGCTAGTAAGTGTTAAATGTCTGAGGCCGGATTTGAACTCAGGTACTCCTGAATCCAGGGCCAGTGCTCTATCCACTGCGCCATCTAGCTGCCCCCCTTCATATTATCTTTTAGACCTTGGTATTGCTTATCAGCTACCAGGGTCTTGCTCTGTCACACATTAATTCTGAGGTGGGAGACAGAGCTGCTTTTCCCTTGGGAAAGTAAGGATTCCTTGGGGGTTGGGATCTTTAGGTTTCTTGGGCTCCTATTGCATTCCCACAACAGGAAATACTATTAATGCCCTCTGAAATCTGTCAGAAAACAGAACCCCATAGGAAAAAAAGTGAGGGATATATAATGGACAGCTCATTTAACTAGAAGTCAGGAGACCTGGGTGCCAGTCTTAGCACTATAATTAGTCATGTTCCTTGGGAGAAATCACTTAATTTCTCTTGGGCTCCATTTTCTTTATCTATAAAATGAGGGAGTTGGACTAACTTGGAAGTTCCTAACTTTTTTGTGTCATGGACCTCTTAAGGGTCCATGGACCTCTTCTTAAAATACCATTTTTGAATGCATAAAAGAAAAGATTACAAAGGAAACCAATTATGTTGAAATATAGTTATCAAAATAGATATCCAAGGTCTCTTGCAGCTTCAGTCTGTGATCTAAATATGTGATGGTTTAGGGGCAGTTAGGTGGTGTAGTGGATAGAGCACCGGCCCTGGAGTCAGGAGTACCTGAGTTCAAATCCAGTCTCAGAAACTTAACACTTACTAGCTGTGTGACCCTGGGCAAGTCACTTAACCCCAACTGCCTCACTAAAAAAAAAAAATGTGATGGTTTGTTACGGTAGAAAAACCATGGGAGAAAACCCCAATAATATAATTATTGATAATAAATTCTATGCAAGAAAATTATAATTTTTTGTCATGGGGGAAATAGGTGGTAGGGGTCCTTAGGTATTCCTTTTAAAAGAATTATACTCTCTTGAACACAATCTAATTAGAATAAAAGTCTTTTATTTGGGTGCTAGACAAAGTGACCAAGAAGGAAGTCAAAGACTTCCCTCAAAGGGAGAAAATGAATTAGAGATTCTTTAAGGCATATTCCTCCTCAAACAGAAGAAAGACAAAAGCTTTTATAACTGGTAGATGGGGTGACCACTGCCTGACAATGGAGGAGAGGTGGTTGTGACTTTTGGAGTTATCTCTGTCCCCTAGTGCAGATCAAGCAGCAGCCATACCTAATGTCATACTTCCCTTACTTCTCAGGTATGTCTGTCCCATGTCATTTTTGTTATTGAAAAGTCTTCATAAATTCCATTTATGGACATAATCTTTTTATTTTAATCTTGTTTAGCATTTGATTAGAAGGCAAAACTTTTTTGAAAGCCACTGATCTGTGAATTTTTTAAAAAGAAATTTGCCTTGAGTAATTTATTGCTGAAGAGACTGTGTAATAAGTGATACAAACTCTTGGAAAGTTATTCTGTTGTCTCCCAGCAGGATATTGTTATTAGATAAGCTAACTAAGGTCATGCCATCCCCAAGCCAAATATTTCCCCATAGAAAATATTTTAGGGGAATAAAAATAAAATATCTTGAGTTTCACATAAACGTTTATTTTTGAAACCTAAATTTCATTTTGAATAGGGTTTCCAGGAATTATCTCTAACTCTGGGTGCTGACTCTTCCAAGAGAGGCTGGTGGAAAAGAGCCAAGAGTTTCTTTCATACCAAAACAGAGATCAGCTATGTGGAAGAGATGTTGCCAATATTGGCAGCCTGAACTGGGAGAGCTGGAAAACTTCAGATGTTAATTGTACCAAACACAAAGGATTGTTGGCATAATAAATTCTTCTGAATGAGCAACAAGTGGGCATTCCATTCTGGGGCTGAACTTAGTGACTGCATGATCTCCTCCAAACTGTGAGAAAGTTACTTTTAGCTTTTACATTAGTAAATTGAAAACAAAAATCATCTTTGCAAGGCCTTCTCCTATGCTGATCCAATATGAACAGATCAGTCAGTCTCTAGATAAAAAGAACACTGGACTGGAAAGTAAGTGGCTTGGGTTATAATTTGGGGTGTGTGACCTTGGGCAAGTCAATTAACCTAAATGAACCTCAGTTTCTTCATCTGTAAAATAAAGTGCCTAGTTTAACAAATATTTATTGGGTAGCTACTAGGTACAAAATAAATTAGTTACTGAAGGACACTAATGTAACATAGTTCAAGATACAGTAATTCTAATGTCTAGAAAACCCATTCCTATTCCTCTATTGAATGGTTTATCTCAGAGCACTTTTCTCTTCCTGAGAAGAAACACCCCAAACTAGGGAAGATACACCAACACAGTTGCAGTTATATTGTCAAAAAAAAAAAAAAGCAAAAAACCCAAACAGCTATTGTTAGACAAATGGGAGATGCCAGCATTGCTCTTGAAATCAGCTAATTAATGACAGGGAATGGGGCCTTAGTAGAATTGCCCTTTGTTTTCCTGGATCTGAATCAGACAGTCTCTGCCCAGCAGACCAGGCATATATATTTTTTTACTGCCAGCTGTCAGAAAAAGCTTCAGGGCATTGGTGATGTCACTAGGGAATGGGGTTAAGAGCAGGGCAGAGTTGGACCTTGGCATCTGGTTGCCTCTCCCCTTTTCTCTTCCCTGCTAGAAAAAAAAAAGTGAGTGATTACCCCAGGGCAAATGGACAAATGAGTGGAGTTCCAATGGAGTCCCAATCCTTACCTTTCTAAGAAGTTAACTGTACAGGCACAACTGTGAAGCACTAGCATGAGCGTCAGGCTTCTGTAAAAAAATAAAAAAGAATCACCTGGTTAAAAAAATGATTCCTAAGAATCTTATTCCTTCAAGTAGAAGAATTCAATGAAGCTGGAGGAGACCAGGTTGCTCCAGAGAAAATCTTTGTGCCCACCTGTAGTCAGCATAGAACTGTATAGCAATTGGGAGAGGACCAAGTTCTCTCAGGGAAATGCAGGGAAGTGAGTTCAATGGAAGAAAATATACATTAAGTACCTACTAGAGCACTGACTATACCAAGCACTAAGCAGGGTAGGTGCCAAGTTTAGATAAGGCATAGAACTTATAGTCTGAGAGGAAGCTCTAAGATAAACATTAATACCTATAATAAGAATGATATATGACCTATATATAATACAGATGTAAACAAAAATCTAAGGAAGCTATAGGTCTTTCAGTGATAGAATGCCAATAGAGCCTCTTGTACCCATTTTTTTTGACATTTCCTTGAGGCTTATCAAAGCTTTAAGTAATTTTTTTTTTTGGTGTGTGTGACATCATTTGTCAATGGGACAAATGAAGACATTTTACTCAATTAAATCTTTATTATTTGTTTTCTGGTGATTTGCCTGACCTGTGATTAGTATCTGCACTTCGTAGAGGCTCCAGGGACAGTATATTTCTCTTTACCCACCCAGAACCTGAGCACTGCCTGGGGATCTTCTGAGTGACATTTCCATTATGTAAACAGAATAACCACAATACAACATAAACCTGAGAAATGAATAAGTGACAAAGTGATGTGTGAGGTCCCTTGAGAAAATCATTTTGGACTGTGGGTATGGAATTTGCTTTAAAGGATGGGTGGGAATTGAACATGTGCAAATGGGTATGGGGAACAGTGAGAACAAAGTCACCACCCAGGCAAGAAAGGGGAGGGAAGATAATGTGTGTCCCACATGACCTCCATCTCATTGCCACCTTGGGCTCTAGTCTCTTTTTCTTTTCTTTTTTTTTTTTTTGCAGGGCAATGAGGGTTAAGTGACTTGCCCAGGGTCACACAGCTAAGTCTCTTCTGACTAAAAAAAAATATGCCGCCCCTCCCCAAAATGAGTGATTAGAAGCATAGCCGATCTAGCTGAATGTGGGACGGAAGTGAAGGCAGGGGTAGAAGGCATTTCTCTCCCTCCTCTCCCATGTAAAATTTTGGAGAAGGAAACATTCCAGTTCTCCTTGATTTTAAGACCATCTTAGTTTCTTTTCAAACAAATGGGAGAATTGAATCTGAAGCTTATTATTTAATATTTAACATGCTTCAGTTCTGTTATGGGTGCTGCTTGTTCCACACAGCTATTCCCTCCAGGAATTTTTTTTTTCTTTCACAAAACACAAATAGAAATCAGATAAATGTGCATTCCATTTTGCTAAGCACACAGAATTCTGAGAAGTTGGTTTGGTCTGGCACTGGGCTCTTTTTGCTTCTGGGGCAAAAGGCAGAGGTATGTGGGAGAGGCACTAAACTCCAATCTAACCCTCTGCTAACCTTTTGCCATTCCTCTGATAAATCCCTGTGATAGAACTGAGCTTCAATTTTGATTCTGTTATTATGGTCATTCAACCTTTTGTCCCAAAGCCCTTGGGCTAATCACTTAACTGTTCTGAAACTCCCGTGGCAGAGCTAATGTTTGCAGGCTCTTACCTTTGTATCAGGAAGACTGCTAGGGTTTGCTTCCCAGAGAGAAGAAAACCTTCCCTCAGCACCCTCCTTAGTGGCAACATAAATGGCCTCTGGGAAGGTAGGAATGTACTTTCACCAAAAAAGATACAACTGCTCCTTGTTCAGATTCTTTTCCTACTGCATGTACATGGTGACCCAATGACATATGCCCTGCTGCATTGGTCCATGAGTAACTGACCCCTTGCCCAGAGCTTTATTACTTAGTGTGAGACTATTAGGAGAAAGTCTCTTCTCTCTCCACGCTTACTCTTATTCTGTTATATTCCCATACCTGCTCTGTCCAGCAGGAACTCTCTACATCACTCAGGAGGGTGTGCTCATTTTCTCTCTCTTTTTTTTAATTAAAAAAATTTTTTTAAGTGAGGCAATTGGGGTTAAGTGACTTGCGCAGGGTCACACAGCTAGTAAGTGTTAAGTGTCTGAGGCCAGATTTGAAGTCAGGTACTCCTGACTCCAGGGCCGGTGCTCTATCCACTGTGCCACCTAGCTGCCCCTGCTCATTTTCTCTTAACCAAGATACAGACATTCCCACCCCAACATCTTTGCTTCTATTCTTCATTCTTCTATAGCAACTTTTCTTCTTCACTTTGCCTCCCTTCCTTCAAGGCCCAACTCTTTCCTGATCAACCTAGCTCACAGACTCTCACTTCTCTGACTTCTTATCAAAGGCATTGTTTGTATGACTGCTTTTGATGGATAGAGAGAGGCAGCAGGCTCTGGTGGCTAGAGATAGCCTGAGAGTCAGGGCTGGCCTCAAGTTCATGTCATGCCTCTGGCACATACTGGCTTTGTGAGTGACCATGGGAAAGTCACTATACCTCTTAGTACCCGAAACAGCTCTCTATGATAGTAACTTGAAAGCTGGAATCTGTGAACTTAAAAATAGATATTTAATTATGACATAAGTAGTAATATAATCATATAATTATCAATAATACATTAGTAATAATAGAATTATTAATATTTATATTTTTATGTGTTCAAATGTATGTATATGTGTACACATACATATATATACACATTATATATATTGACAATTGCATTTTAATATAATTGATTTTCTTTGTATTCCTATTTATTTTATCTTATGCATTTAAAAACTCTTCTTTTTTTTTGCAGGACAATGAGGGTTAAGTGACTTGCCCAGGGTCACACAGCTAGTTAAGTGTCAAGTGTCTGAGGCCAGATTTGAACTCAGGTCCTCCTGAATCCAAGGCCAGTGCCTTATCCACTGCTCCACCTAGCTGCCCCTAAAAACATTATTCTGAGAAGGGGTTCAAAGGCTTCACCAGACTGACAACAGTGGCCATGACACAAAAAAGTTTAAAAATTTTTGTTCCATGGCTATAAATTGCAGAGCTGGTCCAAACTTGCATTGGTAGAAGGAATTTCATCACTGGAAATTGTCCATATCAATGAACTGATAAGTTCAGAATTAAAATAAAAAGCATAAAAGTTGTTTAGAGATGTATGCCACTGAGGGTTTGATTTTCAAGATATTTGAAAGAGAATATACTAAATATTTAGAAAAAAGACTGAAAATAATTATCAATACATCAATCCATTAATAAGAATTTATTAAGTACCAACTATGTGCCAAGTAAAGGCAGCTAGATGCCTTAGTTAGAACAGTGGACCAGGAATCAGAAAGACCTGAGTTCAAATCTGACCTCAGACACTCACTAGCTGTGTGACAAGTCACTTAACTTCTGTTTACCTTAATCCATGGGAGAAGGAAATTGCAAACCACTCTGGTATCTTTGCCAAGAAACCCCACTGGATGGTATTGGGGTGATATGGTCCAT
This sequence comes from Dromiciops gliroides, assembly GCF_019393635.1. Taxonomy (NCBI): domain Eukaryota; kingdom Metazoa; phylum Chordata; class Mammalia; order Microbiotheria; family Microbiotheriidae; genus Dromiciops; species Dromiciops gliroides. The sequence continues at coordinate 153,964,751 of NC_057861.1, forward strand.
AGGGTCACGAAGATTAGGACACAACTGAATGACTGAACAATGATGTGTCAAGTACTGTGTTGGGTGTTGGAGATATAAAAACAAAACTGAAACATTCTTTGCCCTCAAAGAGTTTACATTCTAACAAGGAAATGATAGGCACATATATCAGTGAAACTGATCATGAAATTGATCCTGGTTCTTGGCTCCTTCTATTAGGCCCCATACTTGGGCCACTTCTGGTGACTGGTATGCTCTGACTGTTTGCTAATAGGCTTGCACAACTTGAGGCTCCTGGTTGATTCCTCAGTCTCCATGCCAGGTTAGGGCTAGGAATTTATTCCCAAGAGCACTCCCAAGAGAAAAATAACTTCTGCTCTCTCCCATACTCTGTAATATGTCACGTGGGACTCAGGTAGTGTCTCTCTCAAACTTCCCATGTAGGAAAGAGGGGATCTTTTTACTCTCCTTCCTCACAGCAATAGGGACAACATATCAATAGGAGCAAAAAGGTATATGCAAAATACAGATAAAGCAGGTAGCATCTTGGAGGGGAAGGTACTAACAATTAAGGGGACTATGAAAGGTAATACAAACTTTGTCTTGTGATTCCAAGTGGCAGAAATGAGGAGGGAAAGCATTTCAGCATGGTAGGTAGCTCGCACAGAGTTATAGGGACAGAATTGAAGTGTGTCGAAGAAACAGAGAGTAGTCTGGTATACCTATACTAAAGAAAGCATGAATAGGAGTAATGTATAAGAAGACTGAACTCATAATGACTGATTTATAGGCCTATTTTCTCCTCTTTTTAAAACTGCTATGAGAATAATGCACACACACATCAAGGATGTGATAAGGGAGTAGCTGGGCTTTCACCAGTGATTGTCTATAGCACATCAGAGATCATGGCTTCATAGCCACACAATGTTTCTTTGGGTTTTTTCCCCCAAAATATTCAGTTTTATTTACTAGTTAATGAAAATAGATGAAAGAAAGGAGGGAACCACTTGCTATATGCCGAGAGCTCAAAAATATATCTCGATTAAACTTAAAGACTTCTTTTCCACATTGGTGGAACTTGAGACCACTAAAAGCACTGCATTGTCTAAATAATATTGTGGTAAAAATTATTTGTGGTAAAGATATATATTGGAAGTTTTAGCTGAATCATTTGAGAGATTGCGCATGCTACTGAAGCGGCTTTTGAAGGACCTCCCTTTTGGGGAGGAGAATGCAAGGAACTTCCCTTACACAAACTTAAAAGTGAGGGCAGGAATGGAAGTTCTCTCTCTCTGGCGGTGAATTTATCAGCGACGGAATGGGATTGAAAGGAGTGCACGTGGTTTGGTTTTCGGTCTTTTCAGGGATTCGAGGTATGGCGGGCAGTTTGGGATTCGGTGAGTTTTATAAAGGAATAGACTAAGCTTAGATCTAAGATTATTCATTTGTATTTCTCCTTCCTTATTTCCCTAATTGGCTTCAGCTCTTGTTGTCTAATTAATTCCCAAGCAATAAAAAAAAACCCCAAAACTAACTGATTCCTCACAGATTAAAGCTCAGTGGCTCATTTTTCTTATTGGTCTGTGAGACATATATATATATATATATATATATATATATATATATATATATGGGAAAGTTAAAGGGGGAGATTAATGCTCTGTATATCCAATTTGGCTCTCACACTATCCTGCATTCCTTCCTCCAAATCATTGTACATCTGAAGTACTTACCCAAGACAGCTATATTAATGAACTCAAGGGACTGCCCATAAACTTCATGTCAGGACAATGGACATTTTTTTCATCCCTTTGGTATACCTATTTGGTAAGCTTACATTTTTTGAGTAGTCATGACTCTTGTTGAGGATGTCCTGTAGTATTTGGAAGTTCAACAAATGCCATCAATTTTAGCATCCAGAGGACTTCACTATCCATAGATGATCTCTCTTCTATTTGTATTCTTTGCACAAAACATCTTCCTTGAAAGAAAAGAGTATTTTTGGAGAGCAAATACCTTCCTGTTTTGTACCTTACTTGACAGTCAAAGAATCTGTGAATAAAGTTGTATCTGTGGTGGTGTACATCAAGGAGTATAAAACAATTTTAACATATTCATGAGACAATTTGTTGGAGGAAACACCTTGTTTAATTGGTTTGGGATTAAAACTTTGCCCTTACCCAGCACCTTTCTTTTATGGACCTACAAGAGATAGAAAGATAGGTAGATAGATAAGTAGAGAGGTAGATAGATAGGTAGATAAGTAGATAGGTAGATAGATAGATGGATAGATATAGTTGATATAGATATAGCTAAACATAGATATATGTATATAAATATGGCTATGGATATGCACTTTGTTCTATAAATTTTAAAAGTGTCTAAGTAGCTGGGTGGTCACAATAGACAGTACTAGCCTTGAAATCAAGTCAACCAAAGTTCAAATTCATCCTTAGACACTTAATAACTGTGTGCCCCTAGGCAAGTCATTTAACCTTTGTCTTGCTCAGTTTTCTCATCTATAAAAAAATAGTACCTATCTCCCAGGGCTATTAGGAAGATAAAACAAGATAATATTTGTAAAGTTATATAAATGCTATTATGCTAGCTATTGGGGGGGGGTGTCAATTGAATTCAAATCACCCTCTCCCACCTAAAATAAGCTATAAGATGGCCAGTTCTTAGCACTGGCATATAGTAGGCACTTAATAAATATTGATAACAGCATTTTATTATGGTTTTCTTTGTAATCCTATGTATTTTATCTAATGCATTTAAAAACATTATTCTGAGAAAGGGTCCAAAGGTTTCACCAGACTGCCACTGGTGACTATGACACAAACAAAAGGTCAAGAATTCCTGTTCTACTGGACCCTAATCCTAACTCTCCAGAATTTCATCCCTGCCCTTGGGAAAGTAGCTTCATCTCTCTCTCTCTCTCTCTCTCTCTCTCTCTCTCTCTCTCTCTCTCTCTCTCTCTCTCTCTCTCTCTCTCCTTAATTTGCTGTCTTTTATTAGAATGGAATATTTTTTCTACATATTCTACATATTTTCTACATATTACTATATAGTTTGATTCCTAGAACTTAGTATGTGCCTGGAACATAGTAAGCATTTAATCTATGATCTCTCTGTTTCACGTGCCAAATGTATTATATACTTTGAAAAATAAGCTGTATGCACTGGAATTTAGTTTCATATATAATCCTCTTTTTCTTGTCTAAGTATGGAAATGTTCTTATTTGCCAGTATTTGCCAAATTCAGAATAAGAAATAAATAAACAAATGGGAGGGGGCATGTCTTGTTCTAGGGTTATAAAACTTCCAATATATATCTTTACTACAAATAATTTTTACCACAATAGTATTTGGACAATGCAGTGCTTTTAGTGGTCTCAAGTTATTTCCTAACATAAAAACCCAAACAATATTCTGGTAATATTAATTGACAAGGAATCATGGAACAATTCAATCTTTAAATATTTAAAACTGCAAGTGATCCAAAAGGCAAAGAGAGACCCATTGCAGGCATCAGTAGGTTGCAGTATATTACCAATGATGACTTGAAGTGAAGAAGTGATATTAAAAGTATTACCCTAGAAATATATGATTGAAAAATGAGGAGAGCTGATCATGTTTTGAGAGCATGGGATAACAACAGAATAGTTTAGGTGCCACAGCGATATCCATGGAGCGTTAAATAGACTAGGAAGAAAGTTCCAAACAAGAAAGTTGGGTAGATTTTCTACAGATTATTCATAAGAAGACATGGGTAAGAATTGCACAGGATGAGAAATCATGGATGGTGTGCATTCTGCACCACTGGAGTGAATACCTACATCACAGTTATACTGAAATAATGAAGCTAACCTCTTATGGTTTATGTCTTGGTTTCCCCAACTAGATTGTAAATTCCATCATGGCATAGCAACTATCACAGCACCTTACATAGAAGAGGCAGTCAATATTTGTTGTTTGATATTGAAGGGGCTCACCGAATCTGTATTTATGTTTATCTCATCTCTATATCTAAACCCATATCAATATCCATACCCACATTAATATTGATAATGATATCCATATCCACATCTTTCTCTTTATCTATCTCCCCATCTGCCCTTCCAACTATCCATTCATCCATCCATCTATTATGTATCCACCTATCCATCCAGTTTCTCCTTCCTTCTCTGACGCCCCCTCCACCCCGCAGGCTCATAAAAGAGAGGTACCATGTAAGGGCAAAATTTTAATCCTAAACCAATTAAAATTCTCATTAAAGATTTTCTCAGGAAAAGAGTAGTTCTCAGGTCAATCTCCTGCATGTGCTATTTTCTCCAAACTCTTTTTGCTGGAATTTGTCTTGTTAGAATTAATTAGAAATCTTTCTTCTTCCTCCTTAACTTATGCTAGAAAACCAGGAAGAGAGAAGAAATTTAAACTCTTGGTTAAAGGCTCTTATAGGTTAAAACAAACAAAACAAAGATTCCTCTATATAGAAAAAATAGCATGAGATAAAGTTCTGTACAGAAATATATGAATCTCTGAGAGCTCATTACAGATATTTAAGGTACTGTGCAACTCAATCACTAATAAATTATACCCAATTATATATTTTTTGTTTGTTTGTTTTTGTGGGGCAATGAGGGTTAAGTGACTTGCCCAGGGTCACACAGCTAGTAAGTGTCCAGTGTCTGAGGCTGGATTTGAACTAAGGTCCTCCTGAGGCCTCCAGGACCTCCAGGACCTCCAGGGCCTGTCCTTTTATCCGCTACACCACTGTAGCTGCATCCCAACTATATTTTTAAAGAAAAGAATGGATTCAATGCTTTTCCTTCAATCAATCAATAAACCAACAAATAGTTCTTAAGTACCTATTATGTGCCAGCCATTGTGCTAGGTACTGAGGTTGCAAAAATAAAAATTAAATGATCTCTACCCATAAGGAGCTCATATCATCTCAAGGAACACAATACATTTCCCATACAAGGTGTCCCAAAAGACTTAGTTCAGTTTTAAAGCTTTAATAACTTAAACTACATATAAAACCATATATTTTGCATGCAAAAATAGGTACACAATAAACACTAGGTAATTTCGGTGGGGATAAAGGCACCAGCAGCTGAAGAGATCAGGGAAGGCTTTACATAGGAGGTGGTGTTTGAATTGAGCTCTAAAGGAAATGAGAGATTTTAAGAGGTGAAGGTTTATAGGAGAACATTGTACACTGTAACAGCAATATTGTGCAATGATCAACTGTAATAGACTTAGTTCTTCTCAGAAATACAATGATCCAAGACAATTCCAAAGGATTCATTTTGGAAAATGCTTTCCCCATACAGAAAAAAGGGCTGTGGAATCTGAATGCAGATTGAACCATATTATTTCTACTTTGGAGTTTTTTTGAGGTTTTTCCCTTTTGTTCTGATTCTTCTTTCACAACATGACTAATTTAGAAATATGTTTAATATGATTGTACATATATAACCTTTATCAAATTGCTTTCTGTCTTGGGGAAAGGAGAGGGAGGGGAGGAAAGGAGGAAAAATTTTAACTCAATATCTTATAAAAACAAATGTTGAAAAGTATTTTTGTATGTAATTGGGAAAAAATAAAATATTATTAAGATTGGGAAAAAAGAGGTGAAGGTTCAGAGGGAATGTATCCTATTCATGGAAACAACTCTCTGCAAAGGCAAAGAGATGGGAGATGGAATGTCAGGTGTGAGGAATTGCAAATAGGTCAGTTTGTCAGGACTGTGGAATGTGTGAAGGCAAGTAATGTTTAATAAATCTATAAAGGTAGGTTGGAACCAGGCTATGAAGGAGTGTAAATGTCAAAAAGAGTACTTTATATTTTATCCTAGAGATAATAGGGAGCCAATGAAATTTATTGAGCAGTGGAGTGACATGTCAAAACTTGTGCTTTAGAACTACCATATTGACAGCTCTGAAGAGAACAGATGGGAAAGAGGAGAGACCTGAGGAAAGGAGGACAATCAGGAAACTAGTTAAAAAGTTCATGGAAAAAGTGATGGGGCTGGCTTATTTCTCACATGGTTGCATTATTTTGTGACTTCTCTGACTTTTCCACCATACTCCAGGAAGCTTATTATTGGGAAAACATTATCCTACAAGATCCCATTGTCCTTGGGACTTCATCTCATCACCATTCTCTGTCCTTATAATTGGAGGGTAAAATGGAGGTATGAAGTCCAAAACCTCCATTTAAGGAGGGGGCCTGTACAATGCCTCCCTAGCCCTTTTAGTTTCTTTTTATGTGTTGTCTTCACCCATTAGATTGTAAGTTCCTTGAGGGCAAGGGCTGCCTTTCTTTTTTTTTTTTTATATTTGTATCCCCAGTACTTGCAATACCTGGCACATAGTAGGCACTTAAGAAATGCTTTTTTGATTGATTGATTAGATGAGGGGAAGCACCTGACCTTGGATGATGGCTGTGTAAGTGGAGAAAAGGTACACGTGTGATAGATACTATGCAGGTAAAATTGACAATCCTTGACAGCTGATTGGTTATTTGATACGGAGAGTGAAGAGCTGAGAATGACTGAGGCGGTGAACCTAGATGACTGGAAGAATGATGATTCCCTGGACAGAAGTAAGGACATTTATCTCTGGGGAGGAAGATAATGAATACTGTTTTGGATGTGTTGAGTTCAAGCTGCCCATGGGACATCCCTTTGGAAATGTAATAGGGAGTTGGTGATATGGGACTGGAGCTTAGAAGAAAGACCAGGGATAGATAGGAAGATTTTTGAGTCATTTCTGTAGAGATGGTAATTAAATCCATGAGAGCTGAAAAGGTTACCAAGAGAAAACTTAAAGAAAAAACAGAAGGGAGTCCATGACAGGGTCTTGAAGATATACCCATGGTCAGGGAGCAGGATATGAATGCTGATGTAGCAAAGGAGATTTAGAAGTAGTGGTTAAACAAGTAGAAGCCCAAGTAAGACCAGCGTTATGAAAATGCAGAGAAGAGAGGGCATCAAGAGGGAAAGGGTGGTTAATAGTGTCAAATTCAGCAGAGAAGTCAAGAAGAATGAGGACTGAGAAAAGGTCCCATGGAATCATCATCTCTTATTCTAATGGTCACTAAAATTGGCAGTGACAAGAGTTAATTTGGTATTTTCTTCTACAATAGTGGCCAATTTCTATTCAGTGGATTAGCTTCACAGTAGTCTGGGATGGTAGGATTAGTAGTGGAGAGGAGAAAGGGGAAAGAGGAGGGGAAATTAAGCATTATTCCTCTATCCCCAATTGCTTCCCCTTACCCAGTCCTTTAGTGTTATTTTACTAATTTCTCTGACAAAATGCTCTATAGCTTGAGTCTGGTTTTTCTTCAAATTGTAACAATTGGAATGACGCCACCTGCTGGAGATTTACTGTAGAAAAGCTGCGCCATGAGGTGAACGTCTCTGAGGGAAAGACCATGCATCTTTTCTTTGGCGTCAGGAAGTGACGTTTGCTGGTGGGAAGAAGAAGGGGGAGCGGGGCACTCTGACTTGGTCTTTCCTGTGTACTCTGGTGGAGAGCGGAGCTAGAAATGCACTCTCCCTTTAATAGATAGATGAATGTAGGCCTTTCTCTCTCTCTTTACCAAATTCTTATTCTCCTAAATAAATGCTTAAAAGTCTAACTCTTGCTAAAGCTTATAATTTATTGGCAACCACTCATTAGATATTTTAGACAGAATAGCTAGAATTTTAGCCCTTAACAAAATAGATATGAATCTTACTTCAATCCTTTGTAAACCCAAAGTCCACCATTTAGAATCTATGTCACTTAGCTTTTCCTTACTGGCTCAAAGTGAAAAAATGAGAAAAAAAACCTTAAAAAATCTAGAAATCAAACTTTTAAAATGTTTGCCCCTATTTCCCTCATGGGTAGCAGAAGGGGAAGAACACTAGGAGATTGTGCTGTTCCATACTGGGTCAAACAAATCCTCATAGAAGCAATGAATGATAACAATAGAAAGAGAAGAAAGTGGGTCAGTCCCACATGGAAGAACTTGCCCAGATAGAACAGTATTTAATAAACTTTATATCTGTCTTTTCAACCATCCTTATTGAGCTTGCCAAACCCCAAATATGTTGGAGGCTAATATTCTTAGAATCTTCAAGTTCCAGGAGTTCTTGACTTGGGTACTATGGACTTGGTTTAAAAAATTTTTTTTTGAAAACTGTGTTTCAGGATAATTGGTTTCCTTCGTAATCCTTTTTTATTTTGTGCTTTTAAAAACATTATTCCTAGGAGTTCAAAGACTATCTGACTGCCAACAAGGGACATGACACACAGGAAAGGTGAGGATCTTTGGTCAAGCACTTACTGGGAAACCATCTGGAAGTTGAACTCTACTCATTTGAGGCACTATTGAGAAAGGAGAAGTGTGAGAGGGTGAGAGAGACAGAGAAACAGACAGATGAGATAGGGATAGAGATAAAGACAGAGATAAAGACAGAGATAAAGACAGAGATAAAGATAGAGATGGGGATAGAGATAGGGATAGGAATTTGTTGAGAATGATCAGACACATGAACTATCAGAGAAATTCTTACCTCAATAATGATCATTTTCAAAAGTATAAACTGACCTATCAAGTACATATACTATTGGGAGTAAACTTCTAGCTCAGTATAAACAGATAAATCAATTTTTAATAACTACCTATCTAATGAAAGTAGAATTCTTTTTTTTTTTTTTTAGTGAGGCAATTGGGGTTAAGTGACTTGCCCAGGGTCACACAGCTAGTAAGAGTTAAGTATCTGAGGCAGGATTTGAACTCAGGTACTTCTGACTCCAGGGCCGGTGCTCTATCCACTGCACCACCTAGCTGCCCCTCTCAAGCTTTTCTTAAAGATAAGACAAAGAAAGGTATTGTGGCATAATGGAAAGAATGCTGGATTTAGAGTCAAGAAGACCAGTGTTCAAATCCTGTTTCTGACATTTACTAACTGTGATCATGAGCAGGTTGCTGAAATCTTCCAAGTTTCAGTTTTCTTACCTGTAATACTCAATGGATGTATGTATAAGTACACCTTGGACAGATGCTGCAAATGGACAATGTATTGGACCTCAAATTGAAAAGGATGAGGGGAGTGAGCTGGATTGCCTTTGGGAAATTACAAAGTTCTTTTAGTGATTCCAAGCTTCTTCCTGAAACCAAGGCCTGTCTTTTAATGCCATTTCCTCTCCCTGGATTTGATATAAGGTTGCAATTCATGCAATAGTACAGTCTGCCAAGATTTGTATTTGAGGATCTCCCAGAAGGAGATAGAGAGTATATAGAGAACATAATGAACTGCAAAGCATTAGAAACAAAACATTATGAAGAATCGGTGTAAAGTGTGAGAAAATTATTGGGTTTTGGGACTCCCAGAGGGCCCCCCCCCCCCAGAGAGCCTGGCCTGACCTTTCTTAAGGCCAGCCCAGAGTCAGGAAGTTACCTCGTTCAAAACCTCACCCACCTGAAAGCCTTGTTCCTGCTAGATGAACTGTTCTCTGGGCTCTGACCTCAGCATGACTGTGATGAATTACCCTCAAATCCAGTGAACCAATAGATTTGAATGATGCTACCCAATTAGCTTTGAGGAATGTGTATGGGTGGGCTCTCCTCCTGCCCACAGCAAGCTTATACAGACACTTGCTCTCTTTGGCATGGGAACTTGGTGAGAGCAGATGCAGCTCACTAGGAATCTGCATTTTCTCTTCTATTTTCTAGCTAGGCTTTCCTATATTTCAGAGCCATGTGCGTTCTCTTTACTAATATTTAATATACTTTAATAAATGCTTAATGCCCCCAAACTGGTACAAATCTGGTACTCTAATTTCTAAGTAACAAATATATGATAAATCCCAGCTAATTTTCCCTGCAATTGGGACAGTAATAGGGAGATCACATATAGGTTTTTGTTTTGTTTTGTTTCGTTTCTTTTTTTTTGGTAAGGCAATCAGGGTTAAGTGACTTGTCCAGGGTCCCACAGCTAGCAAATGTTAAGTGTCCGAGGCCGGATTTGAACTCAGGTCCTCCTGAATCCAGGGCCAGTACTCTATCCACTGCACCACCTAACTGCCCCAAATAATTTCTTTCTTTCTTTCTTTCTTTCTTTCTTTCTTTCTTTCTTTCTTTCTTTCTTTCTTTCTTTCTTTCTTTCTTCCTTCCTTCCTTCCTTCCTTCCTTCCTTCCTTCCTTCCTTCCTTCCTTCCTTCCTTCCTTCCTTCCTTCCTTCCTTCCTTTCTTTTTGCTGGGCAATGAGGGTTAAGTGACTTGCACAGGGTCACATAGCTAATAAGTGTCAAGTGTTTGAGACTGGATTTGAACTCAGGTCCTCCTGAATCCAGAGCCGGTGCTTTATGCACTGCACCACCTAGCTGCCCCCAGCCACATATAGTTTTACTCACCACAAAAGAATATAATAAAAATGTGCATGAATGCTGTAGAACAGGATTTCTTAAACCTGCTCCATTTGTCACCCCTTTTGACTTGAGAAATTTTATGCAACCCTAGGTATATAGGTATATAAAATAGATATACAAATCAACATTTATTGCCATATTTTTCATGACCCTCACATTCAGTTATGTGACACCATATGAGATTGTGACCCACAGTTTAAGAAGCTTTTCTATAGAGGATAGGATAATTACAGGGTAAGAGTGAGAGATAACCAATGTATAGCCTCCAGGTTGCATTAGTATTATCATTCAAGAGAAAGTGATGAAGGTCCCTAGGACCTTAGCTGGATCACTTGTGATCAATTTGGACAAGAAAAGAATCACACAGGATCAGTAGGATTGAATGATTGTTATCTTTATCTTCACTGGGAATAATTATAACAGTGAGGGGCTGCTAGGTGGCACAGTGGATAGAGCACCGGCCCTGGAGTCAGGAGTACCTGAGTTCAAATCCAACCTCAGATACTTAACACTTACTAGCTGTGTGACCCTGGGCAAGTCACTTAACCCCAATTGCCTCACTAAAATAAAAAAAAATTAAAAAAAAATTATAACAGTGAGATCACAAATGCACTTGAATCTTTGAGTACCTATCTCCCAGGTATTTTTGTTGAGACTTAAATGAATTAATACATGTAAGGGGCTTTGAAAACTTCAAAATGTTATAAATGCCAATTATTATTATGAAGAGATTGTGGGCTGGGTGATAATACAATTAGTTAAATTCATACAAAAGTGGCTGAATTGCAAAAAGTGAATTGAATTAAATAAAATGATATTCATTAGGGATAAATGTAAAACTTCACACTTAAGTACAAAAAAATCAACTTCACAAATACAAAATGGCAGAGGCATGGTTAGGCAACAGTTTGAAAATGGTCTGAGGGTTTTTGGCTCAATATGAGTCAGTCAGCCATGTGAAGAGGCAACCAAAAAACTGATGTGCCCTTGAGCTACATTAATTATCTATAATTTATTAACATCCTCATAACTGTAGTGCCCAGAACCTAACAAAGTACTCCACAATGAGGGCAGAATACAGTGATCTTCTTACTATGACCTTACTATTACTTCACACTATAACTTTCTTATTCCCCTCTCCCCAACTATTCATACTTTACTATATAAGTATTAATTTTATATATCTGTATTTCATGTATTTATAGATGTATCTCTGTCTCTGTCTCTCTCTGGTAGTATTTTATTTTATAATTACATGTAAAGATTGTTTTCAGTATTAATTTTTGTAAGATTTTGAATTCCAAAATTTTCCCTCTCCTTTCTGCCATCCCCAAGACAGCAAGCAATCAGATAAAGGTTATATTATGTGAAATCGTGTTATGCATATTTCCATATTAGTCATGTTGTAAAAGAATCAGAACAAAAGAAAAAACACAAGAAAGAAAAAATAACAACAACAAATAAAATGAAAATAGTTTATTTCAATCTGCATTCAGACTCCATAATTCTTTTTCTGGATGTAGAAAGCATTTTTCATCATAAGTCTTTTGGAATTGCCCTGGATCATTGCATTGCTGAGAAGAGCCAAGTCCTCCACAGTTGATCATCACACGATGTTGTTGTTATTGTGTACATTGTTCTCCTGGTTCTACTCACTTCTCTCAGCGTCAGGTCATGTAAATCTTTCCAGGTTTTTCTGAAATCTACTTGCTCATCATTTCTTATAGCACAAAAGTATTCCATCACATTCATGTACCACAACTTGTTCGGTCATTCCCCAATTAATGGGCACCTCCCTCAATTTCCAGTTCTTTGCCATAGAAAAAAAGCTGCTATAAATATTTTTGTACATGTGGGTCCTTTCTCCTGCGAGAAAATAATGGGTTTTGGGATGTCTAGAGGGCCCCCCCCCCCTTGAGGAGATAATATTAAGATTGATTAGATTGACTTTGCTGATTAACTTACTTTAAGTTAACTTAATTAAAACCACACCTACCTGAAAGACTGGCCCTCAGAGAGTGTGATCTCTGAACTCTGATCTCAGAACATTCTGCTCATGGACTACACTCAAGTCCAGTAAAACAATAGATTTGAATGATGCTAGCCAATTAGCTTTTTTTTTTTTTTTTTAGTGGGGCAATGGGGGTTAAGTGACTTGCCCAAGGTCACACAGCTAGTAGGTGTCAAGTGTCTGAGGTTGGCTTTGAACTCAGGTCCTCCTGAATCCACGGCCAGTGCTTTATCCACTGCGCCACCTAGCTGCCCCTAGCCAATTAGCTTTGAGCAGTGTGGAAGGGCTGCCTGTCCTCTGGACTCATAGGAAACTTGGACACTCTTGGACGTGCTGGTGGTGGGGGACTTGGAGAAAGAAGGAAACCAGGCTGAGCTCTATCTCTCCTCTAGGCTAGATAGGCCTTCTTAACTTTCTGAGACATGTGTTCTCTTTTTACTAATATTTGGTAAGCCTTAATAAATGCTTAATGCCCCAAACTGGTGTTAAAGCTTCTAATTTATAATTAGCAACATATTAGAAACCCCAGATAAGTTTCCCTAAAACTTGGGACAGAAATAAGGCAACCACATATAATTTTATTTGCCACACCCCTTTTTATGATCTCTTTGGGATACAGACCCAGCAGTGGTATTGCTGGATCAAATGGTATTTATGATTTTATAGCCCTTTGGGCATAATTCCAAATTGCTCTCCAGAATGGTTCGATCAGTTCACAACTCCAACAACAATGCATTAGTGTTTCAATTTCCCTCATCTTCCCCAACATTTATCATTTTCCTTTTTTGTTGTATTAGTCGATCTGATAGGTGTGAGGTAGTACCTCAGAGTTGTTTTAATTTGCATTTCTCTGATCAATAATAATTTAGAGCATTTTTTCATGTCTGTCTCTCTTTCCAGAAACATATACATACATGTACCTACATAAACATAAGCATAGACACAGAGGTTTGAAGCTGGAAGGGACTCCAGAGGCTATCTTGTCATATTGTATCCCCAGATAGAATATAACCTCATTGAATACAGGGACCATTTCATTTTCATCTTTGTATCCTTAGTGCCTAGGACAGTGTCTTCCAAGTCGTAGGGATTCAATAAATGTTCTATTAATTGATTACTAGGCCCACCATACTGACAGACTGCAGTACTATGGATTTGAAATTGTCTCTTATGTAATTTAAATATCCTGTTACAGGGCTTGGCAAAAGACTAAATCAAAAGATGTTGCGATCTAATCTTTATTTTTTTTAAATCTGAATTTAACAAGTGCAAAATAAAATGATCATTTATGCACACACAAAGTAGAACAGAAAAGGGGGACTGTATGTGAAGCTACAAATCTCTATTATATTTGGTTTGCTTTTCCTTTTAAGTATGTAATACTTAAGTATATAATGAATTCAACATGTAATTTTCAAAGATCTCCTGCTTGTCTGGACTTCCTTCTGTCTTTTTCTGTGTATTTTTTGTTTATTTCGTTTGTTTTATTTGTTTGTTTTTGTGGGGCAATGAGGGTTAGGTGATTTGCCCAGGGTCACACAGCTAGTAAGTGTCTAGTGTCTGAGCCTGCATTTGAACTCAGGTCCTCCTGAATCCAGGGCTGATGCTTTATCCACTGTGCCACCTAGCTGCCTTCCCTTTTCTGTGCATTAAAAAAAAATGCTTCAGGGACTGTCTTGGAATACATAAATCTGGATTCTAGTCATGACTCTATTACTAACTAGTCATGTAAACAGGCAACTCACTTCAACTATCTGAGCTCAGTTTTGTTTTGTTTTGTTTTTTCATCCTTAAACAAGGAGATTGTTTATGTTTATGTTCTCCGAGGTCTCTTCCAGTTATATAGGTCTATGTGTAAAATTCTAATAACTTGGTTGTTTTCTATAGTTACTGTTACTCCCCAAAGAATTTACTCTTTGGACCTCTTTATAACAGTTCAAGCATACTTTATGCCCCATGTGCCATCCTTTATTCATGCATACCATTGCAGAGGGAATGACCAACTTTGGAGAGAGACTTCGGCTAAAGACACATGGTATTAAAACAGTGGCGCCAGGGATAATAATGCATTTTGTACTTGCCCAAATTAGCGTGAAAGGCATGGGGGCAGATGTTTTATTTTCTAGAGAAAATGATGATGATGGTTTATTTGGAAGCTCTCACACATAATGCAACAGAATGCAAAATTACAATGCTAATGAACTGGGTGAATGGCTAGTCCTGAATACAGATTAATTGCTGGTCTCCCTCTAGTGGCAATAGAGGTACATTTGAAGCATTGTGCATAGACCTCTATAACAGATGGTACTTCTCACTCTCCCCCCTTTTCTGGTTTCTGTATGGAGTTTGAATAAAAATCCCAATGACTGAAAATCACAGACAATGACAGTAGAAGTGAATTCCGGGGTCATCTAGTCCAGTCCCCTCATTCTGAAGATGAGACAGGTAAATACTCAGGGAGGAGAGGTTACCCAAGGAAGATAGATGATCGGCTAGTAAATGACAGCCAGGTCTTAAACCCAGGTCTTCCCACACAAAGTTCCATCACATTATATTAACTTACACCTTTAAAAAGGGTTGCAAAATTGCCTTACAACGTCAGAGGTGCAGGAATCTATTTATTCAATTATTGGGCAAAAGGAGAAAACACATTGTTCCCACAAATATCTACTTTTGTTTTTAGCTAAATGTAATAAATGTGTTATCCTGAATTCTATTGGGATTTTCTTTTTTCATTCAATAAACATTAGGGGGCAGCTAGGTGGTACACTGGATAGAGCACCGGCCTTGGATTCAGGAGTACCTAAGTTCAAATCCAGCTTCAGACACTTGACACTTACTAGCTGTGTGACCCTGGGCAAGTCACTTAACCCTCATTGTCCTGCAAAAAAAAAAATTTTTTTTAATTAAACATTAATTCAGAGTAGGGGTTTACTAGCTTTTTGTGCATATTATGGGCACTTTTGGCCCATAGAAAAGCCTTTGTATCCCTTTTTGGGATGAACTTTTGAAGTGCATAAAATAAAATATATAGGATAACAAAGGAAACCAATTTATATTAAATGTAGTTATCAAAATATTCTTTAAAAATAAATTTGTGGACCTTAGATTAAGAATCCCTAACATAGTGCCTTTTATGTTTTAAGACTCAAAGATTAAATAATAAATAATCCTTGTCCAGCCAGAGCTTAAAATATAAAAGGCAAAGTAAAACAGAATGCAAACAAATTCAATAGAGTATGGAAAGTGAACAAGGGGAATGTGAAATGCTCTGAGAGCTACAAGGAAAGATAAGTCATTTCTTTCTAAGGGTATCAGGAAAGGTTTCATTGGAGGACAGTTTGACTATAAAGAAAAGAAAAATTTTAACAGGCTAAGATGGAATCAGGAGCAAGATATCATTTCACTCATAGAGAATGGTATGAACTAAAGTATCAGGTGGGAAAAAGAAAGATAAGACCTGGGAATAGGTGGTTCTACTAGTTTAGAATATAGAGGATATGAATGGAAGGCATGTGAGATAAGACTAGACAGTAAGATATGAGATGAATTTTTGAAGGTTTTGAATTCCAAGGAAAGGAAGATTATACATTATTCAGTAAGCAAGAGGAAGACTATTGGATGAAATTTTAATATTTTTAGCTCACTGGGGTGATAGCATAGTTCAAATCAGGCCAAGATCAAAAATTCAATCCTCATAAAATTGTGTCACTCCAGTACAAAAAAAAATACTTTGCTCATATTATTTGATAGCCTTATTGAGAAAAAGAATAGAACATATATATATATATATATATATATAAATATATAAAACAATTTATAATTATGAAGTATATATACATTGTCTAACTTGACCACTGGGGTTGTGGTGGTTCTTAGGCATTCTTCAATAAAAAAAATTATACTCTCTCACACAGTACAATGAGAATTAAGAGACTTTTATTTGGCACTAGGAAAGTGACTGGATGGGAAGTCCAAGATTTCACCTCTCAGAGAGGAGGGCTTAGAAACATTCTCCTCCTTACAGAACAGAGGTGTCAAAAGCTTTTATAGAGGATAGATAGGGTACCCACTTGAAAACTAGAAAGTTCCCTTTTGGGGAGGGGTGGAATGGGCAAAGCTTGAATGCTTATCATATTCCTGAGAGTCAAGGGAGAATTTTTGAAATTATGGTCCTGACCTTGGAGTTCTCTGTCTCCTACCTCCCCAGGTAGTAGCTACACCCAAATAACTTTTCTGTGGTAGAATTTTATCATCTCCTCCTCCTCCTCCTCCTCCTCCTCCCTTCTTCCTTCTTCCTTGTTTGTTTTTTTTGTTTGTTTGTTTGTTTTTTGGGGGGGGGCAATGAAGGTTAAGCGACTTGCCCAGAGTCATGCAGCTAGTAAGTGTCAAGTGTCTGAAGCTGAATTTGAACTCAGTTCCTCCTGAATCCAGGGCTGGTACTTTCTCCACTGCGCCACCTAGCTACCCCTCCCCTTACTTCTTCTTCTTCTTCTTCTTTTTTTTTTTTTTTTGGTGAGGCAATTGGGGTTAAGTGACTTGCCCAGGGTCACACAGCTAGTAAGTGTTAACTATCTGAGGCCAGATTTGAACTCAGGTACTCCTGACTCCAGGGCCGGTGCTCTATCCACTGCGCCACCTAGCTGCCCCCCTCCCCTTACTTCTGTTTTTTTGTTTTTGTTTTTGTTTTTTTTGCAGGGCAATGAGGGTTAAGTGACTTGCCCAGGGTCACACAGCTAGTAAGTGTCAAGTGTCTGAGGCCGGATTTGAACTCAGGTCCTCCTGAATCCAGGGCCAGTGCTTTATCCACTGTGCCACCTAGCTTCCCCCTCTTCTTACTTCTAATGTATGTCCCTCCTCATATCTGATTGGTTAATCTAAACTTTGATAGTACCTTGATTCCTTGATTTGTCTGACCTGTTTTCTGGTCATCTTTTGTTTTCCTTACAGGAAAAACTTCTGATTTATTCTAAGTCCCATGTCATCTGTAATGAATGTATTATTATTATCCCCCATTTTACAGATGAGAAAATTGTGAAAACTCTAAGAAAATTTAGAGATTAAATGGCAGAATCAGGATTCCAACCCAGGCGTTTTGAATCAAAATCCAGTTCTCTTGTCACTTTGCTTAAGCTGCCTTCTTGCAAATGAATTTTACTGACTACAGAATAGACCAGAAAAGAGGGTAAACAATAGTACTTTAAAAACAATTCTAAGTATATCCTAATAACAGTGTCATCTGCACATGTGAAGGACAAGATATTGGTATTTTTTCATATGGATTTGAAAGAATCAGAATTATGCAGGTTATATAGTGGTTTTATAAGTGATTCTCATGTGACAGTGGTTAGTTATAAGAAAATCATGGGCTTTCAAATGAAACAAATATTTAATGAATATCCACTATGTATAGACAAATGTGGTATAGGATATAATGGTGAGTAGAACAGCCTCTTCCTTCAAGGAGTTTATAATTCATAGGTAAGAGGTACACAGATTATAGAAAAAGGCATAAAGTAAGTACAGGTTGCTCTAGGAGTGGGTAGAAGTATGTGAGCAGGGCTTTAAAGATTGGATAGGATTTAAAAAAATTAATATTATGTTAAAACCAATATTAAATAACTATCCAAATCAGCTTCCTTTTCTTAGCACCTATCTGCATTTAATTAATTTTAACATATAAAGTATCATAACAAATTTTCCAATTATCCCCCTCTAAGTCCTCATCAGGATTCTTTATCTATTCATTTTCATTCACTTTTCCTCCTATGTGATTATAGCGTGTATTTCTCTGTACTCCCTGGGAGACTAGCACAGTTTTTTACGTTATTTCCATTGTCTTAACACCCCCTCCCTCTCTACTGTATTCTTTCTGTTTCTTAGGGGTCCAGAGAATAGTTGCATTTAGCCACTCAACACTGATTGGGATATTTGCATACAAAGGGATATTTACTTCAAAGCTATAACAGGAATAAAAATACAAACATTCTCAAATAGAACATATACATTTTCTCCCTCCCCTTTCTCCTTTATCTTGGTATCTTGGGAATATATTTTTCCCCTGGTCTTTGGGGGAGTAAGCTCATAACTTAGCTCATTTCTTACCTAGCATTGGTCTCATCAAGGTCATGGCCAGATGTGGCAGCAAGATGAGATAGCATCTCACTGCTGGTCTGGGGTCCTCAAAGTAATTCCCAATTGTTACTCCTTGTTCCTAGGTGCATTAATGCTGTGCTGGTTGTGAAATCTGGCTTGAATTCTGACTCCCATATTCCTGTTTGTGGTTGACTCTCCTGACTCTGTGAAATGCTCAACCTTGACATGGTCTGTCACCAGAAACTGTGAACTAAGTAATCCCCAAATGGAGCCTAAAAAGAATGAGGTAAAAGAGACAGCAGTGGAAGCTGAGAGGTCCTTTTGTAGTCAAAGAACCTCTTTTTCAACATATGGTTAGTTAACCAGAACCTATTACAGAAGATTTACACAAGTTTCAGAGGCTGTCTCCCCAAAACACTGCCCTTACAGATTATCGTGATTCTCCTGGAAGCAACTTCATAGCACCTTCCTCTTTGAGAGATGCCATCTTCTCACTAGCATCCTCCATGGAGACTTGCCATCCACCAGATTCCCCAATACTTAACAAGGTGTGACTAAGGAACACACAGGTCAGAGCAGACTCATGGAACATATGTAGTGAGGAAACAAATGTGTAGAGACCACTTACCTCTGATGATAAAGGACTGCTGCTGCTGTTCAACATGACATCTGAGGCAGTGTGGCACCATGGATAACATATTGGATAGAGGTGGGAAAACAAACGTTTCAAATCCTACCTCAGACACCAGCTTTGTGGAAGCACCTATATCATAAGGTTGTGGTGAGGATCAAATGAGATAATATGTAAATGGATCAGTTATTTAAAGTGCTAAATGAACATCAAAAATTATTATTCAGGGGCAGCTAGGTGGCTCAGTGGATAGAGCACCAGCCCTGGATTCAGGAGGACCTGAGTTCAAATCCGGCCTCAGACATTTAACAATTACTAGCTGTGTGACCCTGGGCAAGTCACTTAACCCCAATTGCCTCACCAAATATATATATATATATATATATAAAATTCAGTCATGCTAGATACCCCATCTTTACTCTTTGCAAGGCAATGGATCTTTGCTTTCCATTGGGATTCATGTCATCCTTTCTGAGTATCTTTGTTGATCTCTACTTGTGGTATTTGCTATGCTAGTCTCTGCATGATAATATGTGTGTCTTTTGTCCATCTGGGCTATCTGCTGCTCCTTGTTATCATTAGCTTAGGTGTTATAGCTAATAAGTTTCTTTCCTTCCAGGAAGTGCTAAAGAGTTTTTTATTCTATAAAGGCCATGGTGGCAGCACCCTATCAGGCAACCAGTAAAAATATTTTAAAGACTGTCATGTGGAAGAAGAATTATATTTATTCTATATAACTCTGGAGGGAGAACTAGATGCATTGGGTGGAAGACATATAAAACCAGTTATCAATATATATGCTTATTTTTCCATTTATGTGAAAATGGTCTTTGAATTTATCAAGGGTGCCCTTAATAAGAATATGAGAAAAGAAGAAGCAGATTTTAATAAGTGATTTTTCAAAGATCACTCCTTCACATTCATACAACTGACATTGGTGTATAGAATATAAAATTCACTTGCTTATTTTTTGTTGATTACAAAAAAGTATTTCCCTCAGTAGAATTAAATTTTGCCTTACAAATTTTCCTTTTACAAGGTCTTTCCTATTCATATGTTAAAATAATACAAGTTTGTTAATTTATTAATAGAGGAAACCACAGAGATGACTTTGTTCAACAATCAAAGCAAGGTATAGTTGGAGAGAGACTTTACTTACCACAGGTATTCACCAGGATCATGGGGGATGTCTTACTCAAGATCCAAATAGAAAGGGGATTTTTCTATAGATGTTGAGGTTCTCCAGATATGAATGGAGTTTGCAGATGTTTTTGTTTGGAATATATCCCTGTAACATTGCAGGGTGCCCTCCTTGAGATCTGTAGCTATTCAAAAGGGATTGACCTAGAAGTCTGCATAAGGTGAAAATAAGTGGATAAAGGAAGCATATTACCCACAGTTTCACATATAAAGGGATGGTTCCTCTCTGCCACAAGAGTCCTTTTAAAATAGTAATTTTTTTGGGGGGGCAGTGAGGGTTAAGTGACTTGCCCAGGGTCACACAGCTAGTAAGTGTCAAGTATCTGAGGCTGGATTTGAACTCAAGTCCTCCTGAATCCAGGGCCAGTGCTTTCCTCACTGCACCACCTAGCTGCCCCTAAAATAGCAATATTCTTTTATTTTAAAGTATTTTATTATTTCCAGTTACTTATAAGGAAAGTTTTCAACATTTGTTTTCACAGGATTTTTAGTTCCAAATTTTCTTTTCTCCCACCCTCCCTTCCTTCCTTCCTTCCCAAGATGGAAAGCAGTCTGATATAGATTGTATATGTATAATCACATTAAACATATTTATACATTAGTCACCTTGTGAAAGAAGAATCAGAGCACAAGGGAAAAACCTAAAAAAAAAAAGAAGGAAAAAAAACCAGTTCAAAAGTAGAAACAGTATGGTTCAATATGCATTCATAATTCAGTTCTTTTTTTCTGGATGTTGAGAACATTTTCTATCATGGGTTCTTTGAAACTGTTTTGGATTGTTGCACTGCTGAGAAGAGTCAAGTCTATCACCATTGTTCATCACACAATGTTGCTGTTACTGTGTACAATGTTCTCCTGCTTCTGTTCCTCTCCATCAGCAGCAGTTCATATAAGTCCTTCCAGGTTTCTCTGAACTCCTGCTGCTCATTGTTTCTTACAGCAAAACAGTATTCCATTACATTTATATACCACAACTTGTTTAGCCATTCCCTATTGATGGGCATTCCCTCGATTTCCAATTCTTTGCCACCACAAAGAGAGCTATAAATATTTTTGTACATGTGGGTCCTTTTCCCTTTTCTGTGGTCTCTTTGGGATACAGACCTAGCAGTGGTACCACTAGGTCAAAGGGTAGGAACAGTCCCATAGCCCTTTGGGCATGGTTCCAAAGTGCTCTCCAGCATGGTTGGATCAGTTTACAGCTCTACCAACAATGCATGTGTTCCAATTTTTCCACAGCTTCCCCAACATTTATTATTTTCCTTTTTTGTCATATTAGCCAGTCGGATAGGTGTGATAAAATAGTAATATTCTTTTGACAGTGCTATGTGGTGGCAAACTTTAGGACACCATGACCTCAGAAGAATTAAGATTGCATGTTACTCAGAGGGCAATGGAAAGATGGGCATCAGTAAGCTTCAGCATCATAAAATTATAGATTTAGGACTAAAAGGGATTTTAGAGGTCAAGTCCAAGCCTTTCATTTTACAGACAAGAAAACTGATCACTAGAGAGGTTAAATTACTTGCCACCAGGATCACACAGACAGTAAGTGTCCCAGGTAGAATTTAAATGCATATTTTCTTGACTCCAAATCCAGGGCTCTTTCCATATGGGTTATTCCTCTTGAAGGCCTAGACTATATTTCTCCCATCCATGAATTTCTCCTGGAGCTTCCACTTTATGGAAGGACTTAGGCCAGCCATCTTTTATTTTCCTCCAGATTCTGTTCCTGACTTTCTGGACACACATACTCATCCCTGCTCCTCAGTTTTTTGGGCTCCCTTTTGTGTATTGTCTTCCTCTATTAGACTGTAAGATCCTTGAGGGCAGGGACTATCTTTCTTTCTACTTGAATCTGTATGCTCAGCACTTAAAATGCCTTACACATAGTAAGTGCTTAATAAATATCTGGCATTTAGTAAATACTTAATACCCTCCATAGCTAGTATGGAGGCAAAAGTTCTAGTATATCAGTTCCCAATACCAGGGATCTCATGAAGTTTTGTTTTTTAATATTCAGCACTGGCTCTAAGTCACATTTTCATATTCCTTCAAGGCTGGACTTGAATTTCCAGTTCTCCTGAAATGAAAGGAAGAAGCTGAGACTCCCAGATGTGTCAAACCAGTAATGGGTAGAGGCTATTGCTGCCCCGAAATGACAAATGAGGAAATATATCAAAGGTCACAGAACTCCAGAACTGGAAAGACCCGTAGAGGTTATTATGTCTACTCCCATACCCCCCGTCCTCCACTCCTGCCTTTTTGCTTTTTGAAGCATGTTTTCCTATTTGCTTTGAAGACTTTTGGCTAAGTTGGCAGCTAAAGGAGAGGCTGCCTAGGTTATGGATGTATATGTGTGTGCTGTGACTGGAGATTTGGCTCCCTCTGCTGTTTGCATGGCTCATGTTCAACTTGTCTGTTGGCATGCAAATACAAAGTCCATGATGATTAAAAAAAGGTTGTTTTTTTTTTTTCCTGCTCTTGACTTTTAAACCTTTTAACCTGGTCTTCTCACAATGTATTAAAAATATAAGAAAGTTAAATAGAGAGTGTGAGACAGGTAGATTCTTGTTGCTGTTCATATAGATTAAAAAAATAACCCCTGTACAATTGTGATTTTATTTTTAGCCAACATACCAACATCTGATCTTTATAAAGGGTTTCAATTGCAAATATGCAAATATACAAAATATTTTACAAACCTTAAAGTGCTATATAATAGTAAAATGTTCTAAAATAATAAAAAATAATAATGAATGTTATCCACAAAATGCCCAATTTTCAAGTAATTCTAACTTTCAATGTAAATGCATGGATAAGTGAAAATTTGTTGTTCATGTTCATCTGATCTTGTAATTCATTTTGGTAGTGTTCTGGAGTTGACTTGGGACAACGTATTGTTAAATTTATACTTTAGAAATTGAATTCTAGATACAGGTGATATATATTATCGTCTGGGAAGAAAGAAAATGTTGATAATACAGATTAAACTTTTAAAAATGTATTTTATTTCATTAAATATTTCCCAATTACATTCTAAAAATCTAATATTCACTTAAAAATTTAATATTATTTTTAATTTGTGGAATAAAACAAGCATTTTTACAACATAGTATAATAAAAAGATTATTGCACATAAAACTGTAAATCTACTATGTATAATTTGCTATTCCTTTTGAATACATAATAAAGTTATCAAATGAATTTTTTTCTTCCCTCCCCCCTGATCTATAGATGGCCACCATCAGATACAAAGAGGTATATATATATATATATATATATGAAATTATTCTATACATCAGTTTATCAGTTCTTCCTCTGGATGCAGATTGCATCTTTCTTCATATGTTCTTTATAGTTGATTTGGGTATTTGTAATAGTCTCAATAATTTATTTGCTCAAAGTTGTTCTTAAAACAATATTGCTATTACTGTATACAATGTTGTCTTGGTTCTGCTCATTTCACTCTTCATTATTTCTTGCAAGTCTTTCAATGTTTTTCTAAGATCATTGAGCTTATCATTTCTTATAGCACAGTAGCATTCCATCACAATCATTTACCATTTAAATATTCATTTTAAAAATTGTTGAGTTCCAAATTCTCTCCCTCCCTTCTAGCGTTTCTTCACCCCTTGAGAAGGTAAGCAATATGTTATCCATTGTACATTTGAGATCTTGCAAAAACATATTTTCATATCAACCATATATGTAGATTAAATTTAAAAATGTGTTGTGCTATACACTTAAAAAACCCACATCCCTGTGTGTAGAGAATTCCTAATGAAGTAGAAATTCCCTCTATTTGTGTAGATTATCTAATCAGTTGTAAATTATGGTATAACCATGGAATTACAGTATAAGTATGGAAAGTTGCCTGAGAGGTTGTGACTTGCTTTTGGTCACATAGTCAGTTCATATTGGAGAAGCCCTGAATGAACCCAGGCGGGTCCGCTATCCACTAAACTATGCTGCCTCAAATACACCACAAGGAAATAAATCCTAAAAGACATTTTTTTATAGGGAAGTGATATGATCAGATCTGTACTTTAGCAGAATGGAGGATAGATTAAATGGGGTAGAGATTCGATGGAGGGAGAACAATTAGGAGGCTCTTATAATAGTCTGGGTGAAAGGTTATGACTGCCTGAACTAAGGTGATAGCCTATGAGTGGAGAGGGAATGATGAAATGTGAGGTACTGAGGAGGCATACTCAAAAAAGACTCTGCAGTTGGTGGGAAAGAGAGGGGGTTTGGAGAAAATGAAGAGTTGAGGTTGACAAAAAATTTGTGAACCTGAGTAAGAAGATGGCTGACGGTGACTTTGATAGAAATAGGAATGTTCAGAAAAACCATGAGTTTTGAGGGGAAGAAAGAATGTGTTTTATACATGTTAAGTTTGACATATATGGACTATCCATTTGGAAATGTTCAATAGACAGTTATTGATGCAAAACTGGAGCTCAAGAGAGGGACTAGAGCTACATACATAGTTTTGGCATTAATGTATATGGAGTTGATGATTAGTTATTTTTTCTGCTCAGTACATTCATATGCCACAGGGTTGCTTTTTTTCCCCAACATTCTCCCAGTTGATATGTACCTACATATTCACATATAATCTCAGCTGATGTCAAGAATAGTTGTGGTTAGAGAGGCACAGCATATGACTTCTAAAGAGGAAGTCCTGCTTTGGCTAAATTTGGAGTCTCTTTCCAGTACAGTTTTTGGTACATGATGACTGTAAAGGCATGTGATCTTGATGAGCTATTTAATACTGAAAGGTATCTTTTTCCAGAAAATTTTGGGAATGTCCCAATTTTCATATTATTTGCCTCTCCTATACTCAAGCACAAATGAAACAAAGCGATAAATGAATCTAGTAACTACAATTGTATTTAGAATGTAACACTATTCAGAACTAAATATGCAGGTGGGCTGTTATTTTTACTAAACATAGGAAGAGATATGCAAAGATTGAGGTTCAAACAGGAAGGCATTTCTCTTCTCACGCATAGTTTGCTCTCCTACCAGTTTTCTTGCTCCAATACTCTCCTATGTGCACACCCTTCTAGTGCCAAATTATCTCATACCCTCATCTACTCATTAACGTACACATTTTAATGTGATTAGTCTCTTACCAAAGTCTTTCTGCTGAACTTTTTTTCTTTTGCTTCATCATGGTGTGGAGTTGACCTTGGGTTTTCAAAGGCTCTTGATCTTAAAAAGGTACAAGTTTAAGCTAGTTATTCAAGGTGAAAGGATTTTGAGTTCAGATCTGGAGATGGAAATCCAAAGATCAACCTGGCTAAGTAAGGATATGCTCATCACCAGTAGCTTGGCCAAATAGTTTGAATTTTTTTCCTTCCATAGTAAGCAGTGAAGACCTAGTGAGTTGAAGAGAACCACATCAATGAACTGATGTAGGCAACCTCCCCCTTGTCTGATAGCCTCAAGATACCTCTGAGTCTGCTTTACTCAGCTTAGTGTTATAGAATTATTTTAGATAAGGGGTTCTTAACCTAGATTTCAGGGGTTTCTGTGAACTTGGATGAGAAAACAAATAAAACTAGGAACTTTTTTCTTAATTAAAAAAATAGTAATAACACATAAGGGGCAGCAATGTGGTAACAGTGGATAGAGTTCCAGGAGTCAAAAAAATTCATCTTCCCAAGTTCAAATACAGCTTTAGATAACTTATTAGTTACATGACCCTGAGTAAGTCACTTTACCCCTGTTTGCCTCAGTTTCCTCATCTGTAAGATGAACTGGAGAAGGAAATGGCAAACCATTCCAGGATCTTTGCCAAGAAAATCCTAAATGGGGTAACGAAGAGTCAGACACGACTGAAACGACTGAACAACAACAAAATAACAGATAAATAACCAGCTGTCATGAGTTGTTTTAAAGAGAGGAAAAACCAAATTGCCAACATCAAAAGTGAAAAAATTCATAACAAATGAAAAGAAAGCAAATGGAATTGTTGGAAACAATTTGCCTGATTATATGCCAACAATCAGTTGTTCAGTCAATTTTTTAAGTACCTATTATGTACCAGGCACTGAAAGATTAAGGAAAAATTTTGACTTATTTATCATAATATAAAATACCTAAATTAATATAACAAGAAGATAATTTAAATAACCCATTCTCAGAAAAACAATTAAAATAAGCCATAAATGAATTCCTGAAGGGAAAAAAACCTAAACCCAGGATCAGGTAGATTGTGGCACTGAGGTGGCATAGTAGACATAGTACTGGACTTAGAGTCAGGAGTACATGAGTTTAGTTTTTGACTCAGATACTTAAAAGCTGTGTGACTTTGGACAAATCACTCCTTTTGCAACCTCAGTTAACTTTGGAGAAACAATGTGCAATAGTGTATAGATCATTGGAGCCAAGAAGATCTTGGTTTATGCTGATTGAGACACGTTCCAGCTGTGTGATCCTGGACAAGTCACTTAACCTTTCTGGGTCTGTTTCCTCAATTGTAAAATGAGAGGTTTGTCTTAATCATCCCAAAGGCTCCTTCCATCTCTAAAAATATGATACTATGATTTATAAATGAACTCTATAAAAATTCAAAGAACAATTAACTCTAATATTATATAAGATATTTATGAAAAGTATAAAATAAAGGATATTATCAAATTGCTTCTATGATACAAATATGGTATTGACACCTTAACCAGAAAGAGATACAATAGGACAAGAAAACTATAAAGAAATGACACAAAAGTATTTAATGAAATATTAGCAAGGAGGCTTTGTACAGCTAGGTGGTACAATAAATAGAGTGCTGGGCCTGGAGTGAGGAAGACATCTTCCTGAATTCAAATCTGGTCTCAGACACTAACTAGCTATGTGACCCTGGACAAGTCACTTAACCCTGTCTGCCTCAGTTTCTTCATCTGTAAAATGGTCTGGAGAAGGAAATGGCAAATGATTCCAGTATATTTACCAAGAAAACCCAAAATAAGGAGTCAGACAGGACTGAAAACAACTGAACAAAAACAAACAACAACAACAAAGATACTTCAGCAACATATTAAAAAGATGATGTACCAGGTTGAATTTATACCAGGGATTCATTCAGGGTTGGTGCAACATTGGGAAAATTGCAAACATAACAAGAATAATGAAAATAAAATTATTTTATTAATGGACATAGAAAATGTTTTTGGCAAAATACAATACTCGTTTCTGTTCAGAACATTAAACTCATAGGAATACATGAACCTTTTCCTAATATCATAAGTAGTATAATAATAACATTTACATGATACTTTAAGATTTATAAAACATTTTACATATTTATGTATTATATGCATTTTACATATATTATCATTTTCCCTTCACCTTGGTTAACTTGCTAGAGCTTGTACCCTCCTAGTGCCTTCGAAAACCCAGTGTCAATTCCACACTATGATAAAGTCTCAGAGGAAGACTTTAGTAGACAGATTATGGTAAGAAGTTAATTAAAATGTATAATTTGAATTTTGGCTGTGTTTGATCCTCACAAGGAAGCTGGCAATATATAGGTACTATTATTTGATCCCTCCCCTTTTTTTTGGTGAGGCAATTAGGGTTAACTCTTTCCAAGAGCTAGCATTTTATATAAAGGAGAAATACTAGCAGCCTTTCTGATAAGATCATAAATGAATCAAGGATGTCCATTATCACCACTTTTATGTGATATAGTTCTGGAAGTGCTGTTGCATTGAGATAAGAAAAAGAAATTGAAGGAATAAGCATGGGACAAGAGGAAACAAAAGGAACACTTTTGTAGTTGATTTGCAAGTCTACTTAGAGAACCCTATCAAATAAAAATTAATGAAAATAACTCCGGCAAAGTTGTTGGGTATAAAACAAACCCATATAAATCATCATCCTTTCTGTATATTATCGGTCAAACATTATAAGAAGAGATAGAAAAATTAATTCCATTCAAAATAACTTCAGGAGGACTAGTATTGCCAGATCTCAAATTATATTACAAAAAGCAACTATCATCAAAATGATTTGGTCCTGCTTAAAAATAGAGACATCTATCAGTACACAACACATATAAGTAAATAAACCTAATAGCCAAGGCTCTAGATGGAACAATTGGAAAGCATTATGGCAGAAATTAAATTGAGACTAATACCTCGTATCATATACCAAGATTAGCTCCAAACAAATATATGACAGATAGAAAAAGCCATATCATAACCAAATTAGAGGAACAAGAAAGAAAGGCCCTTTTAGATCTATGAATAGAAGAGTTCATAACCGAAAAAGAGATAGAGAAGAATATGGAAGATAAAAATGGATAATTTTGATTACATAAAATTGAAAAGCTCTTGTACAAACAAAAATTAATTATAGATAAAATTAGAAGAGAAATAATTAACTGGTATAGCATGAAAATTAAGGTAGACTGAGGCAAAAAGTTCTGAACATGATCACATTAGTAAAGAGCAAATTTATCAATAAATAAGATCTCAGCTTCCTCAACAAAGATAAAACCCCGAGGTGGGGAATGGCTGTTCTTTTTATAATTTTTAGGGAAGTGCAGAACAAAGAATAGGACTGCGTCAGCAGGAAACAAGTTATGATTGGTTAGAAATTGGGAATGATGGGGCAGCTAGATGGCACAGTGGTTAAAGCACCGGCCCTGAATTCAGGAGTACCTGAGTTCAAATCCGGCCTCAGACACTTGACACTTACTAGCTGTGTGACCCTGGGCAAGTCACTTAACCCCCATTGCCTCCAAAAAACAAAAAAAACCAAACAAACAAAAAAAAAAGAAATTGGGAATGAGGGGCCAGCAAAAGCCCCCTCCTTCCCTCCTATATTTGTATAGCATAATTTGTTTATAAGAAATGTTCATTGTTTGAGTTCATCTGCAAGGTTAAAGAGAGTGGACCAGACTTCTTTGGATAACAAATCAGACTTTCTTAAAAGGTAACAGATTTCCTTGACACAAGAATTGAACAGTGATTAACCAAAGAACTGGATTTCTCAACTTAACTAATTACAGGATAGCTGAATTTCTGAACTAAATTCAGAGACAAAGAATCATGGCAGGCAGTTACAGGACAAAATCAGTTAATTATAAACAGGACTGATAAAAAAAGACAGAATCAATCTATTTCACTGGGAAAAAGTTTGTGTAGCTAAGTTTCTCTGATAAAGATCTGACATTATACATATATATATAGGAAGTGTTCAAATATATAAGAACAAGAACAATTCCCCAATAGATAAATGGTCTAAGAATATAAACAAGCAGTTCTCAAAGGAAACAATCCTAGCCATTAATAGTCGTATCAATAAATGCTCCAAAATACTAATAATAAGATAAATGCAAATTAAAACAATTCTGAGTTTCTGCCTCATTTCCATCAGATCATGAAAGATGACAAAAAAAAGAAAATGGCAACTTTTGGAAGAGATACTAATCCAGGGTGTCAACAGGCAATCACAACATCACAAAACTTATATGAAAACCAGGTTTATTACAAGTGAAATGAACATACACATGGAACCCAAAGAGTTCACAATTTGTATAGAAACTTGAGTATTTATGGCAGCAGGACAAAGGAAGGAAGATCAGGTAGGGGTATGCCAGGGGAATGGGAAAGGTACAGTAAAGAGAGGAAAAGGACAAAACCCCTCCAAAAACCTTTCCCTTGAGAGCTGCTAGACTTTGAAGATAGGATGGTCTGCATATCTACAGGGTGTCAACTGCATAAGCAAATTGTCCAGCCTAGCACACACTGGTTGGTGCCTGTCTTGACTCTGAAGGACACATAGGAAGTCCAGTTTGGGATGGAAACAACAAATTATGTCAGCTGCAGAGGGGTGGACTTCATCCTTGAAGTGTTCAGGGCCTCCTGCATGCTCTGAGTGTAGTGTTTCTGGAAAAGATGGCAACTCAAAGACACAAGTTAGGGAGACCTCTTAATAGTTCTTAAAAAGGGTGTGGTGGAATTGTGGATTGTTTTAGCCATTCTAGAAAATAATTTGGAACTCCCTCCATTCCCCATTGCTAAACTATACATATCCTTTGACCCAGAAATATGACTAGAAAGCAATGAGTTAAAGAAAGGGAAGATGCTTATGTACAAAATTATTACACTAGCAATTTTTTTTTTGGTGAGGCAATTGGGGTTAAGTGACTTGCCTAGCGTCACACAGCTAGTAAGTGTCAAGTGTCTGAGGCGGGATTTGAACTCAGGTCCTCCTGAATCCAGGGCTGGTGCTCTATCCACTGTGCTACCTAGCTGCCCTGCACTAGCACTTTTTGTTATTGCAAAGACCTGGAAATCAGTTTGTCCATCAGTTGGGGCTGAACAAATTATGCTATAGAATACAATATTGTCCCATAAGAAATTATGAAAGGAGGGGCAGCTAGGTGGCACAGTGGATAAAGCATGGGCCCTGGATTCAGGAGGACCCAAGTTCAAATCCAGCCTCAGACACTTACTAGCGATTTGTTTGAGCTTGGCAGGTCACTTAACTTCTTCCTGCCTCAGTTCTACAAAAGTAAAATGGGGATAGTAATAACACCTACTTTATAGGTTTGTTGTAAGGATCAAATGAACTAATATTTATAAAACACAGCATAGTATGTGGCACATAATAGGTACTTAATAAATGCTTATTCATTCTCCTGACATTGCTGCTCCAGCTCTGCTTCCCCTGGTCATTTGTGTGTACTCACTGCCAACTTTGTGGGGCCCTCCCTTGTTAGATATCATAGAATTTGACTCAAAACTTGGGCAGAGGTATGGCCAGAGTTGGCAGCAGCCATATGATAGATTCTTAAATGCTTGTTGATTAATAAGTTGGTTGATAGTGGCAGACTTAGGATTTGAACCTTAATCTTGTGAGAAATGAATATTTTTATGTTATATTTAATAACTAATTATAGTATTAGGACCAAGGTTTTTCCCCTTTTGTACTTCCTCATTCAGAGATTTGCTCAGGCCAAGATCTAATCTAAAATAAATACTAAGTTTGGATTAATGGGAGGATTCCTGTTCATAGTGTTTGCTCAGACAGACTCTGGGAAAATATTGATTCTCCCTATTATCTAGATAAGTGATATAGAAATTGATGTCTCTGACCAAGATTTGAGTGACCTAAGTCACATACCCCAAGATAGCCCATCTCCCATTTGATTAGC